>NC_064644.1:607956670-608272741 GCF_023864345.2 Schistocerca serialis cubense | reverse complement strand
TTGTATATCTGTTGAATGCAATGATACTGATCACAGATATGGGACTACCTGAATCAAGAACAGCGGAAAAAGTGATGGTACCTCAAGAAACATGTATCTCTGTGTGTGCAACAGCATTCTGTGTATTATCTCGTGCCTTTAATAAAAGATCTCTTACGTCTTCGAGAGATACGAAAGTTACTGTTTTGGCAGCGGATTTTTGAGTCCTTTTCCCGAGGGCATGCAGCTTTACTGTATGCTTAAATGATGATGGCGTCCTCTTGGGTAACATATTCCGGAAGTAAAATAGTCCCCCATTCGGATCTCCGGGCGGGAACTACTCAAGAGGACGTCGTTATCAGGAGAAAGAAAACTCGCGTTCTACGGATCGGAGCGTGGAATGTCAGATCCCTTAATCGGGCAGGTAGGTTAGAAAATTTAAAAAGGGAAATGGATAGGTTAAAGTTAGATATAGTGGGAATTAGTGAAGTTCGGTGGCAGGAGGAACAAGACTTTTGGTCAGGTGAATACAGGGTTATAAATACAATATCAAATAGGGGTAATGCAGGAGTCGGTTTAATAATGAATAAAAAAATAGGAGTGCGGGTAAGTTATTACCAACAGCATAGTGAACGCATTATTGTGGCCAAGATAGACAAGACGCCCATGCCTACTACAGTACTACAAGTTTATATGCCAACTAGCTCTGCAGATGATGAAGAAATTAATGAAATGTATGATGAGATAAAAGAAATTATTCAGGTAGTGAAGGGAGACGACAATTTAATAGTCATGGGTGACTGGAATTCGAGAGTAGGAAAAGGGAGTGAAGGAAACATAGTAGGTGAATATGGATTGGGGCTAAGAAATGAAAGAGGAAGCCGCACGGTAGAATTTTGCACAGAGCATAACTTACTCATAGCTAACACTTGGTTTAAGAATCATGAAATAAGGTTGTATACATGGAAGAATCCTGGAGATACTAAAAGGTATCAGATAGATTATATAATGGTAAGACAGAGATTTAGGAACCAGGTTTTAAATTGTAAGACATTTCAAGGAGCAGATGTGGACTCTGACCACAATCTATTGGTTATAAACTGTAGATTAAAACTGAAGAAACTGCAGAAAGGTGGGAATTTAAGGAGATGGGACCTGGATAAACTGAAAGAACCAGAGGTTGTAGAGAGTTTCAGGGAGAGCATAAGGGAACAATTGACAAGAACGATGGAAATAAATACAGTAGAAGAAGAATGGGTAGCTTTGAGGGACGAAGTAGTGAAGGCAGCAGAGGATCAAATAGGTAAAAAAACGAGGGCTAGTAGAAATCCTTGGGTGACAGAAGAAATACTGAATTTAATTGATGAAAGGAGAAAATATAAAAATGCCGTAAATGAAGCAGGGAAATAAGAATACAACCGTCTCAAAAATGAGATGGACAGGAAGTGCAAAATGGCTAAGCAGGCATGGCTAGAGGACTAATGTAAGGATGTAGAGGCTTATCTCACTAGGGGTAAGATGGATACTGCCTACAGGAAAATAAGACAGACCTTTGGAGAAAAGAGAACCACTTGTATGAATATCAAGAGCTCAGATCGAAACCCAGTTCTAAGCAAAGAAGGGAAAGCAGAAAGGTGGAAGGAGTATATAGAGGGACTATACAAGGGCGATGTACTTAAGGACAATGTTATAGAAAGGGAAGACAATGTAAATGAAGATGAAATGGGAGATACGATATTGCGTGAAGAGTTTGACAGAGCACTGAAAGACCTGAGTCGAAACAAGGCCCCAGGAGTAGACAAGATTTCATTAGAACTACTGACGGCCTTAGGAGAGCCAGTCCTAACAAAACTCTACCATCTGGTGAGCATAATGTATGAGACAGGCGAAATACCCTCAGACTTCAAGAAGAATATAATAATTTCGATCCCAAAGAAAGCAGGCGTTGACAGATGTGAAAATTACCGAACTATCAGTTTAATAAGCCACAGCTGCAAAATACTAACTTTACAGACGAATGGAAAAACTCGTAGAAGCCGACCTCGGGGAAGATGAGTTTGGATTCCGTAGAAATATGGGAGCACGTGAGGCAATACTGACCCTACGACTTATCTTAGAAGCTAGACTGAGAAAAGGCAAACCTACTTTTCTAGCATTTGTAGACTTAGAGAAAGCTTTTGACAATGTTGACTGGAACACTCTCTCTCAAATTCTAAAGGTGGCAGGGATAAAATACAGGGAGCGAATGGCTATTTACAATTTGTACAGAAACCAGATGGCAGTTATAAGAGTCGAGGGGCATGAAAGGGAAGCAGTGGTTGGGAAGGGAGTAAGACAGGGTTGTAGCCTCTCCCCGATGTTATTCAATCTGTATATTGAGCAAGCAGTGAAGGCAACTAAAGAAAAATTCGGTGTAGGTGTTAAAATCCATGGAGAAGAAATAAAAACTTTAAGGTTTGCCGATGACATTGTAATTCTGTCAGAGACAGCAAAGGACTTGGAAGAGCAGTTGAACGGAATGGACAGTGTCTTGAAGGGAGGATATAAGATGAACATCAACAAAAGCAAAACGAGGATAATGGAATGGAGTCAAATTAAGTCGGGTGATGCTGAGGGAATTAGATTAGGAAATGAGACACTTAAAGTAGTAAAGGAGTTTTGCTATTTGGGGAGCAAAATAACTGATGATGGTCGAAGTAGAGAGGATATAAAATGTAGACTGGCAATGGCAAGAAAAGTGTTTCTGAATAAGAGAAATTTGTTAACATCGAGTATAGATTTAAGTGTCAGGAAGTCATTTCTGAAAGTATTTGTGTGGAGTGTAGCCATATATGGAAGTGAAACATGGACGATAAATAGTTTGGACAAGAAGAGAATAGAAGCTTTCGAAATGTGGTGCTACAGAAGAATGCTGAAGATTATATGGGTAGATCACATAACTAATGAGGAGGTATTGAATAGGATTGGGGAGAAGAGGAGTTTGTGGCACAACTTGACTAGAAGAAGGGATCGGTTGGTAGGACTCGTTCTGAGGCAATAAGGGATCACCAATTTAGTATTTTAGGGCAGCGTGGAGGGTAAAAATCGTAGAGGGAGACCAAGAGATGAATACGCTAAGCAGATACAGAAGGATGTAGGTTGCAGTAGGTACTGGGAGATGAAGCAGCTTGCACAGGATAGAGTAGCATGGAGAGCTGCATCAAACCAGTCTCAGGACTGAAGACCACAACAACAACAACAACATTGTGTTGGCAGTTGCTGGCGTTGCGAGTCACACCGCTGATTGTTGACTCGGTTAGGCGGTCTCACTTCAACTGTCTCAACGTGTCGCGGAGGGCTTGATCTACTAGAGTTTTGACAATGTTGACTGCATTGTTGTCTGTTATTTTTTGATAATATTGATCCTTTTGATGACTGTCTCTATGATTTCTATTTTGCCATGAGTTCTTTGGACTTGAACTTTATCCATTAGGGTACGAGTTGCGCCTGTAATTGTTCTGGTTACTGTGATAGTGTCTCTGCTCGTTTTGATAGTGTCTGTTCTGTCAATTACCGTGATTGTGATCGTGGCTTCTTAAACATATGGTATCAGACGGACTGTACAGGTTTGTGAGATATTGGTTCCGACATAAAAAATAACTGAATGGGTTAGAAAGCTCGGATTTCTCAAAATTTTACATCAATATTATCCTACGCTTTACTCATTCCTGAGTGGCTTGTGACCAATACGCAGACAGGAAAGCATGACAAAAATCAGCTTTGCTTTGACAAGCTCTGATTACAGAGCGCATCCTCATGGCGGGCCCGCTTTCGAGACATCCGCACATGAATTCCAGTTTGTGGTGGTAGTGAAAACAAAAATTGATCCAAATAGCCCTGGGGGGTGAAAGTCGCTGCTAAATGTTCACTATGCTGCCTTGTTGAAATGTGCTGTTCCCTGGGAAAGTCACCAAGATGCCACAAATTGGTAGTTTGGTCACAAGTTTCTGATCGTGGGGGTAAGTCTGATCACGTGAAGTCACTGATGTTGTCATAACTGTTTACTTTAGCATCAACTGTTCTTGCACGTTGTTTATGTTTTTTTCTGTTGTTGACTTACTTTAATCAGACTTCCTTTAAAACTCTTAAGTGCCTGATATCGTGTTGTGTCTGAAGATGGTACAGGGTGTGTGGCACTAGAATAATTTTGTCTGTATCTACGGACAAATTTGCCATCTTTGTCTTCGAATCCTAGACATTCTTTGTTAACATACTAAGTTCTTCTTTATGTTTGGCATTGTTTAGTTTTTAATGTTTCTACCTGTTCATTAATGGTTTCAACAGCGATCGTGACGTTCTGTGAATCGCGAGATTATTTCGCTCGATATACGTACTGATATTCAGTTTTGCAATTAGCACTTTTTTGTCGTTCTCTTGTGCAGTTCTTAGATTATTATGTTCAGTTTCAAGGCTGCATAGACTGGCCTCAGACTTCATAATAATAGACTGTAAGTCATTTCTAAACTCTTGTCAGATTTCTACAGGAAGATTTTGCTTTCTTTCCCACAAGTTTCTTGATATCGTTCCCTAGTTCTTCTTGTCATTTACTTAATCCTCCTTGTGCTTTTGCATTTTGTTATGTGTTTTGTTCGGATGTTTTAGTCATCTTTAGTCATCTAACAAACTTGGATTATTGATTTCCGCATTCATGTTTACTGGATTTGCAACGAATGAGTGCATATTGTCAGTAATAGACGTAGGCTCGTGTACCATTTGATTGAAATAAATCGAAGAAAAACCCAAATCGACTGTCTCCATAAGTGGTTATTGTGAAATTTCGCATTGGTGACGTGACTTGTCTCCTATGGATTCGTCTTTTGAAATTTCCTATTCACTGTTGGAAATTTGTTCTGCTGCATTTACTAATGCATGTATGATGGAAAGTTATTTGAATTCTCTTAAATCTCAAGTAAATTATTCGTGTGTAACAATTGTTCTGGTTTTTCTGTTTCATTAATTATTGAGCCATCAATTCGTGATGTAGTTTGCGATCTGGTAGCAAGATGGAATATTTTGTAGCTGGCCATAATGTTGAAATGTAAAAACAGAATTACCAAGCAAAATTACTGTTGTAGCTACGCTAAGTGAATTTTTATTTAAATAACAAAAAGTAATAAATTCTTTTATCCAGCAGAAATATTTGCAAAAAATCTAAATAACACTGAAATATGTTACACAGTACGTACTATTGTCTGCCTACATAACAAAGGCCTTCACATTCAGTACTTTTGCCAAACAAAATTTCACACAAAATCACACACAGAAATGACAATGAAATTACAAAAGCTGGAAGAGAAAATGCGACTGTTCGTACATATACAAATAGTTCTGAATTGCTTTCGAGAACCCATGTTGCAATCTTAAGTACGTATTCACAGAAAAACCAGAGGAACGTTCAAGGCGATTAGGATCCATTGTGTAAGTTTTCCATAAAAATTTATCAATTAATGAAAATACTGAATATTCTCTTTTCGAAAAACTTTATCCTCGTAAACATGTGCTCTAGGTAGTGTATTCAACAACTGGGCAACACTGACTGTTGGTTGACCCTGTATTGTACATTTAAGTGAAATGCCCAATTTGAAATAATGAAAATAAATCTAATTAAACCCCAAAACAAACTGATAGTGTGCTTAGTTAAATCTATTTAACTGTAACTCAGTACTGAAGTACTTTATGAAATCTGCGCATCTTGAAATGCAAGATCTGACTTGAAATATCCACGAAATAAAATACTCCCCAACTCGTTAAAAATAGCTATTTAATGGTACCTACACTGTTCACTATAAATTAATCTTCTTAATAAGCACAGTACCTGCAAATTCTGACTTTCTACTGTTTGCTCTCAAGAATGCAATGTGAGATCCACCCTGAAATAAAAGTAACTTACCTCATGTTCAGCATGCTGCTTTGTGTCTGGTGTACTGATGGCCTCGAAAGCAAATAGAAATCAGCAGAAAAAATAAGCTACTCACTACAAAATTTGTTTTTTGCTTGTCAAAAACAATCCGCGGTTTCGTGTGGCTTAAGGTGCAATACACACTCAACAAAACACTCATACTTTTACTAAGAACGATAGAGGAGGGTTTCACTTTAAAGAAAATCGTTCTCGAAAAATTAATTCTGATTATTGTGAAAAAGGACTACACAATATACAAAGACCCTAACAATCACGAAATTCCTTGAATACAAAAATTACAAACAATACAACGAATTTAGTTATTTGTGACAGAATGAAAACAAAGAGATCAGATTAGTACTAATCATCAATGTTATTATAATAGTTCATAAAGTTATCTCAGTGACAAAGACTTTCTTCAATTAACAGTACTGACATACAAACATTTAATTCTTGAGCGTGCATTGGTTACCTTGAAAACTTTCTCCAATAACACTTGTTTACAGACAAGTTTTTATTCCCATAAAAAGTATTCCACATCATTTCTCGGGATTAATGAAGAATGGGATACAACCCATCGGCCTTGACTAATGACATCAGAAGTTACCACAGATGACGTATTGCACAGATTTATATATGGTCTGTGGATTTAATCATGGAGGTTAGAAAAGAAGGGAGTTGACATCACATCAGAAAGTTTATGCCTATGTCCGCCATCTTAAATAGCCCAAAACTTTAGGTTCAACTCGCTCATATCTCTTTAGCCGCAGAGAAGATGAATTACGTCCTGTGACTCTGCCATGGCTGCTACAGAAATGATGCGTATGTCAGAATACGTTAACTAAACGATGGAACTTTATTTTGTGTGCGGCGCTAAAATACAGAGCTCACGATTCTAGTAATGCGCAATAGTCTAGTCGAGGTCAGTGAGCTCCTCGTTGCCAGCGTTACTAAACGCATGTGAAAGGAACACACACTAGAGAAAGAAAGGCAAAAAAACATAGAATAGTTAACACACAAAAGGTAACAAGACAAGGAATAAATGATACGCGATTCGAGTGAATAAACCAAGCACCTCTGGCGGCCCGCACGCGACTACTCACGCACTCACCAAAATTTGACACTCCTGCTCTAAAGCACACACACACACACACAAGATAAGCGGCTGCGGGTCGCTACATCCCCATAGTTCACCGCAGTGACACTTCCTCGTGAGGTCACTCTGACTGTGTCGTATTACCAGAGCAAATGCGCATTCAAGAACAGGAAAACGGTCGAAGTTGTCTTCCTGACACTATGTTATTCATGTAAGATCTATAAGTTTTAGTACTTAAAACAGTTATTGCGCGCATGCGATCGAAATAATTAACAACAAGCACTCGTAAACAGTAGTCTGTTAATGTTTTGGGCTACTTAAAATGGTGTCAAAACAACGTGCAGCATAAGTCTGTTGTGCCACCTCCCTTCTTTCTTTACCTCCATGCATTTAACAGCAAAGACGAATGTTGAGAAACAAAGGAAAGCAGCATAGAGAAAACAGATGGTAGGCATACATCACGTACATCCATATTTCGAACATAATGTCAGGTATATCGCTTCTTTGAGTCCCAGTATCCCATTCGTCAGTTGACCTATATAGGTCAACTGAAAAATGGGATTGTAATACAAAAAAACAAAGAAAAGGGACAGAAGTAACGTTAGCATGGACAACCTCAGTTGACAAGTGAGTTGTGTCCCGAACTTGAGTTGATATGAGTGGATTAACTGCAGTACGGGATACAAATTTAACGTATGTCGACTTTTCGGCCTTTGCTAGCATTAGTATCCTATTATTCAGTTGACCTACATAGATCACCTGAAGGACAGGATACAAATTTTACAGTTGTTAGTTTTTTTCGCCTCCGCTACTACTAGGATCCTATTCTTCAGCTGTTACTAGTACTAGGGAAGGCGAAAAGACCGACATACATAAAATTTGTAACCCATACTTCAGATGACATATATAGGTCAACTGAAGAATAGGACACTAACGCTAGTGAAGACAAACAAATCGACGTACGTAATACTGGCATCCTGTATCTCAGCTGAACTACACCAAAGAGAAAAAAAGCGAAATACATAAAATTTTTGTATATAGGTCAACTTAAGTAAGGGATATAATTTTTTTTTCGCCTTCGCTAGTAATAGTATCGACTGAAAAGTATCATAGTCGTACTAGCGACGGCGAAAAGACCGAGAACAGTAAAGTTTGTATCCAGTACTTCATTTGACCTGTATAGGCCAGCTGAAGAATAGGATACTATTGCTGGCGAAGACGAAAAAGCCAACATACTCGTACTTAATGTTTTGGTTGGCAGGAGAGCCAACACCGTGTTACTACAGGAAGCCGAAAGGCACGCGTTTTAGCTCACGCAGGCTGGCGTGAGGTCTGGAACAGGACCAGGAAATTAGAATTTAGAAAAACGGACGTAGCTGGTGGAATACTTAACTTTAATCCGTTAATGAAGAACGTCGGTCATGACGGTACATGATTCACAATATCAATAGCAACTGATAATGGCGCCTTGCTAGGTCGTAGCAAATGACGTAGCTGAAGGCTATGCTAAACTATCGTCTCGGCAAATGAGAGTGTACTTTGTCAGTGAACCATCGGTAGCGAGTGCTACGAGTGCTACGAAGTCTCTCTAGACCTGCCGTGTGGCGGCGCTCGGTCTGCAATCACTGATAGTGGCGACACGCGGGTCCGACGTATACTAACGGACCGCGGCCGATTTAAAGGCTACCACCTAGCAAGTGTGGTGTCTGGCGGTGACACCACACCTAACGTTGTCATGTAGTACCTCAGTTGAACTACGAAGTTAGTATCCTGTTCTTCAGTAGAGGTATATAAGCCAACAGAAGAACGAGATACTAGTGCTAGCGGAGTCGAAAAAAAAAACAACATACGAAATATTTGTATCCTGTTCTTCAGTTTACCTGTATAGGCCTTCGTAGAACAGCTGAGGTACTGGATGCAATGTTACGTACGTCGATTTTTACGTCTTTGCTAGCACTAGTATCCGGTTCTTCAGTTGACGTATATACCAGGGTTGGAACTTAAATAAGGGCAACTATTTATTTACAACCGATACAAAACAGTTACACGTTTGCACCTATTACTGTCCTTCAAAGTAGTCACCAGCGTTGTGTAGAACCCGTTACCAGCGATGTGGAAGGCGTAGTACACCGTTAGCGAAGCCTGTTCTGTTGATGGTACGAATGGAGCGGTCTACTGCCTGTCGAATCTCTGGAACAGTTCTGAAGCGAATGCCACGAAGTGATTCCTTCATCTTCAAAACCAAATCAAAGTCACAAGGATTTAAGTCCGGGGAATATGGTGGACGGTACAGTACTTCCCAGTCCCGTCGACCGAACAGAGCAGCCACAGCTTGCGCTGTATGCGCCCGCGCTTTGTAGTGGTAAATGATGGGTGGGTTGCGAAGCAAGTGTCGCCGCTTCTTTCGCAAAGCTGGTCGCAGATAATTGCTCCAAAAACGAACAGTAATACCGTGCACTGACGGTCTGCGTGGAGGGACGTAATGCTTTAGGATAACACCATCACAGTCGTTCACGAGAATCACCATAACTTTCACCATACTGGGGCTCTGACGCACTTTCGACTTTCGCGGCGACTCATAATGACGCCATTCTTTGGATTGGCGTTTCAGTTTTGGCTCGTACGACGTGGCCCATGTCTCATCCAGTGTTACGATACGGCGTAAGAAAGCCTCTTCTTCGCGCTCATAGCGCTCCAAGTGCGCCTGAGCAGCGTCGTAACGCATCCATTTCTGCATTTCCTTCAAGTCATGCGGAACCCATCGTGATGCAATTTTTCGCATGCCCAGGCGTTCCTTCATTATGCGAAGCACGATCGTATGCGCTAATCCGGTTTCGTGGGCGAGCTCACGAATCGTATGGCGTCGATCACTGTCCACTAACGCGGCAACAGCATGCACATCTTCATCAGAGACGCTAGGACGACCTGCCCGATGCATGTCTGCCACAGTTTGCCGACCTTCGTTGAAGGCTTTTACCCAACATGCCATTGTTCTGTACGGCAATGCCTATTCCCCGCACGCCTCTTGAAGACCCTGATGACACTGTCGTGCTGTACGACCTCTGGCACATTCAATCTTGATCCAACTCCGTTGTTCCTACTTCGAAAACATAACGACGCCGTTACGTTAGACCGCTCGCTCACAAGTGACTGTGTTTCCCTCGATTGTGCGCACGCCGGTAACTTGGGACGGGCGAATCCATTTGCTCGGAGGTATGGTATGTATGTCAACAACGTGTGCTGTCAGCGAAAATAGAGTCCATTGCATAGTGTCTCCACAGCAGTGTTGCCACTATTTAAGTTCCAGCCTACGTATAAGTCATCTGAAGTACGGGATACAAATTTTTGATGTGTCGATCTTTTCGCCTTGAATCGGATGAAAAATATCGTAGTAATGCTAGTGCTAGTCGAAGGCGAAAAAAAGCGACAGCTGTAAAATTTGTACCCCGTACTGCAGTTAAGATAGATAAATCCATGCCTACAAACGAAAATCAAAAAGTAAAAATTGTCCAGAATGAAAAACAGTTCTTCCACAATATCTCAAACTCACTAAGAACGAAAATAAGTACAGAATGAATTGGAACGAACAAATGATTTAACTAATATAAGCGATAAAAATCGTACATAATGTCTAGCCCCGTCTTTTAAAAACTCATTCATTTATTTCAATTTACAATGAAGACCCCTTGCCACAGAAAATAGCCGATTTATTACCTATGACTCGAAAATAGACATTAATGAGTAAACTATGAGGTCATTGGTCAAAGCCGACGGGTTGTATTCCAGTGTTCAGTTGATCCCCTTTCCCCCAGATGCACGACTATCAAATGCATTTCTCTAGAAACTCAGTTGCCCTGCCGGTATACCTCCAACAGGAATGGCCTAGCGCTGCACAACTGACAGGTGAGCAAGCAAACCACAGACGAACACGCGCCTGCGTGCGCTCACGCATATGTATGTCTGTGCTCGTCCTGTGCGCTCATTCATCTTTGTCCCAGTACAGCAAAGGTGAATTATTTACAATGGCAGAGAACATATGAAAATCTTACAAGATGTGCAAAATTATATGTTAGCTTCTGATAGCGGGGGCACAAATTCAGCGTGTGGTGAACAGACAACGTATGTCACCTTGCCCAGTGACCCAATAACGGGTCAAAATCAGGTAAAGCCCATTTTACACGAATGACTCTCTGAACAAAATCAGCTAGTCGAAGTGCGGTCGCCTTTTGCGCCTGCGTGAAAATCAGGTCAGTACGTCGTGAGTGTGTCTGATGGAAATAATTTTATATGTCATTTATCACTTAGCAAGAAGAAAAGACACAAAGAATAAAGCAAAAAGGAGGTATTTACTGCTTTCTAGATATTGTTTCATGTGTTTGTAAGTATATATTTTCTCGGGCAAATAAATGCATATGTCTTGAAATGTTTGGACGACACTTTCCCTCTCCTTTCAGTTATAAGGAGTGCAGACAATATACCACACGACTTTACAAGAGCATACACTACAAATTTTGCTTCGGTCGTTAATACACATTACTATCTTTGGTCTTTCCTACATTTTATTACTATATCTAGATTCTTTTCTTAAAAAATACGGTCCTTCACAATCTCTCTTCACTGTTCAGGTGCCATACTGCACAATAGACAACTGTGACAATACATGCAGTTTTCGCGTTGACGTGTAAACCGAAATGACTACTCGAGACAGACGAGATTCAGTAAGGGAGACAAGAAAGTCGATCGTGTAAAAGTGGCTTAACGCACGCGTTTTTCACATATATTTTCTATGCAGTTTGGATTGTTTTACGCCCGCTAGGTGTAGATTTACTTTAGCCTATCCTATAATAGAGAGGAACTGGCAGTCACACAAAAAATGATGCACAAGGCACTTTGTGACGAAACACGGAACTGAGGCTTGGGTTTAAAGCTCCAATAACGTCTAGGCTATTCGAGAAGGAGTGCTAGCTCGGAAGACGAGGACTGAGGAGAAAATCGGTCGTTGGCGCGTTGGAGGCACCATCCTGCCGTTCGCGCTGTTTAATTTGGTTACATCGGCTAAATCAGGGTGCCCGTATGTCGAACTGAGCCCGCTCTTCCCAAGTAGCAATGTGGCCTGTTAGCTCACTTACTTGTTAGACTAGGTGGAGGACATGGGAGGAAGCGTGGCCCACGGGAAGAGGCGCAGCGCCTGCTAC
Source organism: Schistocerca serialis cubense (assembly GCF_023864345.2). Lineage (NCBI taxonomy): Eukaryota > Metazoa > Arthropoda > Insecta > Orthoptera > Acrididae > Schistocerca > Schistocerca serialis. The sequence continues at coordinate 608,260,533 of NC_064644.1, read as the reverse complement.
ACTGCGGCTGGCCTCGCCCGGACAGAGTGCACGCCCGTGTTGCCGGCACCGCTTACAAAGCAGCCGTGTTGACCGCGCGACACTTCCGCCAGCAGCAGTGCCTGGAGGAGCCACTGCCCAGCTCCCACAGCCGCCACACTCACTGCGTTCGAACTTGTTACGGTCTGACATTTGAAGCGACAACGGCGACAAAGTGGCGAGAAAACCGGCCACCTCTATCACGTCTGCCGTAAGAATAATTTTTGTTTTTAATTCTTTTTTCTACGTAACTTACGAAATAGTTGTAACTTTTGTAAAATATCGGTCTAAAATAACTGTAAATAGAGACAAATCTCACGATTGAAGTGACAATTGCAAATTACTTTCGTCTTTCCATCTTTAAAACATGATTGTCGTTCCTCACTTCGTTTCTCTTGTACACTGAAGAGCCAAAGTAAGTGGTACACCTGCCTAATATCGTGTAGGGCCCCCGTGAGCACGCAGAAGTGCCGCAACACGACGTGGCACGGACTCGACTCTTATCTGAAGTACTGCTGGAGGGGACTGACACCATAGATCCTGCAGGGCTGTCCATAAATCCGTAAAAGTACGAGGGGGTGGCGATCTCTTCAGGGCAGCACGTTGCGAGACATTCCAGATAATGCTCACGTCTGCGGAGTTTGGCGGCCAGCGGAAGTGTTTAAACTCAGAAGAGTCTTCCTGAAGCCACTCCGTAGCAACTCTGGACGTGTGAGGTGTCGCCTTGACGAGCTGGAATTGTCCGAGTCCGTCGGAACGCGTAATCGACATGAATGGGTGCAGGTGATCAGACACTATGCTTATGTACGTGTCACCTGTCAGAGTCATATCTAGACGTATCAGGGCTCCTATATCACTTCAACTGCACACGCCCCACACCATTACAGAGCCTCCACCGGCTTGAACAGTCCCTCGCTGACATGCAGAATCCGTGGGTTCATTAAGTTATCTCCAAACACGCACACATCCATCTGCTAGTATCGGAACAAGGGGGATTCTACTCCAAAGTACCGTTACCCAGGATGGCGACGATGACATCATCCAAGATGGCGGCGATGACGTCATACAAGTTGGTGGCCATGACGTCATTCAAGATGGTGGATCTTGGCGGGAAATTGCCAGGCCCCCCCCCCCAATCCCCCAGAAAAATGGCGCAAAGTTCAAATTCCAAAAGGATAATGCACCACACCCCAGTTATCTCTACCAAGCAAAGAAAATCGCGAGAAGATAGCTCACTTGGGCTACCTCAACTAACTTAAGTCACCTGACCGCCACTTCTTCCTACGAACTGGCGCCAAGTTTAAATTTTGGAGGTAAACAAAGCTCACTTGGGGTTGGCTACCAACCTAAGAAAATTGCGGGAAGATAGGTCACATTTACTAACCTAAATCATCCCACCGCCACCTCTTTCTACGAACGGGCACCAAGTTGGAATTTTGGCCATAAACAAAGGTCAATTCACATATCTCTACTAAGCTAAGAAAAAGGCGAGAAAGAAAGGTCACTTGTACTAACCTCAGTCGCCCGACCACCACCTCCTCCTAATGACTCGTGGGAAAAAGGGCTTGGAGATATGTCTTTACTATTTAAACAATTTCATGCAGGTGTGTTTGCCACAAGGTCCAGAGCCACCACCAGAGGGCGCTTTCAAGACGTCAGGTGATGACGCAAGTACCATAATGCAAGATGGCGACACCCAGTCTGCTCACCACGAGATCCGGACTCCAACTGACTTAGTACATATTGCCACTCCCAGAGGGTGCTACCGTGACGTCAGGTGATGACGCAAGCACCGTTATTCAAGATGGCTGTAGACAGTTTGTTCGACATGTGCTCTAGGACACAGCCACCGCACGATCTCATTACGTAATCCAAGATGATCACTCGCAGTACGTCAAACACACGTCACTTCTGTAGTCAAGAGCTGAGAGAGAGAGAGAGAGAGAGAGAGAGAGAGAGATGCTGTAATGCTTCCTCCATTACGCTTATATAACGGCGTGTGCCGCACTAATAGAGCCCAGAGGCGCCACAGATAGTCTTCTGGAAGTATGCTAGCGAATGTAACTGAACACATGTGACTCCCACATCGCGCATCTAACGTATCAATTACATAACTACTTACTTCCAATTCAATTTTAATGTAATTCCATAAATGAATGTACTATTTGGATATTCAATTATCAAATGAGAATTTTCATACTTTCCCATTAGGAGCGCAGTGTTCATTCATTCGCGATGTAGCACACCCCCACCACTAGAATACTGCACTCCTATTAGCTACTGCATTAGTCACGTGATTATACGTCATAGAACCCCAGATGGTGGTCTGTAGGGGGAAAATGACGCGAAAATGACTCAGGCTGCGCTGGGCTGCTGGGGAGAGTAAGGAAGGAGGGCACTCTATTTATTTTTGAACATTTTATTTAGGTATGGAGTACATTTATCGCACTGATACAAAACACACGCTCTCACATGCATGGGGCCATCTCACACAACCTACAGACCTGCAACTACTTCCAAATAACGCTCTCCAGACACGCAAACAACTCCTAAATTAACCAAAAAATTTCAGTACACACTTGCAGACTACTCTTAAACAATGCAGCACAGTGATGTGTAGACACGCTCAGTACACTTAAACTGTTCAAATAGCGCATGGCACACCCTACAGGCCCACTCGCAAAATAATGCAATCAACGCACGCAAACACCGTCCCCCCCTTTCCACCCCCTTCCCCCCCCCCCCCCCCCCCACACACACCCTGTCCACTGGACCGCGAAATGACGCGGCCGTCAGCTCTCAAACCGTGCACGGACCCCCGCTCGAGTCCCGCAAGCATGAGGCAGCCCCCCATCCCTTTCATACTTGATTTCTGAGAAATTCCTACCCAGATACGTGTCCACTTAGACATAGGTCCTGGCGCGACTGACCAGGGACGCTCGCGCTGTCACAGTCGTGAGCCGCCGCCGCACGCAGGTGAAAGTTGCGTCTTGGCGCTGTCGATGACGTGTCTGGATGGAAGCGAAGACTTATTTACAGACCGCAGACGCTCCGAGCTCGGCCGCGCGCGTGGGTTCGTCCCAACCCTCGCTCTAATTGCGGTCCGGCGAAGACACTGCAGAAATCCATTCCAGAATAGCACAAGCTGATTTCTCCTCAGCAACTCTAACGGACCGTGCCCGATGTGTGGTCGATGCTTCGCCGTGCGTAGCTGCTTACCGTCACAAGCGCATCTAGCAACGTTCTCAATCTCATACTGAAGCCACATTGCTATCTAAAATAATAACCAAGTCGAACTCTAGTAAATTGCATAGTCCCCCAGAAATACTTAACATGAGCTTTTGTAGGAGTTTTCGTGTTGTCTCAGCTTGTATGCCAGGAAATTCTTGTCGTAACAGTACCCCTTTACAAAAATAACGCACAATAACGTCGAATGCTTCCCCCCCATGAACCACGGACCTTGCTCTTGGTGGGGAGGCTTGCGTGCCTCAACGATACAGACAGCCGTACCGTAGGTGCAACCACAACGGAGGGGTATCTGTTGAGAGGCCAGACAAATGTGTGGTTCCTGAAGAGGGGCAGCTGCCTTTTCAGTAGTTGCTGGGGCAACAGTCTGGATCATAGACTGATCTGGCCTTGTAACACTAACCAAAATGGCCTTGCTGTTCCGATACTGCGAACGGCTGAAAGCAAGGGGGAACTACAGCCGTAATTTTTCCCGAGGGCATGCAGCTTTACTGTATGATTAAATGATGATGGCGTCCTCTTTGGTAAAATATTCCGGAGGTAAAATAGTCCCCCATTCGGATCTCCGGGCGGGGACTACTCAAGAGGACGTCGTTATCAGGAGAAAGAAAACTGGCGTTCTACAGATCGGAGCATGGAATGGCAGATCCCTTAATCGGACAAGTAGGTTAGAAAATTTAAAAAGGGAAATGGATAGATTAAAGTTAGATATAGTGGGAATTAGTGAAGTTCGGTGGCAGGAGGAACAAGACTTTTGGTCGGGTGAATACAGGGTTATAAACACAAAATCAAATAGGGGTAATGCAGGAGTAGGTTTAATAATGAATAACAAAATAGGAGTGCGGGTAAGCTACTACAAACAGCATAGGGAACACATTATTGTGGCCAATATAGACACGAAGCCCACCCCTACTACAGTAGTACAAGTTTATATGCCAACTAGCTCTGCAGATCATGAAGAAATTGAAGAAATGTATGATGAGATAAAAGAAATCATTCAGGTAGTGAAGGGAGATGAAAATTTAATAGTCATAGGTGACTGGAATTCGAGAATAGGAAAAGGGAGAGAAGGAAACGTAGTAGGTGAATATGGATTGGGGCTAAGAAATGAAAGAGGAAGCCGCCTGGTCGAATTTTGCACAGAGCATAACTTACTCATAGCTAACCCTTGGTTTAAGAATCATGAAAGAAGGTTGTATACATGGAAGAATCCTGGAGATACTGAAAGGTATCAGCTAGATTATATAATGGTAAGACAGAGATTTAGGAACCAGGTTTTAAATTGTAAGACATTTCCAGGGGCAGATGTGGACTCTGGCCACAATCTATTGGTTATGAACTGTAGATTAAAACTGAAGAAACTGCAAAAAGGTGGGAAATTAAGGAGATGGGACCTGGATAAACTGAAAGAACCAGGGGTTGTACAGGGAGTGCAAAAGGGAACAATTGACAGGAATGGGGGAAAGAAATACAGTAGAAGACGAATGGGTAGCTCTGAGGGATGAAATAGTGAAGGCAGCAGAGGATCAGATAGGTACAAAGACGAGGGCTAGTAGAAACCCTTGGGTAACAGAAGAAATATTGAATTTGATTGATGAAAGGAGAAAATATAAAAATGCAGTATGCAAAAAGGAATACAAACGTCTCAAAACTGATATCGACAGGAAGTGCAAAATGGCTAAGCACGGATGGCTAGAGGACAAATGTAAGGATGTAGAGGCTTATCTCACTAGGGATAAGATAGATACTGCCTACAGGAAAATTAAAGAGACCTTTGGAGAAAGGAGAACCACTTGCATCAATAGCAAGAGCTTTGATGGAAACCCACTTCTAAGCAAAGAAGGGAAAGCGGAAAGGTGGAAGGAGTATATAGAGCGTCTATACAAGGGCGATGTACTAGAGGACAATATTATGGAAATAGAAGAGCATTTAGATGAAGATGAAATGGGAGATATGATACTGCGTGAAGAGTTTGACAGAGCACTGAATGACCTAAGTCGAATCAAGGCCCCGGGAGTCGACAACATTCCATTAGAACTACTGACGGCCTTGGGAGAGCCAGTCCTGACAAAACTCTACCATCTGGTGAGCATAATGTATGAGACAGGCGAAATACCCTCAGACTTCAAGAAGAATATAATAATTTCAATCCCAAAGAAAGCAGGCGTTGACAGATGTGAATATTACCGAACTATCAGTTTAATAAGTCACAGCTGCAAAATACTAATGCGAATTCTTTACAGACGAATGGAAAAACTGGTAGAAGCCGACCTCGGGGAAGATCAGTTTGGATTCCGTAGAAATGTTGGAACACGAGAGGCAATACTGACCTTACGACTTATCTTAGAAGAAAGATTAAAGAAAGGCAAACCTACTTTTCTAGCATTTGTAGACTTAGAGAAAGCTTTTGACAATGTTGATTGGAATACTCTCTTTCAAATTCTGAAGGTGACAGAGGTAAAATACAGGGAGCGAAAGGCTATTTACAATTTGTACAGAAAGCAGATGGCAGTCATACGAGTCGAGGGGTATGAAAGGGAAGCAGTGGTTGGAAAGGGAGTCAGACGGGGTTGTAGCCTATCCCCGATGTTATTCAATCTGTATATTGACCAAGCAATAAAGGAAACAAAAGAAAAGTTCGGAGTAGGCATTAAAATCCAGGGAGAAGAAATAAAAACTTTGAGGTTCGCCGATGACATTGTAATTCTGTCAGAGACAGCAAAGGACTTGGAAGAACAGTTGAACGGAATGGACATTGTCTTGAATGGAGGATATAAGATGAACATCAACAAAAGCAAAACGAGGATAATGGATTGTAGTCGAATTAAGTCGGATGATGCTGAGGGAATTAGATTAGGAAATGAGGCACTTAAAGTAGTAAAGGAATTTTGCTATTTGGGGAGCAAAATAACTGATGATGGTCGAAGTAGAGAGGATATAAAATGTAGACTGGCAATGGCAAGCGTTTCTGAAGAAGAGAAATTTGTTAACATCGAGTATAGATTTAACTGTCAGGAAGTCGTTTCTGATAGCATTTGTATGGAGTGTAGCCATGTATGGAAGTGAAACATGGACGACAAATAGTTTGGACAAGAAGAGAATAGAAGCTTTCGAAATGTGGTGCTACAGAAGAATGCTGAAGATTAGATGGGTAGATCACATAACTAATGAGGAGGTATTGAATAGAATTGGGGAGAAGAGGAGCTTGTGGCACAACTTGACCAGAAGAAGGGATCGGTTGGTAGGACATGTTCTGAGACATCAAGGGATCACCAATTTAGTATTGGAGGGCAGCGTGGAGGGTAAAAATCGTAGAGGGAGACCAAGAGATGAATACACTAAGCAGATTCAGAAGGATGTAGGTTGCAGTAGGTACTGGGAGATGAAGAAGCTTGCACAGGATAGAGTAGCATGGAGAGCTGCATCAAACCAGTCTCAGGATTGAAGACCGCAACAACAACAACGTCCTGCTCTCAACATACGCAGATGTTCTCACCGCTATGTAGATGCTCCTATATCCAAGCACAAAGGATGTGAATGAATGGAGCACAATGATTGGCTATTATCGAATTTGCTCACCGAATTACTGATACCGCCGATATCAAAGCACTGTCCGCCTTTTTTCCTTCTGCAGACGAGATTTTCAGCGGTTATTTTACACAGATCGCCATATTGCACTGACCATTAAATCATACAAACTACCATACATACTGTCAAATACGGAAATACTCTTGCAATAGGACACTCAGTCATCCTCTCTACTATTGCCATAACATAAACCATACTAACTTCACAATGCAATACATACACATTTTACACAAACAGTGCAGTTATCCTTTATATCTGTACAGCACCCCAAAAAATTGTCGTATGCCTACACTCAAACAGGCTATATGTCACGATGCTCCCCAGTCCTAGGAAAGCACCATCCACCTTTTCTTTCTTTCTACAGACGTGACATTCAGCCACAATAAACTATTTTAACTGGTCGCCATATTGCACTGATAACTAGACTTCGCAAAGTGCCATAAACAATAAACTATTTTAAGTGATCGCCATATTGCACCGACAACTAAACCTCGAAAAGTTCCATACATATCGTCAAATACGTCATTTACACTGGCTTCCTACTCATGCCAGAGAGCTTGAATATTAGTGCGTGAAACCGATATCCATCTCTGCAATATATCAACGCATACCGTGTCGATGTAGTTAACATACAATTAGTAACCTACGGAATACAAAATCACCCCTTTTACATCAGAAGGCCCTCAGTGTATCGAAGTTACTCTCTGAACTGATGTACAAAGACAGGTTCGTATCCCCCTAGGTACAAATGCGCTGCTGTTTCTGGTCCAGACCTGCCGGCTTGCTTGCATTTCTACACAGATCTCCAGATACTGGGATTACACGAACACAAGTATTTCCCCATCGTCTGACGTAATATTATATCATTTTCCCTGTACTTCTCGATATCAAGCACACAGCATTATTCCAAAGATTGGAATGGAAATTATTTCTCTAAAAACCCGAAACTTTAGCTAGGTGGAGCGTGCTCTAGACCACTGAGTAACTAGAAAAAAACAGATGAAAAATGATATTTATACCCGTGAATACCGATCTCGCTGATGTAACAGATTCCAAATCATCCCTATAATTTACAAGCCAACTAAGGTCTTTCCCATGTCCAGAGAACAGGCAAACGTCTCTTCCACATGCCAGATGCACACACCACAATTGATCTTCTCTCTACTAAATAAAGGCCCGAAATGTGCAGAAGCAGTCAACCGAACAATTTACATGGGAGGGAATAACAGTCCAGCGCAAATGCGCTTCCATACACAATCTTCTCAAACTTCCACTTGATCACGAAAGCCACCCAACACATACTAAGTATTAGTTCTCTATTCCATAGTCTAGAGACGTCAAAGTTAACTCATATACATTCCTACACTCCAACAGGCCTCTGCATTTGGACGGCTGCTGCCGTTAATGGGGAATGTGAATCATTCTTAACACAGCGCATGCATACACGGAATTATTCCAGAAAACTGGTCACATATATATTTTATCATTATACTTACAATTAAATGTTATGAGCGCAGTCTCAATTGAACAGCATTCGACAATGAGCAAAGTATCGGAAATACATTCCGCTGTAGGCAGTGGCACTGGAAATAGAAAAATCTGTATCTTCCTTACTACTGGACATACTCTTCCCTTTGCTATCACAGTACTCCAAGTCAAATCCATACTCTCCTTACTAGTGGACGTATTCATTTCCTTTGCACAACACATACTTTATAAGCCTGATGCTCAAATGCAAACATATCACGTATTCCCTACTACTACTAAGTATAATACTTCGTCAGTAGATGATTGCCTACGATACGAAATAATACTGACCAAAAATCAACGATGTGTGCATGCCTCTTAGGTTTTTCTTGGGAGTCCTACCACCCTGTCCTAGAAAGAGAGACATAATCGGTGAGATGTTAAAAGAAAAACCCAATCGCAGCAACTACCGTATGTTACTGTCACAAAATGGTTCAAATGGCTCGGAGCACTATGGGACTTAACAGCTGTGGTCATCAGTCCCCTAGAACTTAGAACTACTTAAACCTAACTAACCTAAGGACATCACACACATCCATGCCCGAGGCAGGATTCGAACCTGCGACCGTAGCAGTCGCACGGTTCCGGACTGCGCGCCTAGAACCGCGAGACCACCGCGGCCGGCTACTGTCACAAGTGGTCTTGGTTCTACAGGTACACACAAGTATCCACGTTAAAAGTTATACCCGCTTTACGAATCGAGGAACGACATTACCTCGGAATGAGGTGGTTTTTTTCTGGGCAAATACCGTGACAGTGATCGTAGGAATGACTATTACCAGCCCACAATGCAACCTCGTGATAAAATTACCCCATTTGTAAAAGTGATTCGGCTAAGGAACGTGGTATGTAAGCTGTATTTGCGACTCCCTCACACCACCCCAACTAGATAATTCTATAGTACTTCTAGCGCATTCTGTCTTGATACCATACCAGAGGTTCTGCCATATATCCACTGAGTTATAGGCGATGGCTTATTGAGAAGGAACACAAACAGCAGTAGCAGATGATGTGCCGATTGAGGTCATAAGAAGAAAAATGTACACCAGCTTCTCAGATATCTAGTGTTACGTTATCCGCTAGAAATGATGTCAATCATTTGGAATCAGGTCTCTCCATTCAAGCACATACCTGCATCCGATCACACCTACAAGTGAATCATATTTCTGGGACTCTCATATCTCGAAACGAGTCACCTTTCACGAACGTAACTGCTACAGGAAAATTGCAACGTGGTTTTAGTCACCCCATATGCATCTTGCACCCCATTTCTACAGCTTTCCGCATGTGATCATTCCAATTTAAGTCTGAACTGAGCAGAAGTCGGAGGAAGGCATACCCACCACCTTCTGCAACCAGAGTAGAAACAGAACGTACTGAGTTAGTGCAACAGGACAGTGTTTTGACTATTCAGTGGAAATGCGCGCAATGTTGTACGTCCCCAAACTACATACAACTACTACAGATTCACGTCCATCCAAATCAATCAGCCCAACATGCTATCATCGTTATTCTCTACCCGCAACATAGAAAAATCACCAACTATAAAAGCTCATCCCATTTAGAAGTCATTTAGGCACCGATGCGGGCTCAATGACGCATTTCGCAATGCTTCCCCAGAATAGCAAAGCGTGCAGCCATCCAAGCATTCCTGTTTACCAAGTCCCTCACCGAATGTACACCTCAGACTGCTACTGCTACTAACGCCTATTAAATATACAGGGGGCGCCGAGGCCACTTTAAAGTTTGACCAGCTGTACTCTAAGTGAATGATCTTATCCCACAGACTATACTAAGTCACATGAGACCCTCCCTGTGGTCCTGGTTCAAACACTGTTTTCTAACACGCTTTTGTACAATGCCAAACATTTCGTTTTTCTGCCACGACTTCGAGACCAGTGTCAGGTTCTCACTGACATTTAGAAGTTCTGATCTACAGTCTTACACAGGAAATTAGACGTTCCATGGTGTAAATGATATTCTTACAGCCGATAGCATAACATGCCACACATTGGTTTATTTTACATAAAAGACAATTGCAACATAAGCAAACTGGAAGAATTTTGCCGCGTTGGCGTAGGTCTCGAAACTACAGTCCGAATGTCATTCACGAGCTCTACATTTAAACTCGTCTCTCACACTGACGCAATAGCTCATGACTCTGAGTTCCATTTCGACTCATTCCTCGTATTGCACTCATGTACGCGATCAGTGTTTTGGCGCTATCCATCCCAGAAGTTGCTGTCCACCATGAAAACTTTTTCCCCAATTCAAACAAGCAATATCAGTCAGTCATTATGTGGTAACCAATGCACGGATGGGATGGGAAAGACAACATCCATATACTCTAATAATAAGCATCACAGTTGATAGCGTGAACGATTTTACACTAACTTCAACACTGGCCAGTGGTGTGACAGTATTTTTCCCCAATTTCAGTATCATAGCTAAACCCTTCTCCAATTTGCGACTATCAGTGCGACAATGGATAGATGACTGTGCAGTTCATCCATTCAGTGTTAATTCTCGAACACATAATCATCAAAGTATACCAGACAGCGCTCCACATATTTCTATCACCTCGAGCATAGTGTTTAATTTATAATCTATCTCTCTGCGTTTGAGAGTGACAGAGCATTCTTGCTTTCTTAGGGTAAAATTAGAGAGTGAAAGACCCTCCTCACATTGTCATTGACGAACCCGCCATGCAACACCGTTAGCGAATTAATCTGCAACCGACCAGAAGAAGACCGCTACACTCCACCTCTCGTGAATGAATGGAGCTTTCCGAGTCCTCACGCATCTATAGATGCGTCCATGTCGAGGAGCTTAGCACTCCTTATCGATGTATAGCAACAGGTTTCAAAGTGCCGTCATGTAATAGCAGACAGCTAAGGAGAACAAGAAACGAAGTAATTTTTACAGGCGATGGAGCTCCAGACGGATGGGGGGAGTTCGACGCATTTTTACGTAAATCAACCAAGCTATCAATTCTAAAGAACTGTTCTAGAGTCTAGGATCGGTACCTGAAAGACATTGGTAAGAGAGAACATAAAGATACGCACTCCTAAGGCTACAACGCTCTGCACTTAAAACGGGCCATAATGTTAGATCACCTGCGTTTCCTACCCATCAGACGTATGGAATGTAGCATTGTTAACATTGCTTTGTGAGAAATATTTTTCAGGCGCATGACATACATCCTCCTTCCCGGTTTCTCTATGAAAAACTATGTTATCGAATCGTAAAACACTTGCTCTGCACGATACGAGCACAATATATCTTTCCGGAGACGTATAGTGTCCACTGTTCACATCCGAATACCGTCCAGAAATTATACAATGCCTGCATCGGACCTACATAAAATGATCGTTAGTAGCGGGGCATTCATCCTACAAGGAAACAAATAAATGCATAACAGCAGCGTCCGACATGTGAAAATTACAAGTCTTTCCATCACTAACTCTGTAAACAGCACATCTGTCGGGCGAATGTGTACACGTAAACTGCAACGCCTCACAAGCTCCTGTCGCTAACTTAGTTATGACGCTGAAGTCTCGATTTTACACCCAGGATGCCATAGGGGGGGATGGAATACATGAGATAAATGAAAGTTCGTTTACAGGAATGTGTCAAGCTTCATTACACATGAGATGGAAGTTCTCTGATGACCGACAGGTTTATCGTTAACGATCGCAAGTATATAGTGCTTCAAATCGCATACAGAACACTTGACTGTATACGAGTAAAATGCAGACTATTTCACTCGACTGATGCATCCGGACAGAACACTGGAAAAAAATTGACATGCAGCAACTTGTCTTTCTCTAGAATGAATCAGTCAACCATTAAACCGTACCTCGTTACAGCTCTGTCTCAATCGATCACCCTGTCCACTCTCTGTTATCTTTTAACGCAGATGCAAGTACGTTTAGAGGTGAATGGATCTCTATCTTCCTGAAAAGCATCAAATACAGTAGTCAACCCACGTGTGTCTCTGGTACCTCAACAGACATACGGTATAATACTGCCTCGACGGAAAAAAAATAATTACCTCCGTCATTCCCTTCATTTCGATGTCGACGTTTTCCCGGATTCCCCCTGATGCCGCATACTTGCTCTTATTTACAAATTGTTCGGAGTGAACCAGAAGATACGCAAGTACTTCCTCAATTTCACAGCGTTTCGGTGTGTATTCTGTCAATTTATATACCTATCCCCTCGTCATTTTTCGCAATTCTATTTTAGATCAATCTATCCATGTGATCACGACATAACATCTCGTCATGTGTTCTAAAATTGCCTGTAAATGTAGCACAGCCGCCAACACCTAGCCCAAATGCACTGATCGGGAGACGTAATATAGCACTGTACTCAACCTCCACATTCGGAGAGCGTTTACTCTGTTTTGTATATGTCTGTGTATATGCACGCATCGGGGACGGCTCCCAGCACCCAGCCCCCTGCTGTGTCCCATCACTCGTGCGCCGACCGCAACACCACGTTGAAACCCACTGGAATCTTGATAACCTGTCATTGTAACAGCACTAACCAATCTAACAACTGCGCCAGACACTTGTCTTCTATAGGCGTTGCCGTATTCTGCTTGTTTACATATACTATGTGATCAAAAGTATCTGGACACCCCCAAAAACATACGTTTTTCATATTAGGTGCATTTTGCTGCTAGCTAATGCCAGGTACTGCTTATCAGCGACCTCAGTAGTTATTAGACATCGTGAAAAAGCAGAATGGGAACTCACGGACTTCGAACGTGGTCAGGTAATTGGGTCTCACTTGTGTCATACGTCTGTAGGCGAGATTTCCACCCCCTAAACATCCCTAGTTCCACTGTTTCCGATGTGATAGTGAAGTGGAAACTTGAAACGACACGTACAGCACAAAAGCGTACAGGCCGATGTCGTCTGTTGACTGACAGAGAACGCCGGCAGTTGAAGAGGGTTGTAATGTGTAATAGGCAGACATCTATCCAGACCATCACACAAGAATTCCACAGCAAGTACTATGACATGCGAAAGGCGAGAAAATTTGGATTTCATGGACGAGTGGCTGCTCATAAGCCACATATCAGGCTGGTAAATGCCAAGCGACGCCTCGGTTAGTGTAAGGAGGGTAAACATCGGACGATTGAAGAATGGAAAAACGTTGTGTGGAGTTACGAATCACGGTACACAATATGGCGATCCGATGGCAGAATGTGGGTATGGCTAATGCCCGGTGAACGTCATCTGCCACGGTGTGTAGTGCCAACAGTAAAATTCGGATGCTGTGGTGTTATGGTGTGGTCCTGTTTTTCATTGAGGGGGCTTGCACCCCTTGTTGGTTTGCGTGGCACTATCGCAGCACAGGCCTTCATTGATGTTTTTAGCACCTTCTTGCTTCGCACTGTTGAAGAGCAATTCATCGATGGAGATTGTATCTTTCAACACGATCAAGCACCTGTTCATAATGCATGGCCTGTCTCGGAGTGGTTACACTACATTACACGACAATAACATCCCTGTAATGGACTGACCTGCACAGAGTCCTGACTTGAATCCTATAGAACACCTTTAGAATGTTTTGGAACGTCGACTTCGTGCAGCCATCAACGACCGACATCAATACTTCTCATCAGTGCAGCACTCCGTGAAGAATGGGCTGCCATTCCCCAAGAAACCTTCCAGCACCTGATTGAATGTATACTTGCGAAAGTGGAAGCTAAGGGTGGGCCAACACCATACTGAATTCCATTATTACCGATGGATAGCGCCACGAACTTGAAATTAATTTTCAGCCAGGTGTCCGGATACTTTTGATCACATAGTGTACTTCTGTATTTAAATATGCGTGACTGTACATGTGTCTTTGGCGCTTCATTGTATTCCTGTGGCTGTTTGCTTTGATATGTTAGGTATTTCCCTTGTCACGTAACAATTTTGAATAAGATCTGATGATTTTTAGGTTCTTTCACTGCAATCGATTTTCCAACATGCGAATAGTCTTATGCAATGTAAATACTTCATCTACAAATACGACTGCGTAAAGCTTCGATGTCTTCAGGTCTGATGGTTCCGCCTCTGCTCTAGTAATAATTATGAAACTGACTTCCTCTACATTGTGGACCAGTTTTTTAGCTTTTGACGACTATTTATCACGGCTGTGGAGCAATCTTCTCCTATCGGAACGTCAAATAATGTAACCACTCCATTCTGTACCAGTTTTCCATGTTAATAATATGGTCTGCCTAAAGATATTCACGTTATTGTATGGGTATACGAAACCTTTGGGCAAGAAATCATGTCTTCTACCAATTACTAACCATTTTGGCTCGTTAATTTTCACTATGTCTTAGGTTACAGGGAAAACATCACTAAACTGTTCTTATTGTGATCTTTTGTATCTCTCAGGCTCCTTGGAAAACCTAAGACATTACAAATGTGGCATCTTTTATTTATTATTGCGTCCATTACGCTACCTTTTGTACAGAGTTATCACAAAGCCTCATTACCCCTTATGACCTGTCTGTGTATTCATACACTCCTGGAAATGGAAAAAAGAACACATTGACACCGGTGTGTCAGACCCACCATACTTGCTCCGGACACTGCAAGAGGGCTGTACAAGCAATGATCACACGCACGGCACAGCGGACACACCAGGAACCGCGGTGTTGGCCGTCGAATGGCGCTAGCTGCGCAGCATTTGTGCACCGCCGCCGTCAGTGTCAGCCAGTTTGCCGTGGCATACGGAGCTCCATCGCAGTCTTTAACACTGGTAGCACGCCGCGACAGCGTGGACGTGAACCGTATGTGCAGTTGACGGACTTTGAGCGAGGGCGTATAGTGGACATGCGGGAGGCCGGGTGGACGTACCGCCGAATTGCTCAACACGTGGGGCGTGAGGTCTCCACAGTACATCGATGTTGTCGCCAGTGGTCGGCGGAAGGTGCACGTGCCCGTCGACCTGGGACCGGACCGCAGCGACGCACGGATGCACGCCAAGACCGTAGGATCCTACGCAGTGCCGTAGGGGACCGCACCGCCACTTCCCAATAAATTAGGGACACTATTGCTCCTGGGGTATCGGCGAGGACCATTCGCAACCGTCTCCATGAAGCTGAGCTACAGTCCCGCACACCGTTAGGCCGTCTTCCGCTCACGCCCCAACATCGTGCAGCCCGCCTCCAGTGGTGTCGCGACAGGCGTGAATGGAGGGACGAATGGAGACGTGTCGTCTTCAGCGATGAGAGTCGCTTCTGCCTTGGTGCCAATGATGGTCGTATGCGTGTTTGGCGCCGTGCAGGTGAGCGCCACAATCAGGACTGCATACGACCGAGGCACACAGGGCCAACACCCGGCATCATGGTATGGGGAGCGATCTCCTACACTGGCCGTACACCACTGGTGATCGTCGAGGGGACACTGAATAGTGCACGGTACATCCAAACCGTCATCGAACCCATCGTTCTACCATTCATAGACCGGCAAGGGAACTTGCTGTTCCAACAGGACAATGCACGTCCGCATGTATCCCGTGCCACCCAACGTGCTCTAGAAGGTGTAAGTCAACTACCCTGGCCAGCAAGATCTCCGGATCTGTCCCCCATTGAGAATGTTTGGGACTGGATGAAGCGTCGTCTCACGCGGTCTGCACGTACAGCACGAACACTGGTCCAACTGAGGCGTCAGGTGGAAATGGCATGGCAAGCCGTTCCACAGGACTACATCCAGCATCTCTACGATCGTCTCCATGGGAGAATAGCAGCCTGCATTGCTGCGAAAGGTGGATATACACTGTACTAGTGCCGACATTGTGCATGCTCTGTTGCCTGTGTCTATGTGCCTGTGGTTCTGTCAGTGTGATCATGTGATGTATCTGACCCCAGGAATGTGTCAATAAAGTTTCCCCTTCCTGGGACAATGAATTCACGGCGTTCTTATTTCAATTTCCAGGAGTGTAGATGGTCTCATTGCAGTAATGTGGTGTCATGGCAGGGGACGGCTTTCAGGTAGAGTGCCTGTTCTTTGTAACGTGTTCCAGAGTGTCTGTCTGGACATCTTACCAGGGGGAAGGTAAACGTCAGCCCAAGGGCTGTGGTATGGAAGGGGAATACAAGGGTAACAAAAGCAACACCATTCACATTTAAAAATTGTTAACAGAAAATTTATTTAACAATTGGTAAGCTTAATTTGATACAGCACGTATTTGATATAGCACGTATTTGTGGTAATAAAATCTTTAGGAATTTTTTTCCAGATCTCACTCAGCTTGAACAGTCTCAGATGTATTTAAAATAATGATCTCTTACAAAGAGGACAAGAATTTTCTTAAAAAACACTGTATCGTAAATAACTAACAAATCCTAAGAAAATGGCATTTAAAGTAAAATGTTTGATTTATATATTTAGCCATTATTAAGGTACTCAACATCTTGAACTACTAGCAAGTGACCGCATTCGTGCCAAAACTTGACGCTAACAAATACTGAAATACTGAGGTTAAGAAAATAACTGATTATGTTTTTTATAACAAGAATGCCATCACAAATAAAATTTCATTTTAGAATCAATCATTTCTCAAGACACAAAACTGGCTGAAATCGTAAAACCCATATTCAATAAATGGCTAGTAATAATTTACAGAGATTAAAACGTGATTAAGTGTATTTCGTACACTCGCACAGAATGTAAGAAAATACTGCTAGGCATACGCTTAAATACAGTTCAGTTGCCAAATGGCAAGCAAATTAAGTAAGGCACTTTAACAAACCTTTAAGCATAATAACTTTAACACAACTGTTATGTGGATATGTTAGTCCATAATAATCCAGGGCCAAGGTGCCAGCCCACTCTCCTTTGTCATAGTATTATTACAGACACGGTTACTGGATTGTGCAGTTTCCTTCCTCCATCAACTGATCGGCACAGGCTATTTGGACCGCCATAAACAAATTGAATTGCCCAACAACATGTAGGGAAAGGCAATTAACTACAGGTCCCAATGGTCATACTAAAAGCTTATATTGCTTAAAAGGGTGCTTGGCGTATGAGCATTGACACAAGGTTAAATTCCATTATCTGGCAGTGAAATCTGAATGTACCAAGTTGCTGCCAGTCTGCACTAATAAGGTTCAATGTATGTAATTGCAGCAAACACGACATGGCAAGGGAGTGTTTACAGTTATGAATGCTAACAGACTAGATCATGTAATTCAGCTGACCAAGCCTACCACAAAATCACAAGAAAATGTATGCTTGAACCTACTGCACTTGCGAGACCTTTAACGAGCATACACAGTTCCAAGCATTAAGCTCGATTCATCAGACCCAAATCGCCGCTGTACAACAGTCGTTACACTCAAGCGATAGATATGGCACCGTCACAATGATGTCATGGGGGAAGTTCAAATTTTGGCGGGAAGATAGGTCAAATGAGCTACCTCCATTAACCTAACCCCCTCCCCTCCCACAGAAAATGGCGATGAGTTCAAATTTCAGCAGGACAATGCTACTCACCACAGCTACCTCTACTAACCCAAGAAAATGGCGGGAAAATAGGTCACTTGGGCTACCTGCACTAACCTAAGCTATCTGACCGCCACCTCTTCCTAGAAATTGGCGGGAAATGGACTGAGCCTGTGCCGGATAGGATGGACGTAAGTCTTTATTTTGCACACAGTGTTTATTACACAATTTGAGGCAGTAGTTCCATCCATTGTGTTCACCATGAGGTCTGGAGTCCAACTGACCAAGTACACGGTACTGCCACCAGAGGACGCCATTATCTCTCCCGTGAGGTTATTCAAGGTGGCGGTCTGGTGGGAGGTGGGGGGGGGGGGGGAGATGGCAGGGACCAAGTCACGTGTTAGACTTCAGCCAGTAGGATGGCGGTACCTGGTAACTCATTGGAGGGGGTATAGGGCAAACTCAGAAGCTCTGGGACCTCAGTCTTGCTCAGTCAGCCAGTAGCAACAGAAGAAGAACCATGAAGCATCAACAGCAGTCGCAATCCAACACAGCCCTGCAAAACAGGAAGAAACAGAAAAGTAAGTATCCTACATCACATCTTTCTCTGTGGTTAGCAGTATTATTCTTATCATTCTTTCCTTTCTCAGACGTTATGTCTGGTTAAAAATGGAAAGTGATGCAGACCTTGATCAAGCGTGACTTCCTTTTAGCTGTATGGTATATATTACATTTAGGAACTTTCGGGTAATTGAACATGTATCAATAATTACAGATTTCTGTAGTTGTATATATAAGTTCGGATGTAGCTGTATTGCGTTGATGTACTGGTGGATATTGTGTGGTATGACTTCTGTAGTTGATAGTATAATTGGTATAATGTCAACTTTATCCTGATGCCACATGTCCTTGACTTCCTCAGCCAGTTGGATGTATTTTTCAATTTTTTCTCCTGTTTTCTTCTGTATATTTGTTGTATTGGGTATGGATATTTTGATTAGTTGTGTTAATTTCTTCTTTTTATTGGTGAGTATGATGTCAGGTTTGTTATGTGGTGTTGTTTTGTCTGTTATAATGGTTCTGTTACAGTATAATTTGTATTCATCATTCTCCAGTACATTTCGTGGTGCATACATGTATGTGGGAACGTGTTTTATCAGTTTATGTGGTATGGCAAGTTATTGACGTATTATTTTTGCTACATTGTCTTGTCTTCTGGGGTATTCTGCATTTGCTAGTATTGTACATCCGCTTGTGATGTGATCTACTGTTTCTATTTGTTGTTTGCAAAGTCTGCATTTATCTGTTGTGGTATTGGGATCTTTAATAATATGCTTCCTGTAATATCTGGTGTTTATTGTTTGATCCTGTATTGCAATCATGAATCCTTCTGTCTCCCTGTATATATTGCCTTTTCTTAGCCATGTGTTGGATGCGTCTTGATCGATGTGTGGCTGTGTTAGATGATACGTGTGCTTGCCAGGTAGTGTTTTCTTTTTCCAATTTACTTTCTTCTTATCTGTTGATGTTATGTGATCTAAAGAGTTGTAGAAGTGGTTATGAAATTGCAGTGGTGTAGCCGATGTATTGATATGAGTGATTGCTTTGTGTATTTTGCTAGTTTCTACTCGTTCTATAAAGAATTTTCTTAAATTGACTACCTGTCGATAATGCAGGTTTTTTATGTCGATAAATCCCCTTCATCCTTCCTTTCTGCTTAATGTGAATCTTTCTGTTGCTGAATGTATGTGATGTATTCTATATTTGTGCCATTCTGATCGTGTAAGTGTATTGAGTGCTTCTAGGTCTGTGTTAGTCCATTTCACTACTCCAAATGAGTAGGTCAATATTGGTATAGCATAAGTATTTATAGCTTTTGTCTTGTTTCTTGTTGTCAATTCTGTTTTCAGTATTTTTGTTAGTCTTTGTCTATATTTCTCTTTTAGTTCTTCTTTAATATTTGTATCATCTATTCCTATTTTTTGTCTGTATCCTAGATATTTATAGGCATCTGTTTTTTCCATCGCTTCTATGCAGTCGCTGTGGTTATCCAATATGTAATCTCCTTGTTTAGTGTGTTTTCCCTTGACTATGCTATTTTTCTTACATTTGTCTGTTCCAAAAGTTATACTTATATCATTGCTGAATCCTTCTGTTATCTTTAGTAATTGGTTGAGTTGTTGATTTGTTGCTGCCAGTAGTTTTAGATCATCCATGTATAGCAAATGTGTGATTTTGTTTTTTTTTTTGGTTTGTGGTTTTAGGGCGCAAAACTTCTATGGTCATTAGCGCCCAGCCCGTGACGTAGAAAACAGGAAAAAAACGAAATTTAAAATCAGCAGCAATGGAAACAAAGTCAGAAAATTTGAGAAACTAAAGGCAGAAGGAATGCTTAAAAGTCCACTATAGAAAGGGGTTGGTTGTCCCCCAAAAAAAAGCTTCAAATGACTGACGTCATTTCACTGTCTCTAATAAACTGTAGAACGCGGTCAGCTGAGCGCGTGTCATCTGCTAAAATCGACGATAGATCAGGCGATAGCTGTAGACGGGAGCGTAACGGATTAAAATAGGGGCATTCAATTAAAAGGTGTCTGACCGTCCACAGCTGAGAGCAGTGGGGACAGAGTGGGGGAGGATCACCGCTTAAAAGATGTCGATGACTAAAAAGGCAGTGCCCTATCCGGAGTCGGGCTAAAATTACCTCCTCCCGACGACGCGTTCGGGAGGAAGAGGTCCAAGCGCAAGGAACGGCTTTCACTTCCCGCAATTTATTGTGGGGAAGTGTTGACCAATGCGCATGCCATAAATGAGTAACTTGGCGACATAAACCGCTCCGTAGATCGGTAAACGGAAGAGACTGAAGAGCTGGCCGAGGAAGAGAGACTGCAGCCTTGGCTGCTATATCGGCCGCCTCATTTCCACAGATACCAGCGTGTCCCGGGAGCCAGAGGAACGCCACTGAGACGCCCCCCAGGTGGAGCAAGCGCAGACAGTCCTGAATCCGGTGGACCAGAGGGTGCACAGGGTAAAGAGCTTGGAGACTGAGGAGAGAGCTGAGAGAATCTGAGCAGATTACGTACTGTATCCGCTGATGGCGGCGGATGTAGTGGACAGCCTGGAGAACAGCGTAAAGCTCCGCAGTATAAACCGAACACTGGTCAGGAAGCCGAAAGTGATTTGGGGTGTCGCCAACAATATAGGCACTCCCTACACCTAACGATGCTTTCGAGCCATCGGTGTAAATAAATGTGGCTTCCGTCATTTGTGCACATAGAGCAGCAAATGCCCGACGGTAAACAAGTGTAGGGGTACCATCCTTGGGAAATTGACATAGGTCTCTGAGCAAGTCGATCCGGGGACGGTGCCAAGGCGGTGCTGTACCCCAAGTTGTCAAGAAGGTTTTAGGAAAGCGGAAGGAAAGAGAATGGAGCAGTTGACGGAAGCGGACTCCCGGGGGTAGTAGGGAGGAGGAGCGGCCTGCATACCCGACATCAAAGGAGGCGTCGAAAAAAAGGTTATAGGCTGGATTAGCAGGCATGGAAGACAGATGGCTAGCATAACGACTCAGAAGGACTGCCCGCCGATTGGACAGCGGAGGTTCAGCAGTCTCAGCATAAAGGCTTTCCACAGGGCTGGTGTAAAAAGCTCCAGACACTAAACGTAATCCACGGTGGTGGATGGAGTCGAGACGCCGAAGAATAGACGGCCGAGCAGAGGAGTAGACTATGCTTCCATAATCCAATTTCCAGCGCACTAAGGCGCGATAGAGGCGGAGAAGGACCACCCGGTCCGCTCCCCAAGAGGTACCATTCAGGACACGGAGGGTGTTAAGGGAACGCAGACAGCGAGCCGAAAGATAGGAAACGTGGGAGGACCAGCACAGTTTTCTGTCAAACATAAGACCCAAGAATTTTGCGACGTCGGAAAACGGAAGGTTGACAGGACCTAGATGTAAGGAGGGCGGAAGAAACTCCTTTCGTCGCCAAAAATTAACACAAACGGTCTTACTGGGTGAGAAACGGAAGCCGGTTTCGATGCTCCACGAGTGGAGGCGATCGAGACATCCTTGAAGACGTCTTTCAAGAAGGCTGGTCCGTTGAGAGCCGTAGTAGATTGCAAAATCGTCCACAAAGAGGGAGCCCGAGACATCAGGAAGGAGACAATCCATAATTGGATTAATGGCGATGGCAAACAGTACAACACTCAGCACGGAGCCCTGGGGTACCCCGTTTTCTTGGGAGAAAGTACGGGAGAGAGTAGTGTTCACCCGCACCCTAAATGTACGCTCTGCCATAAATTCGCGAAGAAAAAGGGGCAGCCGGCCTCTAAAGCCCCAAGAGAACAGTGTGCGGAGGATGCCTGTCCTCCAACAGGTATCGTACGCTCTCTCCAGATCAAAAAATATTGCTACCGTTTGGCGTTTCCGGAGAAAATTGTTCATGATATAAGTGGAGAGAGCAACAAGATGGTCAACAGCAGAACGATGCTTTCGGAATCCGCATTGGGCTGGTGTTAAAAGACTGCGGGACTCCAGCCACCAAGCTAAACGGTAATTCACCATACGCTCCAAAACCTTACAGACACTACTCGTGAGAGAAATGGGGCGATAGCTAGAGGGGAGATGTTTGTCCTTTCCAGGTTTCGGAACGGGAACGACAATAGCTTCCCGCCATCGCCTGGGAAAGGTACTGTCGGTCCAAATTCGATTATAAAGGCGAAGGAGGTAACGCAGGCTATGGGTTGATAAATGCAGCAACATTTGGACATGGATACCATCCGGTCCTGGGGCGCAGGAGCGAGAAGAAGAGAGTGCATGTTGGAGTTCGCGCATGGAGAAAACAGTATTGTAGCTTTCGCGATTTTGAGAGGAGAAAGCAAGATGTCGCACTTCCGCTGCACGTTTCTTCGGGAGAAACGCTGGCGGGTAATTTGAAGAGCTCGAAATCTCAGCAAAGTGCTGACCCAATGAGTTAGAAATTGCGACGGGGTCCACTAAGGTATCATGCGCGACAGTGAGCCCAGAGACCAGGGAGAAACTAGGCGCGCCTGAGAACCGTCGAAGCCGACTCCAAACTCCCGAGGAGGGAGTGAAGTTGTTAAATGAGCTAGTAAAGAATTTCCAGCTTGCCTTCTTGCTATCGCGGATGACGCGACGGCATCGCGCACGGAGCTGCTTATATCGGATACAGTTGGACAAAGTTGGATGGTGACGGAAAATGCGAAGAGCACGTCGCCGCTCACGTATTGCGTCACGGCATGCCTCGTTCCACCAAGGAACTAGGGGGCGCCGGGGCAATTCGGAGGTGCGTGGTATTGAACGTTCCGCAGCTGTGAGAATAACGTCGGTAAAATATGTGACCTCATCGTCGACGCTGGGAAAGCGACGGTCATCGAATGTCGCTAGAGACGAAAAAAGTGTCCAATCGGCTTGGGCAAACTTCCAGCGTCGCGAGCGCATATATGGCAGTTGAGGCTGCAGTCGAAGAACACATGGAAAGTGGTCACTCGAGTGTGTATCATCAAGGGCGAACCATTCGAAGCGCCGAGCTAGCGGAACAGTACCGACCGAAAGGTCCAAATGGGATAAATTTGCCGTGGAGGCAGACAAAAATGTGGGGACCCCAGTGTTGAGGCAGACTAGATCCGCTTGGTGGAAGACGTCTAGCAATAGTGAGCCACGTGGACAAGGATGTGGAGATCCCCAAAGCGGGTGGTGGGCATTGAAGTCCCCAACCAGCAAATAGGGGGGTGGAAGCTGATCAAGAAGATGAAGGAGATCAGCTCGTGCCATTGGTGTAGACGATGGAATGTATACCGTACAAAGAGAGAACGTGTATCCAGAAAGGGAAAGACGGACGGCGACAGCTTGGAAGGAAGTGTTTAAGGGGATTGGGTGATAATGGAGAGTATCATGGAGCAGAATCATGAGTCCTCCATGGGCTGGAGTGCCTTCAACAGAGGGGAGGTCATATCGGACGGACTGAAAATGAGGGAGAACAAAGCGGTCATGGGGACGCAGCTTTGTTTCCTGAAGACAGAAGATGACCGGCGAGTAGGATCGTAAGAGGATCGACAATTCCTCCCGATTGGCGCGAATGCCGCGGATATTCCAGTGGATAATGGACATAGGGTGAACAGAAATGGAGGAACGTCACCAAGGGTGCTGTCAACTCAACGACTGCTCAGAGCTTGCGACCGACAGGATGGAATGGCATTCGGTCGAAGGCAGAAGATCCTGATCCATAGGTTGGTCAGGAGCAGCTCCTGCCACCAACGATCGGCCAGTTGACCGGCCACCAACAGTGCGCCTCGGCGACACAGAAGATGGCCGAGGGCGATTTCCGCCAGGTGGTGCTGTAGATGGGACACGCCTTGGCGGAGAAGGAGAGGAACTGTGTTTCTTCGTAGCCTTCTTGGAGGAATGTTTAGATGAAGGAGGAACCGATGGTTGTGAAGTTGCAGTACGTAAAAACTCTTCACGAGAATGCTCTTTTTTTGAAGACTTGGCGTCTGACTTTTGGGCTCGAGATTTAGCAGAACCCGACGAAGGGTGAGCCATAGAGTGGGCAGGCGAAAGAGGTGAGGTTGAACGGGCGATCTTTGCGCTGGCCGATCTGACGACCGTGGTACTAAATGTGAGGTCGCAAGTCTGCGTGGCCGCCTCCTTTGTTGGCCGAGGAGAAGCAAGGACAGCGCTGTATTTTCCTTTCTGAGGCACGGTGGGCTGTCGACTGGCGAGTAACTTTCGAGCAGCAAAGGTCGACACCTTTTCCTTCACTCTTATTTCCTGGATCAGCTTTTCGTCCTTAAAAACAGGGCAATCTCGAGAGGAAGCAGCGTGGTCACCCATACAGTTGATGCAGCGAGGGGATGGAGGTGGACAAGCACCCTCATGGGCATCCCTGCCACACGTAACACATTTGGCCGGATTGGAACAGGACTGGCTGGTGTGATTGAACCGCTGACATCGATAGCAACGCGTAGGGTTCGGGACATAAGGGCGAACGGAAATTATCTCATAGCCTGCTTTGATTTTTGATGGGAGTTGAACTTTGTCAAATGTCAAGAAGACAGTGCGGGTTGGAATGATGTTCGAGTCAACCCTTTTCATAACCCGATGAACAGCGGTGACGCCCTGGTCAGACAGGTAGTGCTGAATTTCTTCGTCAGACAATCCATCGAGGGAGCGTGTATAAACGACTCCACGCGAGGAATTTAAGGTACGGTGCGGTTCCACCCGGACAGGGAAGGTGTGGAGCAGAGAAGTACGCAGCAATTTTTGAGCCTGGAGGGCACTGTGTGTTTCCAACAACAGGGTGCCATTCCGTAGTCTGGAACAAGACTTTACAGGACCCGCAATTGCGTCGACACCTTTCTGAATAATGAAAGGGTTGACCGTGGAAAAGTCGTGACCTTCGTCAGACCGAGAAACAACAAGGAACTGTGGCAACGATGGAAGAACCGTCTGTGGCTGAGACTCAGTGAACTTACGTTTGTGAGCAGACATAGTGGAAGGTGAGGAAACCATTGCGGAAGAATCCCCCATGATTACCGGCGTCTCCGATGGCGCGCTCCTCCCTTGTGGGGGCCCTCACCGAGGGCACACCCGCCTTAGGTGATTGTTCACACCTCAGGTCACACCTCCCGACAAACGGACGGAGGGACCAATCGGCACTTTCGGAAGGTATCAGCTCGGGTAATCACCCCTCCCTGGGCCTGGCCTTCACCAGGGGGTACGTACGTGTCCTACCTGTCTACCCGGGGCGGGGAATTACGCGTTACCCCGTCACCGGCTACGCATGGAAGTGCGTGGGTCGGCCTTCAGACACGCACAGGGAGGAAGAAAGAGAAAGGGAAAGGAAAGAAGAGGGGGTCTCAAACGCCGCAGCGGAGAAAAGGGTAAAGAGAAGAGGTAAGGAAAGGAGAAGGACAAAGGAAGGAAGAAGACATACAAGCAAGGAAGAAGAAGAATGCGGTAAATTTACAAGCGTCCGTCTCCGGACGTAGGCGCAAACCATACTCCCAGAGGGGGAGAAAGTGAAGGAAAGAGCCAGAGGTGAGGGGGGGGGGGGTGAAGACAGGGGATGGGGAAGGATGCGGAAAGGGAAGGTATGCAGCCCGGAAAGGAAGGAAGGCCACATTAGCTCGGGGCCCCGTGCTCGCTACGCACGTATCCACAAAAGAGTTGTGGATCCCCTGGGGGGGTGTGATTTTGTGATGGTATGTTCCAGTAATATTGTATCCATACTTTGTATTATTTAGCATGTTGGATAGTGGGTTCAGAGCAAGGCAGAACCAGAAAGGACTTAATGAGTCTCCTTGGTATATTCCACGCTTAATCTGTATTGGCTGTGATGTGATATTATTTGAATTTGTTTGGAAATTAAGTGTGGTTTTCCAATTTTTCATTACTATGTTTAAGAACCGTATCAATTTAGGATCTACTTTGTATATTTCCAATATTTGTAGTAACCATCATTATTATTATTATTATTATTATTGGTTGTTTTCTTGTGTTGGTCCATATGTTATGCTTCCTCGTCTTTGTCCAGCAGTAGCACTCAACGAACCCAAGCCCACAGCGTCGAGCGCCGACGTGCTGATCTCTGCCACATCCGGACCGGTAGCAACCTCGGCTGCCACCTTGTGGAGACCTGCACCGACCTCTGGACCTGCGCAGCAACAACCTCCAGGATGTCTGAACCTTTAAAACCACGTGGGACCCTGTATTCACATAGCTCACTTGTTGGAGCAGGACAAGCAGCTTTTGTTGTCTGTCGTACTCATCGATTTGTGTAATGAGGACACGCAATCTGCTCCCGACACATCGAATGCTGGTGGTGGTCCTAAACAACAGCAAGATGGAGGAACAACGTACGGCCCATGCCAGCAGAACATCCCTGTGCTAGTGCAGGTACAGAGTGCAGATGCTGTGGATAAGAATGCATCGACTGTATCCATACTTTTCAGTTCTACATATAATTTAACTCCCAGTGGAATGAAACGTGTAAACGTTGGTATAGAAGCACATCATGTCTGGGGCTTGCATGCGAGAATAGAAATTAAAAACGCATCGAAGGCGTGTCTATTTTCGAGTTCGACTGGGACGAAATATGTCATGTAGAGTGCTACATCAATCAGCAGAGTATTGTCCAACTTGTTCTCCCCCAGACATTCACCTTACTGGTGTGACACTATCTATTACACCAGTGTATGATAACTGTGCACTATGTGTGAAATCGGGTGAGAACTGTGTTTATCTAAGGCACGCCTCAGTTAAAGCTTATACAATCTGGATACTGCACTACGTCTTGCTTTGGAGAGATTGAACCGTTGGTTGCCGAGCATAGACTCTGCATACAATGATGGTGTAAATTTCCTATTTGTGCATAGTGTACATTTTGACGATTTGAAGCAGTACCTTTGTTTTGCACATGAACGCTGAACTGAAAGAGAAACAGATTAAATGTACTGTGAGGCATCCATTGGCTTGAGGGTGATACGTGTGGTATTTATTGCATGTCAAAATGATTTGTTTGGGAAATACTATATAGGTGCGAAGAAGAAGATAAAGGAAGAATCTTATGATTTTTTTTTTAAATACTGATTCCTATGTATGATATATATACAGGGTGAGTCACCTAACGTTACCGCTGGATATATTTCGTAAACCACATCAAATACTGACGAATCGATTCCACAGACCGAACGTGAGGAGAGGAGCTAGTGTAATTGTTTAATACAAACCATACAAAAATGGACGGAAGTATGTTTTTTAACACAAAACTACGTTTTTTTAATGGCACCCCGTTAGTTTTGTTAGCACATCTGAACATATAAACAAATACGTAATCAGTGCCGTTTGTTGCATTGTAAAATATTAATTACATCCGGAGATATTGTAACGTAAAGTTGACGCTTGAGTACCACTCCTCCGCTGTTCGATCGTGTGTATCGGAGAGCACCGAATTACGTAGGGATCCAAAGGGAACGGTGATGGACCTTAGGTACAGAAGAGACTGGAACAACACATTACGTCCACATGCTAACACCTTTTTATTGGTCTTTTTCACGGATGCACATGGACATTACCAGGAGGGGTGAGGTACACGTACACACGTGGTTTCCGTTTTCAATTACGGAGTGGAATAGAGTGTGTCTCGACATGTCAGGCCAATAGATGTTCAATGTGGTGGCCGTCATTTACTGCACACAATTGCAATCTCTGGCGTAATGAATGTCGTACACGCCGCAGTACATCTGGTGTAATGTCGCCGCAGGCTGCCACAATACGTTCTTTCATATCCTCTGGGGTTGTAGGCACATCACGCTACACATTCTCCTTTAACGTACCCCACAGAAAGAAGTCCAGAGGTGTAAGATCAGGAGAACGGGCTGGCCGATTTATGCGTCCTCCACGTCCTATGAAACGCCCGTCGAACGTGTACCTCACCCCTCATGGTAATGTACATGTGCGTCAGTGAAAAAGAC
Organism: Schistocerca serialis cubense; assembly: GCF_023864345.2. Taxonomy (NCBI): domain Eukaryota; kingdom Metazoa; phylum Arthropoda; class Insecta; order Orthoptera; family Acrididae; genus Schistocerca; species Schistocerca serialis. Next base: position 608,232,196 of record NC_064644.1, on the reverse strand, counting down.
CAATAAAAAGGTGTTAGCATGTGGACGTAATGTGCTGTTCCAGTCTCTTCGATACCTAAGGTCCATCACCGTTCCCTTTGGATCCCTACGTAATTCGGTGCTCTCCGATACACACGATCGAACAGCGGAGGAGTGGGACTGAAGCGTCAACTTTAGGTTACAATATCTCCGGATGTAATTAACATTTTACAATGCAACAAACGGCACTGATTACGTAATTGTTTATATGTTCAGATGTGCTAACAAAACTAACGGGGTTCCATTTAAAAAAAACGTAGGTTTGTGTTAGAAACATACTTCCGTGCATTTTTTTATGGTTTGTGTTAACCAGTTACACTAGCCCCTCTCCTCACGTTCGGTCTGTGGAATCGATTCGTCAGTATTTGATGTGGTTTACGAAATATATCCAGCGGTAATGTTAGGTGACTCATCCTGTATACAAAACCCCAAACTGCGTTTGTGTTTTATTTCATACCTCTCTCATTATAGTCAAAGTATTACGCCTATTAATATGATTATTTTTCAATGCTACACCAGTTATTCCCAAAATGAATGATAAAGTTACTCTTCATGGGTAATAGACATAGTGTGTAGCCACTATAGCTCCATCACTTAACTGACTGAGCCACTCGCATTGTCATTCACAGCACTGTCAACGAAATATGAAGCTACCAAGTGGGTTGCTGACACTGTAGCGCAGATCATGACATATTTTGGGTTACCTTCAAGTTCTTCAAAAAAATGAGGATTTTATTTACTCTAGAAATAAATGTCTCTCCCTTTCGCACTGTGATATATTGCACACTCATCAGGGGAAAACCACTTTTCCCCTTGAAGGAAGAGTTGCAAAGACATCGATCATTACTCCACCAGCCTGCATGTCACTGTCATTCGTTTACAAACGAAGGCTTAAATTTCTTCAGCTTCATATTGTTGTTTTATACTTTTGTAATATCGAGTGTGTAACTCCCAATCCCTGCGACCACTTATGAATAGACTTTTTTGGCGAACGTTCGGCAGACACTGCAATGTTCACACGTTTCTATTTGTGTTGGGCTGAGCGGGGCTTATCTTCTGTGCAACCATGTGCAAACTGCTTTTTGCCCCACTATAAAATCGGAAGTTTTGGTGGAAAAGGTTTCTGAAACCTTACAGTGAAATTATGCTGAATATTTCTCACTCATTTTACTGTATGGGGTCGTTCGTGAGCCCACGTGCTCATTCTGATCCGTTCCCCCAAGGTGTAAGTGGACCCATAAGCCATGATTTAGCTGTAAATCAGTACCTGCCACTATAAGAAACAACAATTCAACATTCACCTCTGTAATACAAAGGAGGGTAATGGGATTTAGTGATCACTGTACAAAGGTCATGTTACAGAACAATATACGCGATACTATTTGCATTCATCAGCTATCGCATACATTATGGTTTATTGGCCCCTTGCCGCACCGATGTCGCATTGTGTAACAAACATGATCAGGAACAGCGCGACTGTATGTGATAGACTGTGGAGGTACCTCGCTCATCAACACTGCGCAGTGCCCCCTCCCCCCTCCCCCCCCCCAAAAAAAATCATTGAACTTGTACTAGTTTTTGTCACGTATGCATATTTCGTTCACAACTTCCTTCTAAGTTTTCAGGGGGGTGTGGGAAGCGGAAAAAAACAAACTTCGCATACCAAAGTCCAATACATCGGTAGTGATTTCCTCATGCAGTTGTGATGCTACACACGCGTGGCGCGGGACGACAATCACTGCATAATGGCTATGGTATATACAGGTACTGTAATGTTAGATTACTAATGTTGGCATTGACCTGACATAAAACACTACTGGCACGAAGTCGACCGACTTCCACCGGCTTCATCCGATCCAAATCTAGGGAGCATCGTGAATGAGCAAACTTTAAAGCCAGTTTAATGTACACTCCTGGAAATTGAAATAAGAACACCGTGAATTCATTGTCCCAGGAAGGGGAAACTTTATTGACACATTCCTGGGGTCAGATACATCACATGATCACACTGACAGAACCATAGACAGAGGCAACAGAACATGCACAATGTCGGCACTAGTACAGTGTATATCCACCTTTCGCAGCAATGCAGGCTGCTATTCTCCCATGGAGACGATCGTAGAGATGCTGGATGTAGTCCTGTGGAACGGCTTGCCATGCCATTTCCACCTGGCGCCTTAGTTGGACCAGCGTTCGTGCTGGACGTGCAGACCGCGTGAGACGACGCTTCATCCAGTCCCAAACATGCTCAATGGGGGACAGATCCGGAGATCTTGCTGGCCAGGGTAGTTGACTTACACCTTCTAGAGCACGTTGGGTGGCACGGGATACATGCGGACGTGCATTGTCCTGTTGGAACAGCAAGTTCCCTTGCCGGTCTAGGAATGGTAGAACGATGGGTTCGATGACGGTTTGGATGTACCGTGCACTATTCAGTGTCCCCTCGACGATCACCAGTGGTGTACGGCCAGTGTAGGAGATCGCTCCCCACACCATGATGCCGGGTGTTGGCCCTGTGTGCCTCGGTCGTATGCAGTCCTGATTGTGGCGCTCACCTGCACGGCGCCAAACACGCATACGACCATCATTGGCACCAAGGCAGAAGCGACTCTCATCGCTGAAGACGACACGTCTCCATTCGTCCCTCCATTCACGCCTGTCGCGACACCACTGGAGGCGGGCTGCACGATGTTGGGGCGTGAGCGGAAGACGGCCTAACGGTGTGCGGGACCGTAGCCCAGCTTCATGGAGACGGTTGCGAATGGTCCTCGCCGATACCCCAGGAGCAACAGTGTCCCTAATTTGCTGGGAAGTGGCGGTGCGGTCCCCTACGGCACTGCGTAGGATCCTACGGTCTTGGCGTGCATCCGTGCGTCGCTGCGGTCCGGTCCCAGGTCGACGGGCACGTGCACCTTCCGCCGACCACTGGCGACAACATCGATGTACTGTGGAGACCTCACGCCCCACGTGTTGAGCAATTCGGCGGTACGTCCACCCGGCCTCCCGCATGCCCACTATACGCCCTCGCTCAAAGTCCGTCAACTGCACATACGGTTCACGTCCACGCTGTCGCGGCATGCTACCAGTGTTAAAGACTGCGATGGAGCTCCGTATGTCACGGCAAACTGGCTGACACTGACGGCGGCGGTGCACAAATGCTGCGCAGCTAGCGCCATTCGACGGCCAACACCGCAGTTCCTGGTGTGTCCGCTGTGCCGTGCGTGTGATCATTGCTTGTACAGCCCTCTCGCAGTGTCCGGAGCAAGATCTCACAAGCCAGTGTACATTTCTTATGACCTCAGTCATCTGGAAGATTATGCCTCACTTTCTAAGACACAGTGGTGAAACTTGCAATAAACACTTATGAAACATGTCCACCCACCACCCGTCACTATTGTTTTGTATTATCTGGTATCATTTATTGGCCAAGTATTATACTTAGTAGTAGTAGGGGATGCTTGATAAGTTCACCTTGAGCATCAGGCTTATAAAGTATGTGTTTGTGTTCAGACACGCGCAAAGGACGGTATGGATTTGACGTCGTGTACTGTGATAGCAAGGGGAAGAGTATATCAGGTCATGAGAGTGGCACAGATATTTCTATTTCCAGAGCCACAGCCGTCAACAGGGTGTATTTCCGATACTTTTCTCATTGTCGAATGTCGTTCAATTGAGGCAACGACTGTAACATTTAACTGTAAGTTCAATGATAAAACATATAAGTGACCGATTTCTTAGGATGATGCCAGCCGAAGTGGCCGAGCGGTTCTAGGCGCTACAGTCTGGAACCACGCGACCGCTATGGTCGCAGGTTCAGGTTCGAATCCTGCCACGGGCATGGATGTGTGTGATGTCCTTAGGCTAGTTAGGTTTACGTAGTTATAAGTTCTAGGGGACTGATGACCTTAGCAGTTAAGTCCCATAGTGCTCAGAGCCTGCAGCGAGGGAGCTGTCAGAATGGAGAGCTCTGTTGGGGTGTAGGAATGTGGATGAATTAACCGTGTTGTCCTCTAGATGACTGAAGAGCGAACTAATACTTAATATGTGTTGGATAGCTTTCGTGATCACGTGGAAATTTGAGAAGAGCGAAAGTGGAGATGCATTTGCGCTGGACCGTTATTCCCTCCATGTAAATTGTTTGGTTGACTACTTCTAACATTCGCGCCTTTATTTGGTTGAGAAAAGATCGATTGCGGTGTGCACATCTAGCATGTGGAAGACACGTTTGCCGGTTCTCTGGGTGTGAGAAACACCTTAGTTAACCTTGTCAATTATAGGGGTGATTTGGAATCTGCTACACCACCGAAATCGGTATTTACAAGTGGAAATATTTTCTCTATTTTTTTTTTTTTTTTTTTTTTGCGTTTGTGAGTAAAAGTTTTCGCAGACGTGACAGATTTCTAGTTAGTCAGTGGTTTATAGCATGCCCCAACCAACAAAAGTTTTAGGTTTCTAGAGAAATAACTTCCAGTCTATATCTTCCAAGTTATATCGTGCCAGTGGTACTGCTATGCAAGCGATGTTGATATCTGTCTGATATCGAGATGTACCACGTAAATGATATGATATTCTAGCAAGCTATGTGACATTAGATAAGTTCGTGTAATCCCAGAGTCGGGATATGGGTGCAGAAAAGTGAGAGAGCAAGCGAGAAGGTCTGGACCAGAAACAGTAATGCATTTGTGCCAAGGGCGGAATCGAGGCCAAATTTGTGGAACTGTTCTGAGAGTGACTTCGATCCACTGAGGGAGCTGTGGTCACACGTTGGAGGTGGATGCTTGCCCGATCTCGCGATATCTTGTGGCACGAGTATACGTACTGTGCTGTCTGTCTACGCGGTATATGTACGAATGATGCAAAAGGGCTGACTTTGTATGGCACAGGATACGAATTGCATGTTTACTACATCGATACAGTACGCAGTGATATATTGATAGGTTGGAGATCGGTTTTACTTTGTAATATTCAAGCTCCTGTCCTTGGTGGGAGACCAATGTAATTGAGTAGGAGTCTTACCATTTTTTGTCGATATGTAGGGTACGTGGTGATATATTCATGGGTTGCATGTTGGTTTCACGTTCGAATATTCTAGCTCTTGTCCTCAGTGGGAGAGCAAGTTGAGTAGGAGTCTTTCCGTATTTGGCGATATGTAGGGGCACTTTGCAGGGTTCAATTGATGGTGCAATATGGCGATTATGTGCAAAATAGTTTTTTTGCCACTGAAATTCGTGTCAGCAGCAAGAAATGAAAGGTGGACAGTGCTTCCACACTGCTTTCACCAGTGGTTAGGAGGGTAATATCGATAAAAACCAATCATAGTCCTCCATTATTTCACATGACATCCTTTGTGCTGGGATAAAGGAGTCTCTCCATAGCAATGAGAACGGTTGCGTATGTTGAAAGCAGGAAGGCTGACAAGTGATGGTTGGGGTGCCTCATTAGGACCATGAGGGAGAATGCATTCCAAGGTTATTCTAAGCTATTTTCGTAAATAAGTTATGTTAGGACAAGAATTTCCATGTGGACAAGCTGAGACATTATAAAAGCCCCTACAAAAGCGACTGTTAACTATTTCTGGGACACTATACAATTTCCGAGAGGTCTACTCGGTTCTTATTTTACATAGCCGTGTGACATCAGTATAACATTGAGAACCATTTAGAAGGTGAGTCGCCACACGGGCGCTTCGTGGCGAGGCCTCGGACATGCTGTGGGAGGTACGCAGGATTGGACGCAGCTATTGTGACCCGTTTGGATCCCTAGGGGGAAACCATCCTGTGACATTCTGGAACAGACTTCTATAGTGCAGTCTATGACGTTAGTATCCAAAGGTATAGCGTCATATGGAATCGGTGTGAGCGTTCCTTGGAGTTATGTGGCAACGTGGACAGGGTCTGTGCTATACCTCATGTGATCAACGAGGACGTGACGGTGGAGGAGGAGACGCTGCGGAGTTTGGTCGCTGTGAACAGCATGGTTGCTGCAGCCCTAACCCGCTAGCCTGAGGGAGCGTGGCCCATGGACGTCGGAGCGACGCTGTGGCGGCCACGGCTGTGGTGGGATCGGGGACTGGGGGCGGCGGCGGCGGCGGTGGCGGCGGCGGGCGTCCAGTGCTGGGATGTGTTTTTTATTAGCGGCATTTTGTTTAAACAGTATTCCATCGATTTCACCCACCAATAGGCTGCTGCAAATTTTTATAAAATCTACTCCATACATGTGAAAAATATCGATTTAATTAATTTGCATAAATTTTTTATATCAACATGGTGTTAACAGTACAACAGTTACAGGAGGGTGTGATTGACTGAGTGACAAGGAGCGGAGCAGCAGGTTAAGTGCAGAACATTAGGTTAATTTGCATAATTTTTATGTAAAATGCAGTACAATAGTTTAAGAGGGTGGGTGACAAAGAAGAATGCGCCAGAAACGACGTTCAAAAGCATGTGACATTCGAAAAGTGTACCAGAAAATGGTGGGAGGACAAAACTAATTACTTAGACTCGTTCGTCTCTCCAGCAGCACAGTGCAAATTGAGTCATTTTCCCCTCCAGAGTGTCATCTTGGGTTATGTCACGGAATGGGTGACAGCTCCCTCTGGTGACAGTAGTGTGTACTAGGTCCATACCTCATGGCGACCACACTGTTTCCCGCCATTTTCCTCCACCGTCATGGGTTACATGACAGAACAGACGACAGCGCTCTCTGGTAGCAGTACTGTGAAGTAGGTCCAGACCTCGTGGTGAACACACTGTTTCCCGCCATCTCGGATAATGGTACTTGCGTCATCAGCTGACGTCATGGCCGCCATCTTGGATTACGTCATGACAGGGCCCTCTGGTGTTGGTACTGTGTACTAGGTCAGTTGGAGTCCGGACCCCGTGGTGACTACACGTGATGGTGGTATTGCCTCTAATTGTTTAAATAAAGACTGGTGCATACAAAATAAAGACTTATATCCAGCACAGGTCGAGTCTTCTCCCCGCCATTTTGTAGGATGGAGTGGCGGTCAGATGACTTAGATCAGTGGAGGTGGCCAAAGTGACCTAACTTTTTGCCATTTTCTTAGGTTCTTAGGTTAGTGGAGGTGTGTTGCATTCTCCTGATGAAATTTGAACTTCCCACCAGGGGAAGGGGGGGGGGGCAAGCCACGGGGTGTGGCAGAGGGGTGCAGCACTTTCCCACCACCTTGGATAATGGTAGTTGCGTCATCAGCTGACGTCTTGGCCGCCATCTTGAATGATGTCATCAACTGACGTCACAGACGCCATCTTGAGTGATGTCATTAACTGACGTCAGTTGATGACGTCATCGCCGTCATCTTGGATAACTGTTTTTTGTGGCCACACCAGACTTGTCCCAATACTTCTCATACCGCGCATCAATACTCTAGAAGAGGATGGATGAGTGTACTGTAGGCAGTGTCTTTAGTAGACGTTTTGCATTTTCTTAGTGTTCTCTCATCAAAGCAGAATCTTTGATATGCTTTTCCCACAACAATATATGTGTGATTGTAGCAATTTATAGTTATCCGTAACTATAATCCCTAAATATTTAGCTGAATTCACAACATTTAGGTCTGTGTGATTCGTCGTGTAACAGAAATTTAGCGGAATTCTTTTAGTTTTCGTGTGGAGGACTTAGCACTTTTCATTATTTAGAGTCAACTGACACCTTTAGCAGCGTACAGATATCTTGTCTAAAACGTTTTGCAATTGGTATTGGCCATCTGAAGACTTCACGAGACGATAAATGACAACGTAATCTGCAAACATTCTAAGAGGGCTGCTGAGATCGTCTCCCAAATCGTTTACGTATAGCAGGAACAACAAGGAGCCTGTAACACTTCCTTGGAGAACGCCAGGATTGTATTTCTTCTGTTTTGCGCGATGACATTCCTTCAGTTATTACGAACTGTGACCTTCCTCACAGGAAATCATGAATACAGTCGCGCAACTGAGACGATAGCCCTAGACACGCAATTTGATTAGAATCCATTTGTGACAAAAGATCTCAAAAGCCTAATGGAAATCTAAAAACATCGAATCAGTTTGGCATCACTTGTCGATAGCGGTTACTTTGTGGGAATAAAGAGCAAGAACGATATTTTGTGAATACGTATTGTCTATTTGTCAAAAACAGTTTTCTTCGATGTAATTCATAAAGTTTGAACACAGTATATGTTCAAAAAAACGTACTGTAAATCGACCCTTCAACCATCTCTAGAGTTTTACTATCTAACGTTCTAAAGAATTTGGCACTATATCCCCCAGGAATAAATTACAGTCAATGCCAAGCCGAATAACTGCTTGCGTAAGGGCCAGATGTGGACCACACAGTTATTGACTCGCTCAATTTGTGAAGCCCTTTTCTTGAATAAATCACGCAATTTGTCTGAAATTGTAATTATTCACCTGTACATGTAGATCACATCTACCGATTTTTGTCACTTTCGGATCATTCTTTCGTGGTACGTGTTTTCGGTTTTTTGTTTTGTTTTATCTTAGATTGTATTTTAATGAACTGGTAGGCAATATTAACAGCAACCCCGGTTTTTTATACAATATTCCGTTATCTATAATGAAGTTCCATTTGAAAACGGTGCGCTAGTACTTAGTTATCTTCATAAGTTTTGAAAGTGGTACAAAGATAGGCAACTTGTTTCAGTGTTCAGAAGTGTAAAATTATCAGTTGTTAAAATCAAAAAAGTGGTATCTGACAATTACAATACAAATTATTAACAATTAAAATCAGTCAAGTCATGCAAATAAATACCTGGTTGTAACAGTTTGCAGGGATACGAACTGGAATGATCACATAGGCTCTGTTCACAGAGAGAATACCGACAAAATGTAGCAATCTACAAAGGAGATTGCTTAAAAAAGCTCCCTGCGAGCCATCTCAGAAACCTGTTCGAGTGTGTAGGACCCACACGAATTATCAGGGGACACTGAACGTATAGAAAGAAAGGTGGCGCGAATGTTGTTTGACACACGGAACAGCGTCACAGGCGTGCTTAAACGGCCAAATGCAAATGCTTGCACATAGCCGCAAACTATCCTACGAAAGTCTATTTATAAAGCTTCAAGAACCAGTGTTTAGTTAACAATACAGAAATACACTGCTTGACGATTGCTAAGGAACAGAGACGTTGTTAGTCAGGAATAATCGCAGGTAATGAAGGACGACATGAAACACAGTGTATACGTGATAGAGTTGGAGTTGTATATTAATAACGAAAAATGTTACAGATTTTACCACATGGGGAAGCAGGATAACAGACATAAAAAACGTTAATCTTTGACTCAGAGCATAGTCCCGACATAAGGGTCGATACCGGACTATCAGTAAAGAATATGCCCTCCTCTGTCACTAAGGCACATTTTACATCTGTTATTCATAATGGGCACCAAATCGTTGAGGAAGCCTTGGAGGATATTGTCTTGCACCTCTCTCAGGTGGTTTTCGGTTCTCGCACGGTTCGAGGAGGAGATGTTCGTTGAGAAACACGCCTGCCAAGGGCGCCCCCGGCGTGCTGTGCAGCGTTTAGGTTCTGGGAGTAGGCAGGCCATTCCATACGTTCAGTATATTCACTTTCCAGTTTCTCCGGCACCTCAGCGGTCCTATGTGGGCGGGTGTTGTCGCCCATAAACAGAGAGTCGGGACCTATCGCGTCCCTAAACAGACAATAGCTCTGTGATGTAACGGTACATCGTCCAAAGGTATGCAGCGGTTTTGGGCTATGGAGCTCAATGTCTCCCCACGCCACTTGCCTACGCCATACAGATGATGTTCATGTACATTCTGTGGTGTGTATTGCGTTCCTCTCTCTCTCCACACTCGCTGGTGGGCAGACTCAGTTGCCAAACCATCCTGATTTAATCAGCGTGAAATGGTTCTGGGAGAGACATGTGTACCATCGATCTGCCGAGGAGTGAGATCTTGGATCCTTGCGGTGTGGTGATCCGCCTATGACCACACGCATAGCATTTCCATCTTCAGTGGCCTTTTTTAATCGCGAGATGACCGGCTTCGTGTCGGCCACTATTGTAAGCACTCCCATCGTGTCCTGCAGACAGGGTGCCCCACCGCATGAATGTGGCACTAATCGGTTCCACAACAAACTCCGTGAAACACAGTACTGCACGAACTGTCGGATGTATGCAGAGCGTTCTTGCGCAGGCTTCGCTGCCGTCAATAGTCCCGCCCTCTATATTTCCATTTACTATCATTGTTCGAGTGTTCCGTAGCAGTTGTATGTTTCTCCACGGTAATTGGCAGCTGTTCCTCAGCAAGTGTCAGTTATTGTCTAGGAACTCTGAAGCAGCGTATAACACGGCCATCTATACGTAGCTCCCTAGAGACTAACGACAGCGCGCACAGAGGCACTTAATTTGTCATTGTTCCTGCACCGCATATGTGAATGGACGGAGAAGAAGCCTTAATATGTGATACAGCGGGAAGTATGTTTTGACATGCGCTTCTCAGTGGTTAGCAGCGTCTGCACTTTATGTAGACAGGCTCGAGAGGGATTTGCGATCTAAACATCTGCTCTGACCAACGACGTAACATGAAATCAAGAGGAGTTTCAACAAATGTACACTGTTGTTGTTGTTGTGGTCTTCAGTCCAGAAACTGGTTTGATGCAGCTCGCCATGCTACTCTATCCTGTGCAAGCTTCTTCATCTCCCAGTACCTACTGCAGCCTACATCCATCTGAATCTGCTTAGTGAATTCATCTCTTGGTCTCCCTCTACGATTTTTACCCTCCACGCTGCCCTCCAATACTAAACTGGTGATCCCTCGATGTCTCAGAACATGTCCTACCAACCGATCCCTTCTTCTAGGCAAGTTGTGCCACAAACTTCTCTTCTCCCCAATCCTATTCAATACCTCCTCATTAGTTATGTGATCTACCCACCTAATCTTCAACATTTTTCTGCAGCACCACATTTCGAAAGCTTCTATTCTCTTCTTGTCCAAACTATTTATTGTCCATGTTTCACTTCCATACACGGCTACACTCCATACAAATACTAACAGAAACGACTTCCTGACACTTAAATCTATATTCGATGTTAACAAATTTCTCTTCTTCAGAAACGATTCCCTTGCCATTGCCAGTCTACATTTTATATCCTCTCTACTTCGACCATCATCACTTATTTTGCTCCCCAAATAGCAAAACTCCTTTACTACTTTAAGTGTCTCATTTCCTAATCTAATTCCCTCAGTATCACCCGACTTAATTAGACTACATTCCATTATCCTTGTTTTGCTTTTGTTGATGTTCATCTTATATCCTCCTTTCAAGACACTGTCCATTCCATTCAACTGCTCTTCCAAGTCCTTTGCTGTCTCTGACAGAATTACAATGTCATCGGCGAACCTCAAAGTTTTTATTTCTTCTCCCTGGATTTTAATACCTACTCCGAATATTTCTTTTGTTTCCTTCACTGCTTGCTCAATATACAGATTGAATAACATCGGGGAGAGGCTACAACCCTGTCTCACTCCCTTCCCAACCACTGCTTCCCTTTCGCGTCCCTCGACTCTTATAATTGTCATCTGGTTTCTGTACAAATTGTAAATAGCCTTTCGCTCCCTGTATTTTACCCCTGCCACCTTCAGAATTCGAAAGAGAGTATTCCAGTCAACATTGTCAAAAGCTTTCTCTAAGTCTACAAATGCTAGAAAAGTAGGTTTGCCTATCTTTAATCTAGCTTCTAAGATAAGTCGTAGGGTCAGTATTGCCTCACGTGTTCCAATATTTCTACGGAATCCAAACTGATCTTCCCCGAGGTCGGCTTCTACCAGTTTTTCCATTCGTCTGTAAAGAACTCGCGTTAGTATTTTGCAGCTGTGACTTATTAAACTGATAGTTCGGTAATATTCACATCTGTCAACACCTGCTTTCTTTGGGATTGGAATTATTATATTCTTCTTGAAGTCTGAGGATATTTCGCCTGTCTCGTACATCTTGCTCACCAGATGGAAGAGTTTTGTCAAGACTGGCTCTCCCAAGGCAGTCAGTAGTTCTAATGGAATGTTGTCTACTCCAGGGGCCTTGTTTCGACTCAGGTCTTTCAGTGCTCTGTCAAACTCTTCACGCAGTATCGTATCTCCCATTTCATCTTCATCTACATCCTCTTCCATTTCCATAATATTGTCCTCAAGTACATCGCCCTCGTATAGACCCTCTATGTACTCCTTTCACCTTTCTGCTTTCCCTTCTTTGCTTAGAACTGGGTTTCCATCTGAGCTCTTAACAGTCATGCAAGTGGTTCTCCTTTCTCCAAAGGTCTCTTTAATTTTCATGTAGGCTGTATCTGTCTTACCCCTAGTGAGATAAGCCTCCACATCCTTACATTTGTCCTCCAGCCATGCCTGCTTAGCCATTTTGCACTTCCTGTCGATCTCATTCTTGAGACGTTTGTATTCCTTTTTGTCTGCTTCATTTACTGCATTTTTATGTTCTCTCCTGTCATCAATTCAATATTTCTTCTGTTAAGCAAGAATTTCTACAAGGCCTCGTCTTTTGACCTACTTGATCCTCTGCTGCCTTCACTACTTCATCCCTCAGAGCTAACCATTCGTCTTCTACTGTATTTCTTTCCCCCCATTCCTGTCAATTGTTCCCTTATGCTCTCCCTGAAATTCTGTACAACCACTGGTTCTTTCAGTTTATCCAGGTCCCATCTCCTTAATTTCCCACCTTTTTGCAGTTTCTTCAGTTTTAATCTACAGTTCATAACCAATAGATTGTGGTCAGAGTCCACATCTGCCCCTGGAAATGCCTTACAATTTAAAACCTGGTTCCTAAATCTCTGTCTTACCATTATATAATCTATCAGATACCTTTTAGTATCTCCAGGATTCTTCCATGTATACAACCTTCTTTCATGATTCTTAAACCAAGTGTTAGCTACGATTAAGTTATGCTCTGTGCAAAATTCTACCAGGCGGCTTCCTCTTTCATTTCTTAGCCCCAATCCATATTCACCTACTACGTTTCCTTCTCTCCCTTTTCCTACTACCGAATTCCAGTCACTCATCACTATTAAATTTTCGTCTCCCTTCACTACCTGAATGATTTCTTTTATCTCATCATATATTTCATCAATTTCTTCGACAGCTGCAGAGCTAGTTGGCATATAAACTTGTACTACTGTTGTAGGCATGGGCTTCGTGTATATCTTGGCCACAATAATGCGTTCACTATGCTGTTTGTAGTAGCTTACCCGCACTCCTATTTTGTTATTCATTATTAAACCTACTCCTGCATTACCCCTATTTGATAATGTATTTATAAGCCTGTATTCACCTGACCAAAAGTCTTGTTCCTCCTGCCACCGAACTTCACTAATTTCCACTATATCTAACTTTAACCTATCCATTTCCCTTTTTAAATTTTCTAACCTACCTGCCAGATTAAGGGATCTGACATTCCAAGCTCCAATACGTGGAATGCCAGTTTTCTTTTTCCTGATAACGACGTCCTCTTGAGTAGTCCCCACCCAGAGATCCAAATGGGGGAATATTTTACCTCCGGAATATTTTACCCAAGAGGATGCCACCATCATTTAACCATACAGTAAAGCTGCAGGCCGTCGGGAAAAATTACGGCTGTAGTTTCCCCTTGCTTTCAGCCGTTCGCAGTACCAGCACAGCAAGGTCGTTTTGGTTAGTGTTACAAGGCCAGATCAGTCTATCATCCAGACTGTTGCCCCAGCAACTACTGAGAAGGCTGCTGCCCCTCTTCAGGAACCACGCGTTTGTCTGGCCTCTCAACAGATACCCCTCCGTTGTGGTTGCACCTATGGTATGGCTATCTGTATCGTTGATGCACGCAAGCCTCCCCACCAACGGCAAGGTCCATGGTTCATGGGGGGAGGAAATGTACACTATCAGTGCAGTATTCGTTCATGACCTACCATCCCCCACCCCTAGAATGCTGTACTCCTAGTGGCTACTGCATTAGTCACGTGATTCGATTTCATATAGGTAAGAAAAGGGGTTCACAATACTTTGAATACCTAGTTACAACTACTTTTCAAGGTCCAGACCGACACCTCCCCCTAGCAACCAGCACCAAGTTTGAATTCTGGCAGTAAAGAAAGGTCACTTGGGCATTCGCTACCAACATAAGAAAATTGTTGGAAACAAAGCTCACACCCACTTACCTAAGCCTCCAGGCCACCACCTCTTCCTATGGGCGGGTGGTAAAAGGACTCAGCCTGCACTAGGCTGATGGAGAGAGGAAGGAGTGTACTTTATTTATTTTGGAGCAATTTATTTAGGGATGTACTATATTGATCACAGAACACCGGCTCTGACGTGACCCACAGCACACAGACCTGCAAAATATTACTACAAAACTCATGTATAACGCTCTACACACAAGCTTGCTAATTGTAAACCGTCATAAATAACGCATTGCACAGCCTACAGACATGCGGACCACTCTTAAATAATCCAATACATTTACGTCCAGATAGCCAAACAACTCGTAAATTGTCAAAATAATAATCCATCCAAAAGACTCTGCTTGCTAATTGTAAACTACTGAAATCATACACCAGTCTTTACTTAAACAATTTAAGGCAGCAACAGCAGCAAGTGTGTTCGCCACTGAGTCCATAGCCCAACTGACTTAGTTCATATCGACCCCACTAGAGGACGCTGTAGTTACGTCAGGTGATGACGCAAGTACCGTAATCTAAGATGGCGCCACCTAGTCGGTTCACCACGAGCTCCAGACCCCAACTGGCTTAGTACATTTCGTCGCCGCCAGAGAACGCCACCGTGACACCAGCTGATGACGCACGTACAGTTATCCATGATGGCTGCAAACAGTGTCTTCTCCATGAGGTCTAGTACTCAGTACCACCAGCAGAGGACACTATCGTCCACTTTCAGACGTAAACTAAGATGGTTAGGGAAAATGGTGGCAAGACGACTCAGCCTGCTCAGAGCTGCTGGGGAGAGTAAGGACAGAGTGCACTCTATTTATTTTCTAACAACTTATTTAGTGATAGAGTATATCTATCACACTGATACAAAACATCCACCCTGATGTGCCTGGGGTCATGCTGCACAGCCCACAGACACACAACTAACTCGTAATTTCAGTACACAATAGCAACCTGCTCCTAAATAATTCTTCACACTGATGTGTAGACACGCTCAGTACTCGTAAACCATGCAAATAGCGCATAGCAGGGCCTACAGAGCCGCTCACGAAATAACGCAATCAACACGCGCAAGCACAGTCCACTGCCCCTGTCCAGTTGAGTACACAGGAGGTAGCGATAAGTAACGCATCCGTCAGATGTCAAACTGCGCACAGCCCTTGCTCGGCTTCCGCAAGCATGAGGTGGCGGCATCCCCATTCATACGTAACACATGAGAAATTCCTATCCACTAGACAGCGATGATGACGAGATCGCAGGTACGGTCGATGCGGCTGTCAACTGTCAAACCACGCCGCCGCATCCCACGAGCGGCGGCATCTCATTCATACTTCATTTCTGAGAAATTCCTATCCAGATGTGTGTTCACCTAGACACACGTGCTGACGTGGTCGGGCGGGACCACAGCAGCGAGATACACCCGAAAGTAGGCGAAAGTTGTATGTAGCCACCATTGATGACACGACCGGACAAGGGCGGGAGGCTTATTTATATAGCGTGCACTCCAAGCAGAACTGCGCACATTGGTAGGTCCTCCATACCCCCACTAACTGCGGTCCGGCGAAGACACTGCAGAATACCATGCCACAATAGCAGAACCTGCTAACCTGCTTTCCCCTTAGTGATTCTAAGGGACTATGAGTGACGTTTGACTGACACTTCACTGCACGTAGCTAATACCACTGCGAAGTGAGGCTGCTGCAGCTTGGGTCCCGTGTGCTCCGTCACAGTCCCCACCGTTGAAATTTGCATGCCTCTATACAGTCACTGTTATAGTGTCATAGCATTTCAAAGCGCGTTCACGCCAGTCTCATATTCGAGCCATCTCCAGACGCCACTTGTCTTTACCATTGAAGGCAGAATAGCACAGAGCGTGTTGACACGCGCGTTCAATCGCACGTACCCGGCCCAGCGTGACTGACACATCGCCATCTAAAACATTCTCATTGTTATTCTTACGTCACATGGCTTTGTGAAAAAAAATATATCAGCCAAGTTCAGCTCTCTCTAATTTTAGTGCCCCAGAAATAGTTAACGCTCGCTTTCTTGTTGTCTCAGCTTGTATGCGCCAAAATTCCTACCCCAACAGAACCTGTTTACCAAAATATCGCCGAATCCAGTCTTCCTCCCGGACATAACGTGATAGCCTTCTTGCTCTCAACATATTCAAATGTTCTCACTGCTCAAAAATGGCTCTGAGCACTATGGGACTTAACATCTATGGTCGTCAGTCCCCTAGAACTTAGAACTACTTAAACCCAACTAACCTAAGGACATCACACAACACCCAGTCACCACGAGGCAGAAAAAAATCCCTGACCCCGCCGGGAATCGACCCGGGAACCCGGGATCACTGCTCCTATATGCCACCACAATCAATCGAGCATTCTCAGTGGCTCTTATCGAATTTACCAGTTGCATTACTAACGCCGTCGGTATCGAAGCACCATCCACCTCTTCTTTCTGGAGCTTTCTGTCGTTATTTTGCAAAGATTGCTAAATTGCATCGTCAGTTCTCTCAATCTATACACCCCCAACCTGTTCTTTCTTTCTACAGACGCTACACTAAGTGGTAATGAAATACTTTACACCGATCACTATTTTGCACCAACAACTAAACGTCGCAAAGTTGTCTACAGGTCATCAAATACAAACGACACTCACAAGAATATTGGAGGGTCAAACCGATCTCCAACCAGGGAATATATCACAGAGTACCGTCTTGATCTAGTAAACATGTATTTCATATCCCTCACCATACCAAATCATCCCCTTTACATCAGCGAACCGAAGTCACTCTCAGAACTGATGTTCAAAGACAGGCTCTTTTCCCCTTGGCACAAACGCGGTACTCTTTCCGCTTTCTTGCTCGCATTTCTACAGACATCTCCAGACTCGTCGATTACAAGAACACCAGTATTTTCTCCATAATATTATACAATTTTCGCCGTACTTCTCGATATCGAGCACACAGCAGTAGCCACCCGATCGCTAACACAACATAACGCGCAAGATATACACTGTAAATTATTTCTCCACAAACACCAAACTTTAGCGAGGTGCAGCGTGCTGTAAACCATTGACTAACCAGAAACAAGTAGAGTAAACCGATATTCGCACTCTCGAATACCGAAGTCGGTCAACTAACAGATTCCAGATGATCAATATTCCTTACAAACCAACTAGGGTCTTTCCCACGTCTAGAGAACAGGCAAACGTGTGTCCAACACACCACAGTCCATATTCTCTCAACTAAATAAAGGCACCTAATGTGCAGAAGCAGTCGACCGAACAATTTACATGGGAGGGAATAACGCTCCACCGCAAACGCGTCATCTTCTCAAAGTTCCACTTGATCACGAAAATAACCCAGGACATACTTAGTTCGCTATTTGGTCGTCTAGAACATGGTAAAGTTAACTATCATACATTCCTACACTCCAACAGGCCTCTGCATTTGGAAGACCTCCACCATTGACATGGGAACGCGTATCAATACCACCACAGACTTTGCATACACGAACACGTTCTAGAAAACCCCACACATATTTATTCTATCATTATGCTTACAATTAAATCTTACGATCGCGGTCTCAACTGAACGGTATTCGTCAATGACCGAAGTATCGGAAATACACTCTGTTGACCGCTGTGGCTCTGGAAGTACCTGTAACGTCCTTACAACTGGACATACTCTTCCCTTCGCTATCACAGTACTCCAAGTCAAATCCCCACCTTCCCTACAAGAGCACATAGACATTTCCTTTACACAAACACATACACTTTGTAAACCTGATGCTCAAATGCGAACATATCACACACTCAGCACTAATACTAAGTATAATATTACCTCATCAATAACTGGATGCATACGATACCAAATAATACTGACCGAAAATCAACGATCCGTGTGGATGTCTCTTACGTTCTTCATGCGAGTCATGCCACTGTGTCATAGACATAATCGAGCAGATGTTAAAGAAAAAATCCCGACCCCAACAACTAATGCATGTTACTCTCACAAGCGCTCTTGGTTCTACAGGTGCACCCGAGTCTCCATGTTAAAACCTACAACCGCTTTACGAATCGAGGTAACGACATTACCTCTGAATGACGTGGTGTTTTCCGGACAAAAACCGTGATGGCGATCGTAGGAATACGTATTATCAGCCAACGATGCAGCCTATGGATAAAATCACTTAACTCTGAAAGTGATTCGGCTAAAGAACGTGGTATGTACGCAGTATCTGCGACTCCACCACACCGCACCCAACTAGATAATAGATTAGTTTTTGCAACGCATTCTGTCTCGAGACCATATCAGAGGTTCCTTGATATATCCACCGAGTTATAGGCGATGACAGATGATGTGCTGATTGAGGTCGTAAGAAAAAAAAATATACACTAACTTCCTAGATCTCTAGCCTTACGCTATATATTAGAAATTACGTCCATTCAACCACATACTTGCATAGGCTCACACCCACAAATCCATCATATTTCATGCACTCTCATATCTCTAAACGAGTCACCTTCCACGAATCTGTCAGCTACAGTAATATTAGAATCTCCTTTTAACCACACCCTATACATCCTCCAGTCGTGCCAATTTCTACAGCTTTCCACAAGTGCTAGTTCCAATTTAAGTCGGAGAAAGACATATCCAACACATTCTGCAACCCCTGTAGAAACAGTTCGAGCTGAGTTACTGCAACAGGACCGTGTTTTGAGCATTCGGTGGAAATGCGTGCAATGTGGTACGCCCCCAGACTAGATACAAGTACTAGAGATCCACGTCCATTCAAATCAATCAGCCCAAGAGATAAAAATTACGAACTAGAAAAGCTCATGCGAATTAGAAGTCACCAAGGCACCGAGGCGGGCAAATGACACATAGCTGCGGTCGGCCTCCAGATTTCACAACACATCACCAGAATAGCGTGGTGTGCTGCCATCGAAGTATTCCTAGCGGTATGACCCCTTGCTCACCGGCTCTCACCTCAAACTGCTACCGCTACTCCTGCTGTGTCTATGACACGATTCTATTAAATACACAGACACCGCATAGACCACTTCAAAGTTTCATCACCTGTACTCTATGCGAATTATCATATGAGTCCCTCTGGTCCTGATTCAAACTGCTTTCTAACACGCTTTTGTACACTGCCAAAGATTTCGTTTTTCACCACGACTTCGAGGTCTGCGTCAGATTCTAAACTCACATTAAGACGCTCTGATCCATGACCTATCACAGAAAACTAGACATCGCAGCGTGTAAATAATATTCTTATGGCGGATAGCATAAGAATCGATCATTTTCAAATAAAACACACTTACAACATAAGGAAACTAGAAGAGTTTTGCAGCACTGTAGAGATTTTCGAAACTACCGTCCAAAAGTGATTGATGACCTCTACATTTATATTCATACGCCACAGTGTCGGAATAGATGATGGCTCCGTGTTCCATTTCCACTCATTCCTCATGCTGAACTCATGTACGCAATCACTATTTCACTGCTAGCAACCCCTGGAAGTTGCCATCCATCCATGAAAATTTTTTTCCTAACTCAAACAAGCCATATCAGTCAATCATTATCTGCAAACCAATGCAGGGATGCGATGGAAAAGACACCATCCATGTACTCTAATAATAAACATGAAACTTGATAGCGCGAACAATTTTAAACTAACTTCAACACCGGCCAATCGTGTGACAGCATATTTCCTCAATTTCACTATCATAGTTAAACCATCCATTCTCTACTTGGCGAATATCATTGCGAACATGGATAGATGACTACTCAGCACACCCATTCACAGTTAATACTCAAACACTTAAATCATCGAAGTATACAAGACAGCGCTCTACATATTTCTAAGATTTCGAGCACAGTACTTAATTTACGATCCATCTCTCAGCGTATGGGACTCACAGAGCATTTTAAACTCTAAATTATTGTTCTAGAGCATAGGATCTGTACGCAGAAGGTACTGGTAAGAGAGAGAGAACATAAACACATGCACTCCTACGACTACAACATTCTGCACTTCGGGTATAATGGTAGATCGATTACCTTTCCGGCCTATCAGACATACATCCTTCTTCACAGTTTCTCTACGCTGAACTATCTTATCGAATTGCAAAACGAAAAAACTAATTCTCTAAAACATTTACTTTGAATCATACGAGCACAATATAGCATTGCGGAGACGTATAGTGTCCGCTGTTCAAATCCGATCTCAGTTCACAAATTATACCATGCCTGCATCAGGCCTATATAAAATGATACTTAGTAGCAGTGGTTAAATCCTATAAGGAAACAGATAAACGGATAGCAGCATCGTCCGACATGTGTAAATTAGAGCTCATTCCGCCACTAACGCTGTAAAAACCACATATGTCAGGCAAATGCATTCACGAGAATTATAGCGCGTCACAAGCTCATACCGATAACTAAGTTATGACGCTGAAGTCTCGATTTTACATACACAAGATGCGACAGGGGTGACCGCATAAAGCAAAGCTCGTTTAGAGGAGAGTGTCAAGTATCTTCACACATGAGATGGAAGTCCCGTAATGACAGAGAGGTTTACCATTAACGATCGCAAGTAGGCAGTGCTTTAAAACACACAGCTGTATACGAGTAGAAAGTGGGCCATGTCACGTGACTGATGCATCCGGACAGAACACTCGAAAGTAATAAAAAAAAGATCTCCATCAACTTATCCTTCTCTAGAATTAATCTGACAGCCATTAAATCGTACCTCGTTACAACTCCATCTCAATCGATGAGCCGGTCCACTCTCTGTTATCCTTAAACACAGATGGAAGTAAGTTTAGAAATGAATAGTTCTCTGTCATCCCAAAAAGCATCAAATACAGTAGTCAACTAGTGTGTATCACTGGTACCTCAACAGACATACAGTATAATGCTGCCTCAATGGGAAAAAATTGACTGCCTCCCTTATTTCCACGTTTTCTCGGATTCCTTCTCTCGCAGCATACTATGTCCCATATACAAAGTGTTCGGCGAGAACCAGAAGATAGCAAAGTATTTCCTCAATTTCACCGCATTATTTGGTCAATTTACACCTATTCCCCGTCATTTTTCGCAATTCTATCCATTTTAGGTCAAATCTATCCATGCGATCATGACATAACATCTCGTTCTATGTTCTATAACTGAATGTAAATGTAGCACAGCTGCCAACACCTAATCCCAATGCACTAATGCAGTAATCGGGAGATGTAATATAGCCCTGCATTCGACTGTATCCAGTCACCTCCACATATGTAGAGCATTTGCTCTGCTTTCTACATACAACTTTCGCCTACTTTCGGGTGTATCTCGCTGCTGTGGTCCCGCCCGACCACGTCAGCACGTGTGTCTAGGTGAACACACATCTGGATAGGAATTTCTCAGAAATGAAGTATGAATGAGATGCCGCCGCTCGTGGGATGCGGCGGCGTGGTTTGACAGTTGACAGCCGCATCGACCGTACCTGCGATCTCGTCATCATCGCTGTCTAGTGGATAGGAATTTCTCATGTGTTACGTATGAATGGGGATGCCGCCACCTCATGCTTGCGGAAGCCGAGCAAGGGCTGTGCGCAGTTTGACATCTGACGGATGCGTTACTTATCGCTACCTCCTGTGTACTCAACTGGACAGGGGCAGTGGACTGTGCTTGCGCGTGTTGATTGCGTTATTTCGTGAGCGGCTCTGTAGGCCCTGCTATGCGCTATTTGCATGGTTTACGAGTACTGAGCGTGTCTACACATCAGTGTGAAGAATTATTTAGGAGCAGGTTGCTATTGTGTACTGAAATTACGAGTTAGTTGTGTGTCTGTGGGCTGTGCAGCATGACCCCAGGCACATCAGGGTGGATGTTTTGTATCAGTGTGATAGATATACTCTATCACTAAATAAGTTGTTAGAAAATAAATAGAGTGCACTCTGTCCTTACTCTCCCCAGCAGCTCTGAGCAGGCTGAGTCGTCTTGCCACCATTTTCCCTAACCATCTTAGTTTACGTCTGAAAGTGGACGATAGTGTCCTCTGCTGGTGGTACTGAGTACTAGACCTCATGGAGAAGACACTGTTTGCAGCCATCATGGATAACTGTACGTGCGTCATCAGCTGGTGTCACGGTGGCGTTCTCTGGCGGCGACGAAATGTACTAAGCCAGTTGGGGTCTGGAGCTCGTGGTGAACCGACTAGGTGGCGCCATCTTAGATTACGGTACTTGCGTCATCACCTGACGTAACTACAGCGTCCTCTAGTGGGGTCGATATGAACTAAGTCAGTTGGGCTATGGACTCAGTGGCGAACACACTTGCTGCTGTTGCTGCCTTAAATTGTTTAAGTAAAGACTGGTGTATGATTTCAGTAGTTTACAATTAGCAAGCAGAGTCTTTTGGATGGATTATTATTTTGACAATTTACGAGTTGTTTGGCTATCTGGACGTAAATGTATTGGATTATTTAAGAGTGGTCCGCATGTCTGTAGGCTGTGCAATGCGTTATTTATGACGGTTTACAATTAGCAAGCTTGTGTGTAGAGCGTTATACATGAGTTTTGTAGTAATATTTTGCAGGTCTGTGTGCTGTGGGTCACGTCAGAGCCGGTGTTCTGTGATCAATATAGTACATCCCTAAATAAATTGCTCCAAAATAAATAAAGTACACTCCTTCCTCTCTCCATCAGCCTAGTGCAGGCTGAGTCCTTTTACCACCCGCCCATAGGAAGAGGTGGTGGCCTGGAGGCTTAGGTTAGTGGGTGTGAGCTTTGTTTCCAACAATTTTCTTATGTTGGTAGCAAATGCCCAAGTGACCTTTCTTTACTGCCAGAATTCAAACTTGGCGCTGGTTGCTAGGGGGAGGTGCCGGTCTGGACCTTGAAAAGTAGTTGAAACTAGGTAGTTGAAAGTATAGTGAACCCCTTTTCTTACCTATATGAAATCGAATCACGTGACTAATGCAGTAGCCACTAGGAGTACAGCATTCTAGGGGTGGGGGGTGGTAGGTCATGAACGAATACTGCGCTGACAGTGGGAAAATGTGGAACTTCTCATTTGATTGTTGAGTATTGAACTTGTAAATTGACTTATTGAATATGATTAAAATAGAAATGGAATTAAGTACTTAGGTAATTGATAAGTTAGATGCATGATGTGGGTGTTACTTTAGTTAGTATATTTACAGAAGACTTATGTCCGGCGGGTGTATGGAGGTGGCGGCCGAGGGTGTGTGACGTAAGCGCTCATGGTGGTGTGACGTAATCAATCGGACGCCCGCGGGCCTGTGGCGCGGCACGTGTGCAGTTATAACGCTCGCTCGGTCGCGAGAGAGAGCAGACGATCTTGTCTCATCACGCGACTTCACGGTAGCGCCCTCTGGTGGGCCCGATATGAACTAAGCCAGCTGAGCTCTGGAGCTCGTGGCTGACGCATGTGCTTGAAATTGGTTAAATAATAAAGACTAGTCCCATTTTGCCGCCATTTTTCTTGGTGTGCCGAATTATCACGCTGGAATTTGAAGTTCCCGCCTTTTTTCTTGGGGAGGGAGTTAGGTTAGTAGAGGTAGCCCAATTGATCTCCTTCCTGCCAAAATCAGCCATCTTGATTGATGTCACGGTCGTCATCTTGGATGACGTAATGGTGTTGCTCTCTGCTGGCGATGATATCAACTAAGCCAGTTGGGCTCTAGAGCTCGTGGTGGACACATGTGCTTGAAATTGGTTGAATAATAAATACTAGTCCGTTTCTCCCGTCATTTCTCTTGGTGTGACGCATTATCCTGTTGAAATTTGAACTTCCACCATTTTTATTGGGGTGGGGGTTAGGTTAGTGGAGGTAGACCAACTGACCTCCTTCGCGCCAAAATTCAAACTTCCCGCCAAAATCCGCCATCTTGGATGACTTCATCACCGCCATCTTGGGTAACGGTAGTTTGTGCGCGTGTCCTCCTTGTCCCTATACTTACATAAAATAAGGAACAAGAGATATAACTCTAACATGGGTTTTTCCTAGTGTGTATAGCTTGGGTAATCAAGTACCTCTTATGCATTACTATTACTGCTACTACTACTACTACTACTGCTACTACTACTGTTTGATATTTTAATTTCGAAAATCTGCTACTGTTAAATTGTTTTTATTACTATCCAGTACAAGGGAAATTTATTGGTTTCACAATAACTGATTGAAAATATATTACACAAGGACAATAAAAAGGTATTCAAAGCATAGAGGCTACTAACAAGAAAAACTGAAATGTCTTTTGAACATATAAAGCAAAAGAAATGAAAGTTTGTCTGTTAGATTGCGGTTATTTCCACATTATCACGAAAGCGGCAATAAATTGCTAGTATTTCAATATTTCTAGCATTCGTCCGACGTATACACTGCTTCACATCAAAATGGTCAGTATGTTCCACATTAAATGTGGATGTATGAATGTTACATGTTTCAGCTATGTACGAAATAATGTGTTAGAATGGATATCTTGTTGCAATCTGGTAGGCGACCCATTTCTTGTTGCACCGCTACCTAGCACAACATATCGTGCACAGCGTGGAAAAGAATGGCTGCCTCCTGTGGGCTGGCCTCTCTGTCTGTACAGGCTGGACACCTTAGACTTGGATTCGCACACACTCTTCTGATGCTTCGGTGTCTTCGACTCAGATTTGTTTCCCTTATGTACTGGTCGGTGGTTCACCAATATAAACGATGGATGATTCTTCTGGGATAGTTTTAGTAGCCATTCCTGGAGTTGCCATATGTACAGACTGAATGACCGCCAGGTTATAGAAGAGCTTCTTCGACTTCAAGCTGTGTCGCTTCTAGATACAGTCCGGAATCAACGAAGACTCTACGGAAATGAAAACTGAACACCGGTACCCATAAGCGGTGAAATTACATTTACGATGTCCACGGGTTTTTCGTTGCTATTGGTAACGTTCGCGTGGTGAATGATGGGAAGAGAAGCCGACGAATCATGAATCGAATGTGGTTAACCAGTCACATTGCTCGTTCGAAAGTCCCTGTGTTTCTTAAATGAAGTTGGCTAGAAATTTTAACCATCACCTCGGAAATCGCGATATATTATGGAAAAACAGCAAAATGTTTATGATAAAAGTGATTGTAGACATCTTTACTTTACTTTCCACTAACAGCAATCTAAGCTCCTCTGTAAGATCTGAATCTGACCACATCCTTGGAAACTGTGACACATTGAGAAGAAACAGCAAAATATTTGCGACCCCGAGCACTTATTACTGGTTACAATATGCTGTTACCCAACTGGCAACGTCAACGATAACGAACTGTCAACAGTAGCACACAACGGAAGAGTTGCATACACTTGAGTTCACTTGAGCCCCCTATGTGGCCTATCCAACTAAAGTGTGTCCCATAAGGAACCCCAACTTTTGGGTGCATATGACATACAAATTTATTTAAGAAATCATGTACATATTATTGCAGTGCATGGTATCTGTGATTATGTGTGAAATATGATGTTTCTCAGTGCCTTCCACGACTCTGCAGGCACAGTCTCGTTCTGTCGATGAAATTTTCCATAACTTTTCAGCATACTTGCACCTCTAGTTCCAAATTTATGCAATGAATTTCGGCTTTGAGCTCTGGAAGTGATCGCGGTGTTTTGACGTACACAAGGGGTTTCAAATGTCCCAGAGGAAAGAAATCGCATCGTATTAAATAACAAGATCGGGGTGGCCAATTCGTATCACAGAAGTCCATTATCGCAATCGATGCGTCACAGATGGCATCATCTTGTTGTAACCAAACCACTTCAGCATTCATACGATCCAGCTGAAACAGAAAAATATCTCTTGAAACGTACTGCGATAGCGTTCGCTGTCCACTGTCAACACGTTTCCGGTGCCACCTTCGAAGAAGCACGGACACAGTTACACGTTCATCCTAAACGCCACAAAACACAGTCATTCGTTGTGGATGTAACGTCTTCTCTATAATTCTAAAATTACTCGGGGGTTTCCTGTGCTCTAATCCTGCAGTTTTTGTTGTTCACGAAGCTGTTCAACAGAAAATGTGCCTCATCAGCGACCACTACTTTCTTCCTGAAAATTTTGTTCACTTTTGCTTGTGCACTTTTGTTATGCGAGCAGCCAAATGCCCAACGGGCAAATGGTCGGTGTTTTTTGTGATTGTTTGGCGTCAGTTCTTGTGGCATTTGGACTTTATAGGCCCAAAGGTGCATATCTTCTTTCAGAATACGTTGCATGCTGGTTTTGGGAACGTCGGCATATAGATTTCACCGAACTTACAACCACATTATCACTCATGATGGCGATGTTTTCCGCAGAACGATTAACATGAGAACTCTCCAAGAGCTTAACGGTTACAGTTGAACCGGCTTCCTCTAATTTAGCGATCTGCCTCATCACAGTCGACTTATTCCATGAATTACGTTGACGAAACGTTGCACAGAGCTTGCGAACACTCTGTATAACACTCGCCACATTTTTAACATGTTTTCACTGTCCCATCGTGATGCCGTCATTACTAACCACAAAGAAAATAGATGAAATTTGTGCAACATTCGATGCTGTCACCTAAGTAGAACAGAAATGGCGGGTATTTATGAAACACAATTTCCAAGGCTGACTGTAGGATATGTTTTAGAACTGGTGAGGAACGCCATAGAGGCATAGAACATGGTCCACAAACAAACGTGCATCACGGGGTCATTCCACTGAGTAGTAATATCTGTGAAGTGAGCATACGCACTATGCCTGTCGCCAATACTAAACCGATATAGTCACGTGATTTAAGTATAATGTTGTTTGCTTGCTGTTTGCTCTACGACTGAAACTTTAATATTAATCGCATTTGTCCTGTTTTCTCCTTTATTTCTTGGTAACAGCAATGGTGAATAATTATTGCTAGTAGAAACAGATTGGGAAATATGTGAATGAGGCAACAGATGCTTTTCATAGGCAAGAACCACAAAGACACGTGAACTGCGACGCAATGGACCAGGCTGAGTTAAAAAGTATCCGGACTTTTCATGAAACACTTCACTTACTTAAAAAATAGAGTCTGATATACTCATTACTTTGCAATACAGTCTCCTTTCTTTGAAATACACTTGACCCAGCGGCCCACAAGCTTGTGTATTCCTACCGAAAAGAAGATTTTCTGTTGGTTGCAATGCCACGGATGCACCGCTTCTTGCACCTTTGTGTCCGAGGAAAATCGATGACCTAGCAAAACGTCTTTCAGCGGCCCAAACGAATGAAAGCCTGACGAAGCAAGATCTGGACTGTAAGTGGATGTTCCATCAGCTCGAAACCTAATTTCTGGATGGTTTCAAGGGTGAGGTTAGCCGTGTGAAGACGGACGTTATGGTGCAACAGCAATACTTTCCGTGATAAAAGACCTCGTCGTTTGCTGCGAACTGCTGGTTTAAGATTGTTAGTCAACAGTGCACAGTAATAGCCTCTGCTGATGGTTTTCCCCTTCTCCATGATATCTTCCAGTAAAACACTTTTACATCTGAAAAGACGGCTAACATAATCTTTCCCGCCTATGCTGCAGATATGAACTTTTTCTTGAGTGGTGATTCGGTGTACTTCCAGTCCGTACTACGCCATTTGGATCCTGGCTCATAGTGATGAGTCCACATTTCATCACAGGTCACTATTCTTTCCAAAACCGACTCGCCTTCTCTCTTGTAACACTCAAGTAGGCATTGGCAGATCTAAGGACGTCTGAATTCGTCTTCTTCAGTGAGTTATCATGGCACCCATCCCGAACAGGTTTTAGGGGTGCCAAGTTCTCATGGATAATGGTATAGGCAGAATCATGACTGATGTTCAACGCAGACGCTAAGCCGTCGATAAGAACCCGCCTATTCGTCAAAACCATCCATTGAGCTAGCTCCATTTTGCCGGTCGTTGTGGACGCTCAGGGGCGTCCTGCTTACAGTTTGTGGGTTACATTTATCCTGCCACTTTTGAACTTCTTAATCCACTCGAGAAAACTTGATCGTGGCAGTGTACTGTCCCCGAACTGTGCTAACAGTCTAACAGTCCCCGTTCACTTCTGGCCAAAGAAATCTTATCACTGCCCTTTGTTCTTCCTTCTAGCCTAGCGGACGTCTTCGTCTTCACGCAGCGCGCTGCAGTCACGGACTGTGCGGCTGGTCCCGGCGGAGGTTCGAGTCCTTCCTCGGGCATGGATGTGTGTGTTTGTCCTTGGGATAACTTAGGTTAAGTAGCGTGTAAGCTTAGGGACTGATGACCTTAGCAGTTAAGTCCCATAAGGTTCCACACACATTTGAACTTTTTTTTTTTTTAAACGAACGTCTTGGGAGCTTTATGACATGTCACGCCTAGTTCCCATTTACGGTGTCCTCCTACAACAGCTTAGAACGAACTCTATCGCAAAATGAGACACGTGGCTTACCTTGGCGTACTTCCGTCACTGGGTGAAGTATTTTTGTCTCTTTCTCTATGGAGTATTAATGGTTTTGCTTTGCACACGACTACCATGTGATAAATTCGGTTTCCTAAGAAATGACCTTACCGTTTGTCAACTGTCATCCACTGTCACGTGAATTCCAGTTGTGTGTCAGACGCTAGTGACATAACATGTCTTGTTGGTATGGTTACGGATTCTGCTTTCCTTGGAAGCTGGAAGTTGTGGCAACGCACATCCTGGTCCGTCAGGTCTCGTCACATCCCAGTACCGCAGTCACACGTACCGGTAACAAGAGCTGTCAGTCGTTTTTCTGCAGTAACCCAGACGAGTTTCTAGCCCAGTCCCCGACTATTAACTAAGCTACATCCTTAGAGTTCAAGTTGGTTATGGCTTCAACGGAAGACACTTATCGTTTGGCTCCACTATGTAATAACAGAGCAACATTGCAACCAAAATGGTCGCAGAACCTGTCATCCGCCTTACATCACAATCTTCATGTGATACGAAGGTCATTCTAAAAGTGAAGATAATGCAAGAAAACTTATTTTAGAAAATATTTTGACATCTTAGCTATTTTTCTATGTAGCCGCCGTTAAAAGTAAACATTTTCCGTAACGCACCAAAAATTTTCCCATTCCTTCTGCATAGTAGCTGCCGCCAAGTTGTAGAAGCAGTCAGCAGCGTCCCATTTCTACAAATTAAATGTATTTGTAATTGCGAATATGGACTACCATCAGCTGTAGAACGGAGTGACGACAGTGAAAATGTGTGCCAGATTGGGACTCGAGACCCATTTCCCGCTTATCGCATGCGGTCGCCTTACCATTTGGCCATCTGTGCATGACTCTCAGCCAGACCTGAACTTCCGTCTGTCGTTAACCGTGCGTCTACAATCATATCATATCCTCCTCCCGTTGTCATTTTAGGGTGCTTTCCTCTCCGAAAATCCTTCAATCTGGGAAGAGTCTGTAATTGCTCGTGGTTTACGTCTGGTCTACAAAGTGGGTGTACAAAAACTTCCCAAATTAAAACTGCCGAAGCAAAACCTTCCTTAACGCATAGCCCGTTAGTGAGCGTTTCTGTGAAGAAGCACAGTGCTGCTGGACAGCAATCCACACCATTTGTTTGGAAGGCGCAGTGCAGTCGGTAAAGGATCTGTCGGAAGGCCGCTGCTTTTACGGTCTCTCCTCTAGACATAAAGTCGATTTCGGCCTGAAGCCTCATTCATCACATTTCTATAAACTTTCGTTATCGGTTTGTACATTCAGATTTTTTAAAATTGAGAGATCATATTTCGCTACGAATCTCGCACTTGACAGGATCGTTAATTTTGTCACACTTTCTAAAATCAAACAGATAACCAATAAACGACCGCCCCTTCTCTCTGTCAGCGTCACACCGGCACCAGGGAGGGTCAGGGGTCAGGGGTCAGTGACACGGCAGCAGTGGTGCAGTGAGAATTACGAGGCTCGTCACGTCAGATGACACTGGGATCTTTGTTGGTCAAGAGGGAGAGCACCAGCTGGAGCGCCGTAAGTAAGTCAGTGGCGAAAATCATCGTTAATTTTAAAATTTTTCCGGCGAATTAAATGTCCAAACAAATTTCGGGCTCGCAGCCGGTCGCCGTTTAATTTATTGTACCACCTGCCTGTCATCTTCAGGTGAACCATCGAAGACTAACGGAGACTTACTCCGTTCCGCTCTGCTCTGTATATAGCGCGGTGTATTCATTAGCATGCGTCAAAATTCAAGTTGACATACAGCGCCGTCGCTGGTGTAACCGCGAAACTCGGCTGGATTCTGTGTTACCGCTCGCCACGGCCGTTGGCGCACTCTGTCCTATTAGATTAGAACAAAACGTGGACAGATGGGGCTCCACGCGCTAACTGGTAGCCGCCATCACGGTTCATCAGATTTTCCGCCAGACGTATTCCATGGATTCTTTGGTAATGGAGTGCCAAAAAGACATTACTCTGATCAAAATCACAACTCTATCATAATCCATTGAATGTCCAGTGGAAATACTGTGTTCAGCAATAGCGGACTTGCGACAAGCTCACTCAGACTGATTTGCATTTACAAGCGTCAAGTTGTCATCACCCGTTGCAGACTATAGGCCTGCTTAAAACACTCGTATACAGAGCTCACACTGTCTCAGATATAGACAGCTTGCCTAAAGAGCTCGCACAACTAAAGGCAGTGTTTAGAAAAAAATGGATATTCCACTTAGCAGATTAACAGGACAATGTGAGTTAAAATCAAGAATCAGGAAGTGAATAAAGAGGAGACTACGTCGGCAAAATCTTTAGCGTTTCTTCCTTTTGTGGACAACATTTCCTTCAAAATAGCAAGAATCTCTGTAAATAGCGAGTGAAAGTGATTTTCCGTCGACCATCTAAGATTGCAGACTTTTTGGGAACGGTGAAGGACGACTCGTTATTTACAAAATACCGCGCCAGTGTGGTATGTCTTGCGTAAGAGACACCACATGCTCTGTGAGAGGACGTGGCGCTTACCATCAACGTTACATTCATCTTTTGCAACCAAGCAATTCCGCTGTTGCCCAACACTGTATCAGTGGAGTATGATAGAACTGTGACTCTGGGCACAGCTAAATCTTCTTGGGACTTGAAGAATCCGTGGAGATATGACTGGCGGAAAATCTGATGAACCGTGATAGCGGCTACCAGTTGGACAGTGTGTGGAACCGCGTCATCTCCACGATTTGTCCTAAACGAAGACGACAGAGCGTGCCAACGGGCGCGGCGAGCGGTAATGCAGAAGAGAACTCTGTTCCGCCAGCGAGGGCACTGCCGCAAGGGAGCGCGGTCCGTCGGTCAGCGCAGCGCGCTATATAGGGCGGACAGTCTGTGATGACTCACCTGAAGGTGACTGGCATGTGTTCAATGGAAATATCGTACAATGAATTAAACGACCATCGGCTGGAAGCCCCAAATTTTTTTGAACAAGTAATACCATCGTTTCCCCCTTTAGCAGAGAGTAATTACTGTATCAGTATTGACATACACTGCCCGAAAGAAATTAGAACACCCTTTTAGAGATTTACAATGCACTCAAGGTTTATTGTTGCAACAGCGCGTATTGGGTTCATTTACAGATCAATAGCACAAATAGTTCTGAGGTATCAGATCTCGAGTCATGCCAAAGTACTCATATTAGCATGTGGTGTAGCCTCCGTGGGCGGCAATGCTGGCGCTGACTCGGACATGCAGAAAGTCGTACACATGGCGTATACTATGCTGGGATACGTTATTCCACGCCTGCTCGACCTGTTCACACAGTTCTGTAAGAGTTGTTGGTTGACAAGTCACACGAGTCATTTCTCGTCCTATTACAACCAACGTGCATTCGATTAATAACGAGTCCGGAGTTTGTTCTGGCTAGGTATGTTACTGCACCTCTCGCGAAGTACGTCGAGTTTCACGGGAAGGTTCTGGCCGAGCATTATCCTGCTGGAACAACACATTATTGTTGCGACAGAAGAATGGGGCTAACAACATTCTGCATGTGCCGAGCGCTGGTTTGCGTCCCTTCCAGAAACACCACAGGCGAACGAGAGTTGCAGACCGTCGCTCCCCAGCCTGAGGTGAGCCCTCTACGAGACAGCGCTCACGCTGTCTGTGTCGCACGTGTGAACGACCCTCGTTTGTGTACAGGCGGAGTCTCTCATTGCTGAAGATCACGGCGTGCCACTCCATCTTCCAAGTAATGCTTTGGCACGGTTGGCAGACGATCTAGAGATGCGTCTGTTCGTAGTCCCACGGCTAATAATCGCTTCGCAACAGTTTGTGTTGAAACATCCGGGCTCACAAGCCCTCATATCTGTGCTGTGGTAGCTGTACGATCTGCCACTGCTGCCCTTAACAATACGACGATGCCGGCGGGCGTAACTGCCTGTTACATTTTCATGATTAAACCGCTGAACCTATTTCTATGAAATTTGGTATGAAGCTAGCTGGGCCTCTGAGGAGGATCACAGGCAGCAAACAAAAGAAGACCCCTAAGATGGTGAAGTAGGGAATAAAACACGTCGTTTTGACATCAGTGAATATCAAGTATGTTAAAAAATTATTAAATATGTTGCACAATGTATACGCTGTGTAATGTATAGCACGATGCATACATGTGCACTCCTACCCAGACACTTCCACATGCACCACTCGGCAGTGATACTGTGTCTGCCGTTGTGCCAGTTGTTGGGCCACTTGGGGGCTCATCTGAACACGCAGACATGTGAGGGGAGCCGATGTTACTGCACATCAGTTATATTACTTACTCATCGTGACAAAACTATGGACATGTGAGCACAGCCATGGGTAACAGTTACTAGAAATATAATAAAAAAATAACAGAAGATCAGTCTGCTAGTCGAATTCAGACCAGCTAATATTAAAAATGACAGCAACGTGAAAGGGGCGCTGAAACAGGTCCCTTTTATTACTCCACTGTCTACGAGAAAATTACGCTGAAAGTGCTGTCATGGTATGATGGCAGGGAAAAGTGCTTTTTTTTTTATTAATCACAATATAGTTTAGTGGCACGGGTAGGGGGCTGTCATTCCTATTGCATTACATATTATTTCAAGTACACATTTATGGATAACCATAACTTAGTTAAACTCTATAGAACAAAGTGATTCATGGAGATTTTAAGAAAATTAAACATCAGTAATTTTCATTAAAAATAAAACGTTACTAAATCATTCATGCCCTAATCCGGACCATACAAGATTTGTAAACAGACTTCAACACACACACACACACACACACACACACACACACACACACACACACACACACACACACAAAATATTAATTTAATAATTACATACAACAAAAAAATAATCAATTTTCTAACATTTACCTTAATACACAAGCTCCTATTATTATAAGTCAATGGTTATGCTCAAAAGGCTAGATAATAAAACATGTTTTAATGTCTGTGTGCCTACATAAAATTAGCATGTACGACTGTAGAAACGTATTTACTGGCATGATAAATTGTGTCCACACAATTATCGAACAAAACAAGTTTACAAAAATCAATTTTCACGAAAACCTCGACATGACATACCCTCTGTGGATGAGATAGACCATAATGTACACGTACAGAAAAAGTGTCGTCATTTGGACGATATTAAAAGTAACTACAAAAAACAAATTGCAGAAAACGTGAAGTACACTGATCTACGTGAAGATCATCATAAAAACGCATTTTACGCAGTAATATTACACATATCGCGCTTTTCCACTTGTTTTTAGAAAAAAGGGTGACGACAAAAGGTTCTGATTACGGCTCACGTTTCTTCTTAAGGCAGATACGGAATGGTGGTCATGGTGAGGAAGAAACATATTGGAGATGCGACTTTCCTGTAGTCTTATTCATTAGTCCTGGGCAAAGTAACTCCCAGGTGCCATTGGACTAACACCTTATTAGTAGTGGGGAAAGGCCAACACGGATGCAGTCTGTTAGTGCAGGTCGCCTATATCAGGGCAAGTATACGTTCAGGGGCAAAGCTGTCATTCTCTTTTGATTCACAGGTGTTTAACCTATTGTTCCGCTAAGAGGATTATGACCACGTGGAGATAATCCTTCCATTTGATTGACAGGTGGTTAACCTATTGTTCCCCACCCCTTCCCGTCCCAACCACTCAGGAAACCTCCAACTCCCCTCCCCCCCTCCCCCTCGCTGATATAGGTACACTGTACACTTTCAGGTCTGAGTTATTCGAATAGCCCCATCTCATTCTATCAATTTGGTTGATAAACCCCACAACCCCACCCTCCCCTCTCCCCCTCCCC
The DNA here is from genome assembly GCF_023864345.2 of Schistocerca serialis cubense. Lineage (NCBI taxonomy): Eukaryota > Metazoa > Arthropoda > Insecta > Orthoptera > Acrididae > Schistocerca > Schistocerca serialis. The sequence goes on along the minus strand of NC_064644.1, from coordinate 608,197,696 downwards.
TAAATGGAAATTGACGGCTCTGTGCTGGAGAAGGGGAAATTCAACTACATAGTAGGAGGTATATTGTTTAGTTATGAAAAATACAGTATGCAGGGCTTGGATTTCTCTTGCTCACCATTCTCTGCTGTTTGGGAAGATCGCTTTTTCATCCCATTCGCACAAGGAATACCATGACGAAACGCCCACCACACGTAACTATGCTGTTAAAAAGGCACCGCCGCCGTCCCCCGTCTGCTGGCCTGCGCACGCAGCCTCCTCGGGGTTCTGCGAAGCGACGCACCTGTCGCCGGCCACACCATGCACCTGGCCCACAGTGGCCGCTCTCGTCCCGCGACTGACAGGTCAGATGCCACACCAATCCCCGAGACGAGACACGTGCTCTTTCTCTGTTTCTCCTTCTGCAGTGTCCCACTGCCAGGTCTGCACGTACCGCTGGCCACTGTTGGGACCGAACTGCAGTTGAAGCACTGTTTACCCAGTAAACCCCTGCGGAATACCGACGCACACTAGAACGCCTTCCAAGGCAAATAGCTAGCTGGGAATCGATTCCGCCATTTACTCTAGACTGCCCGGCCATCCTGGCACAGTTTCCTGTGTCGCATTTCACGAACTGCCTCGGGAGTTATTACATCTGGTGTTGCGGACGTCATCACGTACGTAACTTGAAGATGTCGCGGGAAATAAACGTACCACTGCCCACAGTGAGAGCTCTGCACATGGCGTGAGGATATTTAAACAATTCCGAGCAATACCATCACCACCATACTTGAACACATACTCTAAAAGAAAAAATCGCGGCACACTTGTGAAACCATCCCTGAGACACCTCACGCGCTTTCGTGGAGAATACCCTTGTCTTTGAGCATGAACTGCTTCAGAAGTTACTAAACCCAATTGACTATGTCTCTAATTACACATTCAATAAGACTGCTGTACAGTAGTTCACCTCTCGTTTGCAACGTATACCACTACTGACACAAAAAAAGATCACGGCACACTTGTGAAACCTCTCAGTTGTCCTCCACTACACCGGAATATTTGCATTCACAAACAAATTAGGTAAAGTATTTAATGCCTCAATACATTTTCAAATGTTGCTACACGAAATTTTAAATCAGAGTCCATAATATGTTTATATATATTATTTATTAAATCTGTTTGCGGGAGTCGGGGTTCCCCCACTCGGGTAGACATCATGACTGCACCCCCACCCCTGCTTCCCACGACATAATAATTGTAATCGCAAGGGAATGGAATGCAGTGCGGTATGGTACACCCTCTTTGGGGTCTCCCGCGTGCGCGTCCATCGTCAGGGCGCCGCCACCGAGGTCCTAATCACAAATCACGTTACTAAATGCCACCTACCACGGACCGGATATCGGCCTTCTTTGAACTCGCTGCCCCCAAACAAAGCACCAAGTGATGGCATTCTGTTGATCGGTAAATTCCAGACTGGCTTCCTGTTCTCTGTCGCTCACGAAAGAGCACTCCCTGCTCGTCTGTGTGAACCGACATCTACAAACACGAAGATGGAGGCTTTCATCTCTCCTCAGAAGGCTGTAACCCTACTGCCTAATGCTGGAGACAAAAGGGAAAGCTGACGCAATTTCGATAGCAAAAATACAGTGAAATAATCCAGCTGCATCAGCCTGTCAGATCAATTGTTGAACAATCTGCAGGAGTCAAAGGAATGGCTTAAAACACTCATTTCCGCCTTACGATGATCCTTCTTCGTAACAAAACATTTTCAACGTTTGACTAACACAAGTAAACATTACGCAAATCAAGTAGGTAATGAAATTTCCGACACAAACAGATCGTAGCGATAATATATCCGACATCTTCTACGTGCCCTTCTCCACCACAAGGTTTCCACTAAACGTATCTGGTGACAAAAAAGGCTTGATCACCGCGCCGGCTGGGGGGGGGGGGATAGGGAGAAAGAGAGAGAGAGAGAGAGAGAGAGAGAGAGAGAGAGAGAGAGAGAGAGAGAGAGAGAGAGACCCACACCCGTGCTGGCCACGCCCACGCGTTCCGAGCGCATGTGAGCACGCAACACAACTATTGGAGACAATAAATTGATCAATCGGGAACCTGATGTACCGATTGGGTAGAAGTGACATAAAACTGATAACATTACGAAAAATGACGGAAAATACGTATAAATTGAGGCAAAATACGCCGAAATGTAGGGAAATTGAAGGAATACTTTCCTGTCTTCTGTTTCGTGTAGAACAATTCCTTTACGTGGTTGGTTGGTTTGGGGAAGGAGACCAGACAGCGAGGTCATCGGTCTCATAGGATTAGGTAAGGACGGGGAAGGAAGTCGGCCGTGCCCTTTGAAAGGAACCATCCCGGCATTTGCCTGGAGCGATTTAGGGAAATCACAGAAAACCTAAATCAGGATGGCCGGACGCGGAATTGAACCGTCGTCCTCCCGAATGCGAGTCCAGTGTCTAACCACTGCGCCACCTCGCTCGGTCCTTTACGTGGGAACCAGTGCGTGACAGCAAGAGGAATATGAGAAAATGTTCAGGAACCAGGAAAACAGTCATTTCTTCACCGAGGCAACATTCTACACTATGTCTATTGAGGTAATAGAGATACACGAGAGCTGGCTGCTGCCTTTGATGCTTTTCTGGAAAAAAGGGTACCATCTGCTTCTAAAGTATCTGCACCTGCGTTAAAAGATGACCGAGAGTGGATGGAGTGGTCGGTTGAGATGGAGCTGTAACGAGGTAGGATTTAATGGTAGACTGATGATACATTCTAGAGAGAGAAGAATATGATGCTGTCGGGATGCATCAGTTGTGACGTAACCTGTGTTCGACTCGTATACAACTGCGTGTTCTCTGTGTGACTTAGAGCACTGTTTACTTGCGATCGTTAATAGCAAACTCCCCGGTAATGAGAGGACTTCCATCTCATCTCATGTGCGACGAAACATGTCCATCTTGTTTTGACACATTCTTCTAGACGAGCGAATATTTTTGCGACGTACTCCATTACTCTGCTGCATCTTGGGCGTAAAATCGAGTCTTAAGTTTCATGACTACGGTGTTTCTAAGTCAGCGACAGGTATTTGTGAGGCACTGCAATCCCCGCGTATACATCTGCTTGACAGATGCCCTGTTCACGGAGTTAGTGTATTTCACTTTCCAAATAACTGTTGCTATTTGTTTGTCTCTTTCTTTACAAGAGACGTTCTCCCTTACTAACGATCATTTTATATAGGACTGATGTGAGCATAGTACAATTTCTGAACTGTGATCGGATGTAAACAGTGGGCGCTATACACCTCTGGAAAGCTATACTGTACATGTATCACCAAGAATCGATGTTTTAAGGAAGTATTTCTTTTCTCAATTTACAATTTGTCACCATAGTTAATCGTAAAGAAATCTGCAAGGAGAATATATGTCGTGCGCTGGAAATATACGAGGGCAGTTCAATAAGTAATGCAACACTTTTTTTTCTGAAACAGGGGTTGTTTTATTCAGCATTGAAATACACCAGGTTATTCCCCAATCTTTTAGCTACACAACACTTTTTTTCAACGTAATCTCCATTCAATGCTACGACCTTACGCCACCTTGAAATTAAGGCCTGTATGCCTGCGCGGTACCATTCCACTGGTCGATGTCGGAGCCAACGTCGTACTGCATGAATAACTTCTTCATCATCCGCGTAGTGCCTCCCACGGATTGCGTCCTTCATTGGGCCAAACATATGGAAATCCGACGGTGCGAGATCGGGGCTGTAGGGTGCATGAGGAAGAACAGTCCACTGAAGTTTTGTGAGCTCCTCTCGGGTGCGAAGACTTGTGTGAGGTCTTGCGTTGTCATGAAGAAGGAGAAGTTCTTTCAGATTTTTGTGCCTACGAACACGCTGAAGTCGTTTCTTCAATTTCTGAAGAGTAACACAATACACTTCAGAGTTGATCGTTTGACCATGGGGAAGGACATCGAACAGAATAACCCCTTCAGCGTCCCAGAAGACTGTAACCATGACTTTACCGGCTGAGGGTATGGCTTTAAACTTTTTCTTGGTAGGGGAGTGGGTGTGGCGCCACTCCATTGATTGCCGTTTTGTTTCAGGTTCGAAGTGATGAACCCATGTTTCATCGCCTGTAACAATCTTTGACAAGAAATTGTCACCCTCAGCCACATGACGAGCAAGCAATTCCGCACAGATGGTTCTCCTTTGCTCTTTATGGTGTTCGGTTAGACAACGAGGGACCCAGTGGGAACAAACCTTTGAATATCCCAACTGGTGAACAATTGTGACAGCACTACCAACAGAGATGTCAAGTTGAGCACTGAGTTATTTGATGGTGATCCGTCGATCATCTCGAACGAGTGTGTTCGCACGCTCCGCCATTGCAGGAGTCACAGCTGTGCACGGCCGGCCCGCACGCGGGAGATCAGACAGTCTTGCTTGACCTTGCGGCGATGATGACACACGCTTTGCCCAACGACTCACCGTGCTTTTGTCAACTGCCAAATCACCGCAGACATTCTGCAAGCGCCTATGAATATCTGAGATGCCGTGGTTTTCCGCCAAAAGAAACTCGATCACTGCCCGTTGTTTGCAACGCACATCCGTTACAGACGCCATTTTAACAGCTCCGTACAGCGCTGCCACCTGTCGGAAGTCAATGAAACTATACGAGACGAAGCGGGAATGTTTGAAAATATTCCACAAGAAATTTCCGGTTTTTTCAACCAAAATTGGCCGAGAAAAAAAATTTGTTGCATTACTTATTGAACTGCCCTCGTATTTATTACATTGGGATAGTAACACGAGTAGTAGGTCGGAAATCACAACGTTAACACTATAGCCTGTTTTAAGTGCAGAACGGTGTAGCGTTAGGAATGCATGTGTTTATGTTCGCTCTTACCAATGCCTGCTTGCTACTGACCCCAGACACTAGAACAATAGTTTATAAATGGTAGCACAGTTGATTTTCGTAAAATACTTCAAACTCCTGGAGCTCCAACATTCATAAAAACCACATCATTTTCATATCTACTGTAAACTGATATTGGGTGCTAACGTCCTCAACGTGGCCCGCATCTGGAGAAATTTTGTGCTCCTGGATGGGTGTGGGACAACAGTTACAGACTCGGTTCACTCTGTTCCTTAATGAAACGTGGAATGTAGCGGTCGACTTATGGTCAGCTGCAGATTAAATAGGTGACTGTATTGCAGGGAGCGTTGGTCAAAGACAATGCGAGGAGATCTTTCAGTCTCTAATTTATCCTAAGAATGCGAGAACAGTCTGTGACTACCATCCACGTAAGGAAAGATGGGCTATCGTAAGCGTAAATTACGCACTGTGATCAAAGTGCTAGAAATATGTAGATCACTGTCTGGTATACTTTGGCGTACATGTTTGAGAATCAACAATGAGTGGACGTACTGCACAGTCATCTATCTACATTCACAATGGTACCCGCAAAGTAGAGGAGGGGCTGTGTAGCGATGAACAGAAATTGGGAAGCATGCTGCCGTGTCATTGTTCGGCGTTGTAAAAAAACTAATAAAATTGCTAAAATTGATTGCACTATCAACTGTGATGCTTATTAGAGTACATTTCTGGTGTCTTTTCCATCCCATCCATACACTGGTATGCTGCTGTTTACCATGTAATGATTGACTGACATCGCTTTTTGAAATGGAGAAAGAGTCTTGGTGGAGGGGCAACACCTTCGACGGATCACTAGCACTGAGTGATCGAGAACATGAGCGCAATATGAGGAATCAATCAAAATGGAACACCGAGCCATCGGCTATACTGTCACTGTGAAAGATGAGTTTAAATGTAGAGGTCATCAAACACCTTCAGGCGGCCGTTTAGATATGCTCCACAGTAGAGTGCTGCAACACTCAATGTTTGACCGGTCACAGCTCGCCTGTTGACGGGGGGACCGAGCCGCTCGTGTCCGGCCCCACACGACTCGGCTCGGCCACGTACTCGCCCCGTGTCTGTTGTCCGGATTCCGGACACGCGGATAACCGAGCATGACCGGTCACCGCTGACGTCTCACCTCGCCTCGCCTCGCTGCACGCACTCTACTGTGCAAATCCACCGCCTCTCTCTCTCTCTCTCTCTCTCTCTCTCTCTCTCTCTCTCTCTCTCTCTCTCTCTCACACACACACACACACACACACACACACACACAATGTATTTATCTCTGTCTCTCTTTCTCTTTTAATACAAAAAATGGTTCAAATGGCTCTGAGAACTATGCGACTTAACTTCTGAGGTCATCAGTCGCCTAGAACTTAGAACTAATTAAACCTAACTAACCTAAAGACAACACACACATCCATGCCCGAGGCAGGATTCGAACCTGCGACCGTAGCGGTCACGCGGTTCCAGACTGAAGCGCCTTTAACCGCACGGCCACACCGGCCGGCTTTAATACAAAAGTAAAGTTTCCAAGAATGGGTACGTAACACAGCTAAATTCATAGAGCACTTTCTTTTATTGTACGTATTTACACCCCTCTTCTTAACGTCCGGGAATTTTGTTGTAAATAAAACATTGTTCACAAGAGACCGATCTGTGCTAATGTAATGTGTTGTAAGAGTCAAATAGTGCACCTGATTACGGATATCAGTCCACATATCAACTGTCGCAGCACATGTTTTATTAATAACTTCCGCAATAACAGAAGGCAGTATGCTGTTTCGTATTGCATCAGCTCGTTTTTTGACATGTCTGCTTATAGTAGAGGGATGTGGCATGACATCTGCCACGTTAACTCCTCCATAATGCGCACCTAGATGTATTAATTCTTGGCCTAGTTCTCTGAAACCTTCACCGGAAACAGCATTAAAAGGTCTCATATCTTTAGCACACATTGCAACACTCTTTGCTGTAATACTATTTTTTATTACTGCCGTTATTCCTGAAGGAACTGTATCTTTGTGAGGTTTCTTGCAACTGTGTTTCTTTAAATGAGTGGTTCCCGATTGGAAACACAATAATGTGGAGCAGTTTATGCACGGTACGTACCCAGTAGACGAACTGTTTTCGTCTACAACCAACAAAAATGTGCTCCATACTTGGCTTTTTAGACCTTTCCGTCTCTTCAACGTGTAAACATTGATTTCAATCTTACGTCTTACTGCACTGGTTTCCTCGCACTGCATGATTGCAGAGAGAGAGAGAGAGAGAGAGAGAGAGAGAGAGAGAGAGAGAGAGACCACAAATGAGAAGCCCGTACTGGCTGCAGTCTCACACGCATAATGACACGTGTAATGTGTTTGAAGTTACGTGCTACGTATTCGGTCACGGCTTCTATTCTCGATCACTAGAACTAGTGCGGGCAGCCTATCCAGTTAGGGTGTGCTCGCCCCATCTCTTATTTTGTGCTCGCTTACTCGGTCATGCAGGACTCTACTCCACAGTGTCGCCAAACTCGTCCAGTTTCCTTATTTAGTGACTGTCTTTTATTTCAATCATCGAATGTGTGTGTCTTGTGGAAGCAGCACGATATTCACCGTGCAATATCCGGTTTTCTGTGGGTGCCAATGGATCGAGGCGTGCTAATCTCAGTATAGAACCTGACACAGACCTCGAACTCACGGCGGAAAAAGAACATGTATGGCGGTGTACAAAGCGTTTACAACAAAACAGGGACCTTTTCTTGCGACTGATAGTCTGAGGGATATGGTCTTCCAACAGTACAGGCGATTAAACTTTACGCTGGTCTGTGCAAGCGACTTTGATCACTAGTCACCTGCTCCAATGGAAAAATACCTGTATAAAGGGTGGTCCATTGATAGTGACCGGACCAAATATCTCACGAAATAAGCGTCAAACGAAAAAACTACAAAGAACTAAACTTGTCGAGCTTGAAGGGGGAAACCAGATGGCGCTATGGTTGGCCCGCTAGATGGCGCTGCCGTAGGTCAAACGAATATCTACTGCATTTCTTTAAGTAGGAACGCCCATTTCTATACATATTCGTGTAGTACGTAAAGAAACATGAATGTTTTAGTTGGACCACTTTTCTCGCTTGGTGATAGATGGCGCTGTAATAGTCGCAAACGTATAAGTACGTGGTGTCACGTAACATTCCCCCAGTGCGGACGGTATTTGCTTCGTGATACATTACCCGCGTTAAAATGGACCGTTTACCAATTGCGGAAAAGGTCAACATCGTGTTGATGTATGGCTGTTGTGATCAAAATGCCCAACGGGCGTGTGCTATGTTGTTGTTGTTGTGGTCTTCAGTCCTGAGACTGGTTTGATGCAGCTCTCCATGCTACTCTATCCTGTGCAAGCTTTTTCATCTCCCAGTACCTACTGCAACCTACATCCTTCTGAATCTGCTTAGTGTATTCATCTCTTGGTCTCCCTCTACGATTTTTACCCTCCACGCTGCCCTCCAATACTAAATTGGTGATCCCTTGATGCCTCAGAACATGTCCCACCAACCGATCCCTTCTTCTGGTCAAGTTGTGCCACAAACTTCTCTTCTCCCCAATCCTATTCAATACTTCCTCATTAGTTATGTGATCTACCCATCTAATCTTCAGCATTCTTCTGTAGCACCACATTTCTAAAGCTTCTATTCTCTTCTTGTCCAAACTATTTATCGTCCATGTTTCACTTCCATACATGGCTACACTCCATACGAATACTTTCAGAAATGACTTCCTGACACTTAAATCAATACTGGATGTTAACAAATTTCTCTTCTTCAGAAACGCTTTCCTCGCCATTGCCAGCCTACATTTTATATCCTCTCTACTTCGACCATCATCAGTTATTTTGCTCCCCAAATAGCAAAACTCCTTTACTACTTTAAGTGCCTCATTTCCTAATCTAATTCCCTCAGCATCACCCGACTTAATTAGACTACATTCCATTATCCTTGTTTTGCTTTTGTTGATGTTCATCTTATATCCTCCTTTCAAGACACTGTCCATTCCATTCAACTGCTCTTCCAAGTCCTTTGCTGTCTCTGACAGAATTACAATGTCATCGGCGAACCTCAAAGTTTTTATTTCTTCTCCATGAATTTTAATACCTACTCCGAATTTTTCTTTTGTTTCCTTTACTGCTTGCTCCATATACAGATTGAACAACATCGGGGAGAGGCTACAACCCTGTCTTACTCCCTTCCCAACCACTGCTTCCCTTTCATGTCCCTCGACTCTTATAACTGCCATCTGGTTTCCGTACAAATTGTAAATAGCCTTTCGCTCCCTGTATTTTACCCCTGCCACCTTTAGAATTTGAAAGAGAGTATTCCAGTCAACATTGTCAAAAGCTTTCTCTAAGTCTACAAATGCTAGAAACGTAGGTTTGCCTTTCCTTAATCTTTCTTCTAAGATAAGTCGTAAGGTCAGTATTGCCTCACGTGTTCCAGTGTTTTTACGGAATCCAAACTGATCTTCCCCGAGGTTGGCTTCTACTAGTTTTTCCATTCGTCTGTAAAGAATTCGTGTTAGTATTTTGCAGCTGTGACTTATTAAGCTGATAGTTCGGTAATTTTCACATCTGTCAACACCTGCTTTCTTTGGGATTGGAATTATTATATTCTTCTTGAAGTCTGAGGGTATTTCGCCTGTTTCATACATCTTGCTCACCAGATGGTAGAGTTTTGTCAGGACTGGCTCTCCCACGGCCGTCAGTAGTTCCAATGGAATATTGTCTACTCCGGGGGCCTTGTTTCGACTCAGGTCTTTCAGTGCTCTGTCAAACTCTTCACGCAGTATCGTATCTCCCATTTCATCTTCATCTACATCCTCTTCCATTTCCATAATATTGTCCTCAAGTACATCGCCCTTGTATAGACCCTCTATATACTCCTTCCACCTTTCTGCTTTCCCTTCTTTGCTTAGAACTGGGTTTCCATCTGAGCTCTTGATATTCATACAAGTCGTTCTCTTATCTCCAAAGGTCTCTTTAATTTTCCTGTAGGCGGTATCTATCTTACCCCTAGTGAGATAGGCCTATACATCCTTACATTTGTCCTCTAGCCATCCCTGCTTAGCCATTTTGCACTTCCTGTCGATCTCATTTTTGAGACGTTTGTATTCCTTTTTGCCTGTTTCACTTACTGCATTTTTATATTTTCTCCTTTCATCAATTAAATTCAATATTTCTTCTGTTACCCAAGGATTTCTACTAGCCCTCGTCTTTTTACCTACTCGATCCTCTGCTGCCTTCACTATTTCATCCCTCAAAGCTACCCATTCTTCTTCTACTGTATTTATTTCCCCCATTCCTGTCAATTGCTCCCTTATGCTCTCCCTGAATCTCTGTACAACCTCTGGTTCTTTTAGTTTATCCAGGTCCCATCTCCTTAAATTCCTACCTTTTTGCAGTTTCTTCAGTTTTAATCTACAGGTCATAACCAATAGATTGTGGTCAGAGTCCACATCTGCCCCTGGAAATGTCTTACAATTTAAAACCTGGTTCCTAAATCTCTGTCTTACCATTATATAATCTATCTGATACCTTTTAGTATCTCCAGGGTTCTTCCATGTATACAACCTTCTTTCATGATTCTTAAACCAAGTGTTAGTTATGATTATGTTGTGCTCTGTGCAAAATTCGACCAGGCGGCTTCCTCTTTCATTTCTTAGCCCCAATCCATATTCACCTACTACGTTTCCTTCTCTCCCTTTTCCTATTCTCGAATTCCAGTCACCTATGACTATTAAATTTTCATCTCCCTTCACTACCTGAATGATTTCTTTTATCTCATCATACATTTCTTCAATTTCTTCATGATCTGCAGAGCTAGTTGGCATATAAACTTGTACTACTGTAGTAGGGGTGGGCTTCGTGTCTATATTGGCCACAATAATGTGTTCCCTATGCTGTTTGTAGTAGCTTACCCGCACTCCTATTTTGTTATTCATTATTAAACCTACTCCTGCATTACCCCTATTTGATTTTGTGTTTATAACCCTGTATTCACCCGACCAAAAGTCTTGTTCCTCCTGCCACCGAACTTCACTAATTCCCACTATATCTAACTTCAACCTATCCATTTCCCTTTTTAAATTTTCTAACCTACCTGCCCGATTAAGGGATCTGACATTCCACGCTCCGATCCGTAGAACGCCAGTTTTCTTCCTCCTGATAACGACATCCTCTTGAGTAGTCCCCGCCCGGAGATCCGAATGGGGGACTATTTTACCTCCGGAATATTTTACCCAAGAGGACGCCATCATCATTTAATCATACAGTAAAGCTGCATGCCCTCGGGAAAAATTACGGCTGTAGTTTCCCCTTGCTTTCAGCCGTTCGCAGTACCAGCACAGCAAGGCCGTTTTGGTTATTGTTACAAGGCCAGATCAGTCAATCATCCAGACTGTTGCCCTTGCAACTACTGAAAAGGCTGCTGCCCCTCTTCAGGAACCACACGTTTGTCTGGCCTCTCAACAGATACCCCTCCGTTGTGGTTGCACCTACGGTACGGCTATCTGTATCGCTGAGGCACGCAAGCCTCCCCACCAACGGCAAGGTCCATGGTTCATGGGGGGGGGGGGGGGGGGGGGGGTGCTATGTATGCTGCTCAATATCCTGAACGACATCATCAAAGTGTCCGAATCGTTCGCCGGATAGTTACGTTATTTAAGGAAACAGGAAGAGTTCTGCCACATGTGAGACGTCAACCACGACCTGCAACAAATGATGATGACCAAAATAGGTGTTTTAGCTGCTGTCGAGGCTAATCCGCACAGCAGTAGCATACAAATAGAGCGAGAATCGGGAATCTCAAAATCATCGGTGTTGAGAATGCTACATCAACATCGATTGCACCCGTACCATATTTCTATGCACCAGGAATTGCATGGCGACGACTTTGAACGTCGTGTACAGTTCTGCCACTGGGCACAAGAGAAATTACGGGACGATGACAGATTTTTTGCACGTGTTCTACGGTATTTAGCGACGAAGCGTCATTCATCAACAGCAGTAACGTAAACCGGCATAATATGCACTATTGGGCAACGGAAAATCCACGATGGCTGCGACAAGTGGAACATCAGCGATCTTGGCGGGTTAATGTATGGTGCGACATTATGGGAGGAAGGAAAATTGTCCCCATTTTATCGATGACAATCTAAATGGTACAATGTATGCTGATTTCCTACGTAATGTTCTACCGATGTTACTACAAGATGTTTCACTGCATGACAGAATGGCGATGTACTTCCAACATGATGGATGTCCGGCACATAGCTCGCGCGCGGTTGAAACGGTATTGAATAGCATATTTCATGACAGGCGGATTGATCGTCGAGCACCATACCATGGACCGCACGTTCACCGGAACTAACGTTCTCGGATTTCTTTCTGTGGGGAAAGTTGAAGGATATTTGGTATCGTGATCCACCGATAACGCCTGACAACATGCGTCAGCGCATTGTCAATGCATGTGCGAACATTACGGAAGGCGAACTACTCGCTGTTGAGAGGAATGTCGTTACACGTATTGCCAAATGCAGTGAGGTTGACGGACATCATTTTGAGCATTTATTGCATTAATGTGGTATTTACAGGTAATCACGCTGTAACAGCATGCGTTCTCAGGAATGTTAAGTTCACAAAGGTACATGTATCACATTGGAACAAACGTACCTACGTTCTGTATTTTAATTTAAAAAACCTACCTGTTACCAACTGTTCGTCTAAAATTGTGAGGCATGTATTTGTGACTATTACAGCGCCATCTATCGCAAAGCGAAAAAAGTGGTCCATCTAAAAAATTGATATTTCCTTACGTACTACACGAATATGTGATAAAAAATGGGGTTTCCTATTTTAAAAAACGCAGTTGACATTCGTTTGACCTATGGCAGCGCCATCTAGCGGGCCAACCATAGCGCCATCTGGTTTCCCCCTCCAAGCTCGACAAGTTTAGTTCTTTGTAGTTTTTTCGTTTGACGCTTATTTCGTGAGATATTTGGCCCGGTCACGATCAATGCACCACGCAGAACCACCACATATGCTAGATGCCAGTATGCAGACGGTATTTGTTTTTGGTATATATATCGGAAGACTGGGAGCGGAAAAATCTTATCGAGTTCTCAGTCAGATGAAGGTAGTGGAGCTTTTAAAGTTCATAGTTTTTCTCTGTTGGATGATACAAAATAATGATGACTGGTGACAGACGTGAGGGACGCAGATCTTTGGACTGTACTACCTGTATCTAGTTTGGAAACACATCGCAGTGAAGTAGCAAAATCCGCATCCTTGTTCCAGTTCCTGTATGATGTAGTATATTCCCTATAAGAAACATCACTGTAATTGTTCGAACTGTCTCTCGTACTACGTTGTGTTGCAGGAGAAAGCTTCGTTTTGGCGCTGACCTTACACATCGTACGCCGTTGGTGGACATACAACATGTCCTATTTCCATCGAGTGGTCAAAACATGGTCCTGTCGCATTAACTGAGCCCACGCTGTTTCTACACGCATAGCAGAAGGTGTTAGATATAGTGCTCTCTGACTTCTGCCCAGTTCCGACCTAAATTGGAACAATCACATACGCAACGCTGCAGGACTGGCGGGGACAAACTGAGGAGGACTTTCAAGATATATAGGGACTATCTGAAACAATGTTGGAGTTTTACTGTGGCAGATAGGTTCGAAAAAGGTGACTGGTTTCGAGATATGAAGGTGCCATGAATATGATTCAATAGAGGCTGTAATAATTAAAAGACATCTCTATAGGATCCATCGCAGGTATGTGGTTGAATGGGAAGACTTGATTCCAAATTAGGTACAGCATTTCTACCAGAAAGTGTAACACTCTCAGCGACTCTCGTGTGTAGCTGCAGAACCAAGACGGCTTTTTATGCAGGGTGACAGAAACATAGTCATTGTGATCGTGTTTTCAATAGCGCAGGCCTTATGCGTAATATATGCTGCTGGCGGTAGAATCCTTCTGTGGTCAGCTTCGTTGGCGGAGCTACGCAAGGTTTTCCCATTTCCACTAAGTGATCAAAAGATGGGCCTACTGCATTAACTCAGCTCCCCGTGTTTCTACACTGGTTGTAGAAGGTGGTGGATATAGTGCTCCCTGACGTAAGTTCAGTTCCGACTTAAATTGGCATGATCACATGGATGAAGCTGCAGGGAGGCAGGGCAGAGGCTGAGGAACAATTACAAGATGCAGAGGAATTGTCTAAAACCACGGTGGAGTTTTGGCGTGGCAGGTAAGTTCGAAAACGGTGACTTGACTCGTTTCGAGACATGGGAGTGGCACGAATATTATTCACCAGTGGCTGTAATCGTTAAAAGACGTCTCCATAGGATCTATCGCAAATGTGTGTTTCAATCGAGGCGTGTGCCTGTAGAACCAAGACAACTTTTTTCAGGGTGACGGTAACATAGTTGTTGTGATCGTGTATTTAATAATGCGAGTAATGTATGCTGCCACTGATAGAATCTTTCTGTTGCCAGTTTTAAATGTCGGTTCTCAATAGTGTTCCTCGAAAAGAACATCGTCTCGCCTCCAGGGATTCCCATTTGACCTACATGGTGAGTGTAATCCGACTACTGAAAAAGAAAAATTTCTCGCCATGCAATGTTGTTGTTGTTGTTGTTGTTGTTGTTGTTGTTGTTGTCGTCTTCAGTCCTGGGACTGGTTTGATGCAGCTCTCCATGCTACTCTATCCTGTGCAAGCTTCTTGATCTCTCAGTACTTACTGCAACTTACATCCTTCTGAGTCTGCTTAGTGAATTCATCTCTTGGTCTCCCTCTACGATTTTTACCCTCCACGCTGCCCTCCTATACTAAATTGGTGATCCCTTGATGCCTCAGAACATGTCCTACCAACCGGTCCCTTCTGCTTGTCAAGTTGTGCCACAAACTCCTCTTCTCCCCAATTCTATTCAATACCTCCTCATTAGTTATGTGATCTACCCATCTAATCTTCAGCATTCTTCTGTAGCACCACATTTCGAAAGCTTTTATTCTCTTCTTGTCCAAACTATTTATCGTCCATGTTTCACTTCCGTACATGGCTACACTCCATACAAATGCTTTCAGAAACGACTTCCTGACACTTAAATCTATACTCGATGTTAACAATTTTCCCTTCTTCAGAAACGCTTTCCTTGCCATTGCCAGTCTACATTTTATATCCTCTCTACTTCGACAATCATCAGTTATTTTGCTCCCCAAATAGCAAAACTCCTTTACTACTTTAAGTGTCTCATTTCCTAGTCTAATTCCCTCAGCATCACCCGACTTAATTCGACTACATTCCATTATCCTCGATTTGCTTTTGTTGATGTTCATCTTATACCCTCCTTTCAAGACACTGTCCATTCCGTTCAACTGCTCTTCCAAGTCCTTTGCTGTCTCTGACAGAATTACAATGTCATCAGCGAACCTAAAAGTTTTTATTTCTTCTCCATGGATTTTAATACCTACTCCGAATTTTTCTTTTGTTTCCTTTACTACTTGCTCAATATACAGATTGCATAATGCATAGTGACTCTCATTTAATTAATTAGCATATCAGTCTGATATCAGTGACTTGCCGCCTTGGGAGTGTAGGCGATGGCTGGGGCACCACGGATAAGATTCTTCATTTGGCTTTTTTTTCGTTGCCGTAATATCTTTTAACGATATTTCAACCATCCATCTTTACAGGAGACAATCATCGTAATAAAATCAGATTAATCAGATTAGGTGACTTTGATATAGATGCAAACTCAAATAGTATAGTAAACTTGAAACTCAGTGATGTTTTGACCTCATGCAATCTTTTAAATATGGTGAACTCTGACACCAGAGTGACGGACACATGTTCCACTAGAATGGATGCTATAATCGACAAAGATGTTATACATAAGGTAAATTACAGTAACTTAGATTTTCTTTATTCTGACCACTTCTGTCAGGTGATAGAATACAAACATTCAGTTGTGCCTAAAATTAAAAAAATTGTGCTACAGAAACGAATGCTGAATACCTCAAATATTAATGCTCTTAAAGACAAACTACCGAATGAGAAATGGGATTGTGTGTACCATGTAAAAGGGTCGGATGAGAAATGGAATGAATTCTACTCAACCCTACTGCGTCATTATGAATATAGTTGTCCAGACAGAGAAATCCAGAAGGTAGTTAAACACTGTCAAAATGGAGGTAATCCTAGACTAAACCTCCCAACAAATCTGATTAGGCTCAGGCATAAAGTACATGATCTAAACCAGCTTTATAAAGCTACTACTATGCAGGAGTTCAAGGAAAAATAAAATAGGGCCAAGCAAGATTTTAAAATTGAAATTATTAACCTAAGGGAGAAGGTTAACAGCAAAACAATAGAACAGTCTGACGACATAAGCAAAGCATCTTGGAAGCTGATTGGCAAATACCGAAAAGGTCTCAACAAGATCAACAACTGACCCTTAACATAGACAAATGTAATGTATTGCGAATACATAGAAAGAAGGATCCTTTATTGTATGATTATATGATAGCGGAACAAACACTGGTAGCAGTTACTTCTGTAAAATATCTGGGAGTATGCGTGCGGAACGATTTGAAGTAGAATGATCATATAAAATTAATTGTTGGTAAGGCGGGTACCAGGTTGAGATTCATTGGGAGAGTGCTTAGAAAATGTAGTCCATCAACAAAGGAGGTGGCTTACAAAACTCTCGTTCGACCTATACTTGAGTATTGCTCATCAGTGTGGGATCCGTACCAGATCGGTTTGACGGAGGAGATAGAGAAGATCCAAAGAAGAGCGGCGCGTTTCGTCACAGGGTTATTTGGTAACCGTGATAGCGTTACGGAGATGTTTAATAAACTCAAGTGGCAGACTCTGCAAGAGAGGCGCTCTGCATCGCGGTGTAGCTTGCTCGCCAGGTTTCGAGAGGGTGCGTTTCTGGATGAGGTATCGAATATATTGCTTCCCCTTACTTATACCTCCCGAGGAGATCACGAATGTAAAATTAGAGAGATTAGAGCGCGCACGGAGGCTTTCAGACAGTCGTTCTTCCCGCGAACCATACGCGACTGGAACAGGAAAGGGAGGTAATGACAGTGGCACGTAAAGTGCCCTCCGCCACACACCGTTGGGTGGCTTGCGGAGTATAAATGTAGATGTAGAACCATTCAGCACAAGACATGATGGTAACATTATAAAAAACCCAGATACTCATAGCGTGTAGGCTTTCACGCAGCTGGCAACGAAACGTCAGGGAGAAGTATTTCTACTATTGGACCACGGCCTCTTAGCCCAGAAGTTTTAATTACTGAACCCAGATACTATAAGTAATATTTTTAATAACTACTACATTTCTGGCGAACTATCAACCCATATTATACATTCACAGGTAGAGATAAGTGTACTCAATTTGAATTTGTGGAAGTGAATGAGTAGGAGGTCCGCAGGGCAATATACATGCTAAAGAAATAATTTTCATCTGTATGGGATGTCGTGTCCAGTGCTATTACTAAAGCGTGCTTAAAAGTAATCTCTATACCTCTTACTCGCCTGATTAATTGCAGCATTAGAGAAAACATGTATCCAATGGTTATAAAAAGAGTGAAGTGAAACCAGTGTATAAAAAAGGAAGTAAGGAAGATGTCTCCAACTATAGACCAATATCATTAATTCCCACTTTTAGTAAGATATTCGAAAGCATTGTCCTTTCTCAGCTAAATGCCTTTTTCACGAAACATAAACTGCTTGTAGATTCGCAGCATGGCTTCAGAAAAGAGCTAAGTACAACCACAGCAATTACACAGTTCATCCGTGAAGTATACTGTGTGTTGGACCAGACGATGCAGACTGCAGGTATATTTTGGACCTGACAGGAGCATTTGATACGGTAAGCCATAGTGTACTTCTTACAAAGCTAAAATCTTATAGTATTGGTGATCAAGCCATGAATCTTATAACCACATACCTGCTGAACCCTAAGAAAAACATTAAATTATCGTAAAAACTAGATAATTAAATCATGAACTCCCAGTCCACCAGTGAACTTGTATTACAAGGTGTACCACAGGGCTAAATCCTTGGACCCTTTCTCTTCCTTATATATATTAACGACATTGCACAACCCATTAACTCCCATGTTGTAAGCTATGCAGATGACATATCAATCTTATTCTATGGGAGTGAAGCTAATGAGCTAGAATCTCTTGCTACTAGTGGTGTAACAGAAGTAACAAAATACTTCAGTGATCAGGGACTCAAGGTGAATGTCACCAAATCTCAACTACTGACATTTAAAACAGGCAGTTCTCACCACAACAATATGAATAGTATGTGTAATATCTCTGCAACAGAAAATGGCAACTGTAAATTCCAGGGTGTGTATGTTGACGAAAAATTGCGGTGGACATACCACATTAATTTCGTATGTGGAAAAGTCAGTAGTGCCATATATCTCCTCAGACAGCTCGCAAAGATAGTTCCTAGCCAAGCACTGAAATTAGTATATTATGGAACACTTTACCCCTTTCTCAATTACGGAATTGAACTATGGGGATGTGCAGGTGATGTACATTTAAAAAGAATACTACTACTACTACTACTACTACTACTACTACAGAAAAGAGCAATAAGACATATACATGGGATGAGACATAGAGATTCATGTCGTGAAGTGTTTGTGCAGCACAAATATCTGACAATATATTCTCTGTACATCTTCAAAATAGTTGTATTTTTTATAAGTCAACCAACAGAAGCTATCAAGGGCAGTGATGTACATGATCACAACACTAGAACAAAATGTAACAATTTCCGTAACAGAACAACGTTAAAAATGACTGATAGAAGTCCATATATCAATGGTTTGATTTGGTATAACAAGCTACCAACCTCTCTAAGAACATACAGAGGAAATGTTTTGAAACAAAACTAAAATCTTTTCTAATAGAAAAATGTTTATATTCTTTAAACGAATTTTAAGATAGTGATTGTAACATGAGGCATTAGCATACAGTTGTAATGTGATAAATGTAAAAAATAGACATGAGAAGCAACAGCTACAGAATATAGTGTATTTTATAAGTGTAATTATAACCATAGTATTAAGTCTGACGTTTGCAAAAGCTGTCATTATGATGGCTCCACGAAAAGAAAATGTAAATAAATAAATAAATGTGTTACCGAATGCATAAAGTGATACATAGTATAAAACTTACATTTACAACTGCCCTGTGCTGTTACCTTAGGAGACTTCGCATGTGGCGAGACATTTGGTTACCTCAAGAGAGAGTTCGAAAGTGAGGTGGTGTGCAGTGACAGTGGTAGATCTTAGCACTCCCATCATGAGCCAAAAATGATTTTAGTATTCTAGTCCTGTGATGCATGATGTGACAGATAAGGAAAGATATTTTACTACGTGATGAAACAATAGTTAGAGGGAACATTCCTGTACAGGATTTTCATAACACGTAACGATAGTTTAGTAACATGAAAACGCATGTATTGTTCGATTTCTTATATCTTCGAAAATAACTCGTATAAACGGGAGGAATCTACATTTCGCGTCAGAAATTTAAGGTGTATGGTAGTTGCCTCGGATTGGGTAAAGCAGATTTTTTAAACTGGATGGTGTGTGTCAGGGTGGAATTGTTTAGAACTACTGTATACATTCAGGCTGCAGCTGTTTGTTTCGCAGTGCAACACGACTGCCTGCAAGTGTGGTCACAAGAGGTTGGCAACCAGAAGTAATGGATTATTTCAGCCTTTGACCTGTACATAGAATGCGCCTAGCCGTCTGATGTTGCACTTGGCAGCGAGGGCTGGCGAACTGACCAGTGTACCAGATGATCGCAACAGAAGCAGACGTGTGTGAGAAGATTCAAAATGATGGACGTTTGCGCTGGACACACCTCAACTGCAACCACTCCAGTCATCCGTGCATGCCCTCGCCCTCCATGACCGGTGCACTCTGGCACGACGCATGTGCACGGCTGCGGCTGCGGCGGAAATTCTCACTCACCTCTTTACGGCGGCGCTGGCGGTATCAAAAGGGGGATGGGCGCGCTCTGTGTGGGCGTCTAGCGGGTGAGTGCACAGGGTGTGTGAGTGTTTTCAGCTGTCTCTGACATCTAGTCATGACAGCTCACTGCTATGGACTGGATCGTGGTTTAATTGTGTCGTGTCTAGTGCTTCTCAATACACTGCAGTGAAGTCTATCTTGCAGTGGTATTTGCCGATGTCTCTACTCTCACATGCAGCAGAATCTTCCTCCTTCCTTCCAAATGTAGCGGACTGAATCAATTTAGGCCGTCTATAGTACTTTCAAAAACCCAATCACGACGTTAAATTCCCAATTGCTCAATTTATTGTTTCCGATAGTTGTACTGTGTGCACATATGCGTTTGGTATGGGTGGGCGTGACCGGCACGGGTGTGGGTCTCTCTCTCTCCCTCTCCCTCTCTCTCTCTCTCTCTCTCTCTCTCTCTCTCTCTCTCTCTCTCTCTCTCTCTCTCTCCCCCCCTCCTACTCAGCACAGACGGGGGGCTCCCCTGCAGTCGGCGGACAGAACAATTCATGATCGCGAGTCTGTGTGACCCTCGGGATTTGTTTTTTCACCAGATGCATTTGGTGGATTCTTTGTTGTAGAGGAGGGCACACAAGACCTTAGGTATATTTAGCGCTATGACCTATTTGTGATGGAAATTTCATTACTTGATTTGCATAATGTTTGCATGTCATACTGAAACGTTGAAAATATGAAAGTATGTTTTATTATTAAGAAGGATCATCGTATGGTGGAAGAGTGTGTTTTAAGCGGTCTATTTTACTCCAGTAAATTGTTAAACCATTAATTAGAGAGGTTACTGCAACTGGATTGTTTCACTCTGTTTTTGATATCCAAATTGCGTCCACTTTCCTTCTGTCTCCAGCATTAGGCAATAGCATACAGTATTCTGACGAGATATGAAAACCTGTGACACCTTCGAGTTATGTATGTGACGATATTTTGCAGCACCAGCTGTTATAACTCCTGAAGCAGTTCGTGAAATGCAACACAAGAAACTGCGCCAGGAGGACTGGGGCAATTCAGAGTCCACGGTGGAATCGATTCCCAATCAGCCATTTGCCTCGGAAGCAGTTCTCGCACACATCGGTATCCCAAAGGGGTTTACTGGGTAAACGCTGCTTTGTTTGCAGTTCGGTGTGACCACAGCCGATGGTCAGAGCTGGGCTGGCAGTGGGGTGCTGCCAGAGGAGAAATGGAGAAAGAGCACGTGTCTCGACGGGAATTTCCCAGGTGCTTTTGTTTGGGGATTAGTGTGACACCCGGTCTGTAAGGCAGGGGGCCAGAGCGGCCACACGTGGACAGGGGGCGTGGCACGGCGGCTGACTGATGCATTGCTTTGCAGAACCCCGAGCGAGCTGCACGTGCGGTGATGCAGGCCAGCATCGGGTGCGAACCAGCTGACATGGGACGGAAGATTTTTAATAGCACAGTTATGTGTGATGGGTGTTTGATGATGGTATTCTTTTTGCCATCTGGATTACATTTTTACAAGTCCTGCATCTTCCCAAACAGCAGAGAATGATGAGCAAGAGAAATCCAACCCCCTCCAAACCGAGTTTTTTTTATAAATAAACGATATACCTTCTACTATGTAGTTGAATTTCCTGTCATTAGAGCTTTCTGCAGCACAGAGCTGTCAATTTCTGTGTGGGGGAGAGGGAGAGTGGAGAGTGGAGGGTGGGGTGGTGGGGTTTCGGGGTGTACCAAAGGGTAGGGGTTAATTTAATTAAGTAGTCAACCAAATTGACAGAGTGAGATGGGGCTATTTGAATAACACAGAGCTGAAAGTGTACATATATCAGTGAGGGGGAGGGGAGAGAGTTG
Organism: Schistocerca serialis cubense; assembly: GCF_023864345.2. Taxonomy (NCBI): domain Eukaryota; kingdom Metazoa; phylum Arthropoda; class Insecta; order Orthoptera; family Acrididae; genus Schistocerca; species Schistocerca serialis. The sequence continues at coordinate 608,175,859 of NC_064644.1, read as the reverse complement.
GAGGTTTCCTGTGGGATTGGGAGGAGCAGGGGGAGGGGAGGGGAACAATAGGTTAAGAACCTATCAATCAAAAGAGAACAACAGGATTGCCGCTGAATGTATACTTGCTCCTGATGTAGGCAACTCACATTAACACAATGCACCCGTGTCGGCCTTGTCCCACTGCTGTCATCATCCCTGCTACTGACTGTCTCATTCCATTAGTGAAGATTTAAATAGAAGTTTTCGTAATTTCTGTGGCTTATCTCCATCTGAGGTTCCATACAAATTTCACTCGCTAGACTATTGCTTTCATGACTACTATCATTCAAAAGTTGATGAATGTCTAGGAACGACTAACACCTGTTGGATATTAGTCCGCACTCATGTCACTGATTTAAATAAACGTCCTCTTAATGTTTAGTGAAGTTCCTATCTTTGTTACAGAAGATGACTGATATTTAATCAGTTGTCATGAGAATGTTCATCACTCGTAAAATGCTCACAAATGCTTAGCATACCAAGGTCAAATATGTCTCTTCAGTTCATAGTGAACTTCACACCAAAGATAGAGAATAGGGCTGATAGAGAGTGCCCCATCTGAAAAATATACTTCTCCTTTTATCCGAATGGTCTCCTATTTCTCTCACAGTAAGACACATGCCTGAGGTACACCCTTCTCTTAGTATTACAAAGATTGCTTTTTTTGACAAAGACAGTGGCTTTTTTAATAACTGATTATACATAAGAGACATCTTAATATTTAAATTGGTGAATGCCCACTTAGGACAAGAAAGTATAAACAAAATGTATAAAAACCATTACTGCAACACCACTTACAAACAACCCATTAACGAAAAGGCAACAATAACAAAGGTACAGAAGAATTCTATCATCCCATTATGCCTCAATACTATCGATGTAGTATCAGGTTGTCATTTCCTCATAAAAACTAGTTCAAGGACACATCTCACTATGAAATGCACAAAGTGCTACTTCTTGCTGCTAACTCCCATACCTGTTTCCGATTCTACTGGATGTATCAAATAATTTCCGTTTGAGGGTGTTGCAGCAGCACACACGCAACATATTGCGACTACATTGCAGGTACACTGGATGATTCTTATTAACGTTTAAAAGCGGCTGAAGTGACACAGATAACGCTGAGACAAGTCATAAGAGACATTGTGCCACAAATGCGGGAAATGTCCGAAAAGTGGATGTGTCGAACAGATGCCATCACATGAAGCGCGTCGCCACACGTGTAGCGGCTGGACTTGTCGATCCTACTCTCACTGGAGGGGGCATGCCGCACGTGGTTCTGCTGGGCTACTCTGGCTTAGTCTTGTGTTACCACCACTGTGAGCACTGCCATACCACACTGGAAAATGCAAGAGTGTAAACAATGGAGCGATGTGTAGCACTGCCCCCTGTCAGCGGGGCTGGGATCGGCAAGCCCATTGCTGCGGGTCAGCGAGGTATGTCACCTGGTAACATCACATGTGCAACACTTGTCATCTACTTTTGGGGTGTTTCCCGACGTTTGTGGCCCTACTTGTCTCTGGGATTTTTTAACTGTTAATAAGAACCATCCTGTGTAAGCACCGACATGTAGGCAAGGGGCTAGTGCGGCACTCATATTTTTCCGACATGTGGGAGGTAAATGTGGAAACGTGAACTGTGGCGAGTTATCACCAAATTCATCCAAACAGGAACTATGTCTTGCAGTTCTTTTCTTGGCTGCCGAAGGAAAAGCAGCGGAAGAATCCACTTGGGAGCGGAGAATGTGTATGGGGCAGCATGTCTGTCGGAAACCGCCATTGTGGAATGATGCACAAAGTCCCTTGCGGTTGCGATACGACTCGAGAGACCAGTCAGTCTGGGAAGCCAGCCTCATCCATTACAGATAACAGGTAGTAGGTGGTGATGTTCTGAACTTTCCCCAGGCAACTGTCACTCCTTCAGTCCGCTGAAAAAAGGCTTGAAGGGTGAACGATTCTTTTCGGACAAGGATGTGCAGCAGGCAGTTAGCGACTTGTTCACGCAACAGGACAATGTGTTTTACAAAATTGGTGCGTCAATGCGATCATTGCCTCAATGGTCACGGCTATTTTTCCGGACTGGCATGCCAGCTCTGGAATGTACAGCCTTCGAACAGAAACTTTTTGGTTTCTCCTGATACAAATAAGTACATCACTGATTTGCACTTTTTTCCAGATGTCAAATCATAATAGAAAAAGACAAAAATAAACTACACACTATTGGAAAACGTTGGGTCCAGGTCATTAACGTCTTTTTCTACATTGGTCTATTGTACTTGACATTCTTCTAAACAAACACTCAAAGTAACTATACATTGGATTATAAACAACATAAAAATGATAACACAATAAGAATGTCACATCCATTACCATACTGACATAATACACAAAGCATTACTCACGTTAGGAATTACACATATGGTTCAGGGCATTGATACGTCTCATTGGTCTAAGGTATATTGTTTTTTTAATGTACTCACCCTCTTTTGATTTTGGCATCCTCTCTTACAATTTGGATGGATTCTCATCCTTCTATTTCTTATCTTCATATGCCGCAGTCAGAGATTCTTCGTAGGACATTCCCACTTCTGATCACTTAATCTATGCACCTGTGAAAACAGCACATATATCAATCACACGTTTTCAAAGTGCTCTGGCTCTACGACACATTTACTCTGGCAGTCCCTTCTGCTCCTCCCCTCTAGGAAGCACTCACCTCTACTTCCGCACTGACATACATTTACCTCTGTTCCTCACATAGCACGTTGCTTCCTTTGCATCTGGCACTTAAAAATCGCCAAAAAAGAGAAAAACCTTTCTGCACATTCATAAATCATATTTTCCATACAGTAATCCCTCTCAAGACTTCAGCAAAACTGCTGTTCACAACTCAGTCAATCAAAGACTGAATAACACAGAAAAACGTCCCACTCTCCACAACGTGTCTCAGACACAAAGACAACTAATATTAATTCGTTTTCTATTGTTTTCAAGGGAAAAAATGACTATCCAAAAGTCAGTGATAAACAAAGGACAGAAAAAACTCATAAAGCGGCTGCAGAAGTTACAGCTGCTCTACACATCTACCCTCCAGACTCTTGTTCATCAGTTTATTCTCGAAACTTTTTAGATTAGACATATTATTTACGTCATGAGATCTTTCCGTGCCAAGTGCCTCTATCTCAACCACATTTGGGTCAATAACTCAATGGACCCAAAATGGCTTACTATATATGTAAAAAGATTTATTACATAAGAATTTTTGTTTCTTGATGGAGTTTGACCAGGGTCTTCTCTCTTTCTGTTAAGTGTATGACGCATATTGTGTCGTTGCAATTGTTTTTCCTCCTCTGCTCTGCTCGTTGAGATGCCGTGTGAACAATTTCAGAGTGTCTATCTCTTCCTGCAGGAGGGAAGTTAGTTACCTCCCTGAACTTCTCATCTGGCTTTTTTTTTTGTTTTACCTCGATGGGTGCTATCTGTGTGGCCTCATTTGGCAATTTATTTATTATATCTTGGAACGCCTCCAAGAAAATGTCCCAGTTTCTCTAATGCTTGTGGCAGTAAAGGTGGCACATCCTACTAGTTTCCTTCAGTACTTGCCACATTTGATGCAAGTTAGTATCCACACACAGATTGTTATCTTCCTTCACTGAAAAAGAGTTTGCCATCTTTGTCATTGGAACTGATGTCCATTTTCTGTCAGAAAGCACTCTAAAAGTGCCTTGCAAAGCGTCTTTGCGGTAGCACTGCACAAGGAAGTGAAAATCATGTACTTCGACGTTCAATCCGCTGCTACCCTCACACACTGGAAACAATGCCTTATTCTCAGAAGGTGGCCAAAGAGATCAGTCGCAGCAAATTCTCTAGTTCTAACACCATGATGGCAAGAAGTATACTTCTGTGTAACACAGCTCATGCTTTCCACACTGATAGGATTTACAAGTTGCCAAAACTTTCCGAATTCTTCTCCCTGTATTATTAAAGTACGGTAACGTCTTTACCTTCGTAAAGCATGTGGTGGCAATAAATTCTTTAATTGAATAATCAATGAACACTATAGAACTGATGGTTACTAGAGATGTTAAAAACATTACTTTACAATCATTTTGTTCTAATGAAACTGAATGAGTTTTTACGTTGATAATGTACTGAAAAGCCACCACATCGAGTTGAACTGTAATTAATGTGGCACAGTACCTGGCGTCTTCTGTCAGTTGTGTAATCCGGCGTTTGTTGGAAATTTTCGGCGTTAACTCCGATTATATCCTCTCGTTGCATTAACACGCCCATACTCACGTAATATAGCCTTTTTACTGGTATTGCTGCACACACAGTGATGGATTTGGGATAATAATGAACTATTTTCTGTAAATAATTGATGACACTCGTGGAATGCACTTTGAACCACAAACTCATTATTTCACTCTGATATTACACTGTAGAGAACTTGACTTGATCAATACATAAACTGGTTCACTATGTATAAATGTACTCGTTATGGCGGCGGTATAAAATGCACTGTTCATAAAAACACTTTCATACGATAACTACTAGTTCGTTGCTTGTGCTGGCGTGAGCTCATCAATGGATCTCATATGGTAGTAAGATCACATTGCAACATTAGCTGCAGACACTGGTCACTTCATACCTTGCTGCTGGTCGTTGCAGTCCATCGTAAACTACTCAGACTTCCACAAGGCGTGCCATATGCTTTTTGAGCGGGAACAGCTACTATATCGCTCACAAGCCGACTCCGTCAAAATGTTGCATCCTGCAATTAATATTTTTACTATACGTAATAATATTATCCCAGTTTAACGCTTCTTTATTTCGTTGTCCGCGCGCAGCACTATTCAGATACTGTCTTACTCGTAGCGCTATTTCATTTGACTGCCGCCAGGTGGAAGCACCTGTGCTTTTGTTTGTGCAACTATCCAACAGATGGCATGAGCGTTCACTTATTCAACTGCTGCGCCTTGGCTATGCTTCGTTGTGGCATTAGAGTATCCTATCTCGAAAACATTCTAATGAAGTTCTCTGTCATTCCGAGCATTTAGTCATACTGGCACGTGATAGTGTATCTGCTGCCACGTTTGCTTTCCCTGGTAGGTTCTCTATTTTAAACATGAAATCTTTCAGATACATTGACCAGTGCACCAAATGCCCAAGTGTTAGTTTGGCAGTCATAAAGAACTGCAGCGCTTTATAGTCACTGTAAACCTTTGTGGTTCTGCTGAAAAGGAAGAGCCTGAACTTTGCAAATTCCCACGCATTCACGGGGGCCTTGGAGTCAGTGACAGAGCAGTTTATTTCTGATTTAGATAAAATTCGGCTTGTGAACGAAATTTTCTGTGGAATAACTACTTCGTGACGTTCTATCTCCTGGAAGAGATGTACTCCGATACCAGTAAAGGACTTCTCTGATGCAAGGCAGAAATCTCTCTCCAAGTAAGGATGTACAAGAATGGAAACATCGATTAACGTTTCCTTCAGCATGTCTGATTCTCGCTGCATCTGTTCGTCCCAACTGCATGTAGTACACTTACTGGGGGAGACCTGTGTAGGCCTATCATCTCCTGAGGCAACTGCGACTGACAACTGCTGCAACAGGTGTTTTCTGTTCTGAACAGTGGCACTGCGTTAGCGCTGACGTAAATGCAGATCCCATATATATTTTACTGCGGACCAATTTGGGAGAATCTTGTTGACCACGGAAATACCTCAACATCACGCCAACAGCTCATAGAAGCACAAGTACACGAGCCGTATGTAGACGAACATCAAAAGAATCATCAGATTTCACATGTCTATATTTCTGAAACCAATAAACATATACAATGAATTTTGTTTTTTTTTTTTTTTTTGATGAACGAGAAACTCAAAAAGTTCTTTTCTTCATAGCTTTTCATACATATTGGATATAAGCCCCTTGAGATGCGCGGCATATCTCAATGCGGTATTCAAATTGTTCCCACTCTGCAGCGAGCATGTGTTAAGCTTCCACAGCTGCTGTTATAAGATGTCTCAGTTCAGTCATTGCCGTTGGTAATGGAAGCACATAAACAGACTCCTTTATAAATCCCTACGAGAAATAATCACGTACAGTCAGGTCCGGCGACCTTGGCAGCCACTAATGCAAAGCTGAATCATTTGGTCTAGTGCGACCGATCCATCGTTTAATAAACCTTTGATTTAAAAGTTGCCGCGCATCCAGATACCAGTGTGGCGGTGCTCCATCCTGTAGTAAATGAAGTCGATCGTATCAGTTTCCAACGGTGGGAAAAGAAAGCGCACAAGCATATCGATATATGTACTTCCTGTAACAGTGTTCTCAGCAAAGTAAAATGGACCATACATCTCAAAAACATAATAGTTATGATTTTTTAAAAATCGGATGATTGTTTTTGATACACCCTGTATTTTTCCGCAAAGTGACATAGTCGCAGTGTAGTCACAGTCACACTAACAAACCATTAACAAAATTTTAATAGCCCAAAGAATGCACATAGTTGCCATAATTGCCCCAGGCGGCAATTTCAAGAAGGCGCCAAATTCATTTTCATGAAGACAAAAACCTTGTTTCACAAAGCACCTAGCATCCAGCGCATGTTGGTCTATCTATTTTTCATATGATTTTGAAACGCATCTCAGTTGGTTTCTGAACATTTTTGAACACATTTCTGAACGAATCATAAGCTAATTTTTGAATGCATGGATAATGTACATGACGTGTATGCCAGGGGGATTCCCGTCGCATCTAGAAATAAAAAGATTTCCCGCAGACAAAAGGAGACAGGGCTATACGAGCTGAGCCGAATAAAGCCGAACTGGTGAATGTCAATCGCTGTTTCTCTATGTAGTTGATTGGGTGTGCGAATGATCAGCGCTTGTTACTGTTAGCCAAAGTCATAGATTCGGACTAACAGAGTGGAAATAAAGGACTAGCAGGAATAACAGGTAAGAAAAATTGCACATTATCTTCTTTGTGTATCCAAGAAAATGAAATTTTTGCAGAAAACTTTTGCCGGGATGCTACACTGCTAATGGCCAGTCGTACAGTCCCAAGTCAGTAGCCGCTGAAGTTCTGTTCTCGGAACAGCGCGGGAAACGAACACGTAGTAACGCCTAACCGCAGAATAAGTTTTGACAATGCCCGGAATAGTTACAAAATTGGTGATGACACGATTGTTTATTAGAACGAGGAAGGAGAAGAAACGGCGACATCACGCAAATTATATGGAAGAATATGACGATTTCAAATTTATATAGAAATTTCGTACTACTGATTTTCGATCTCATACTTGAGAAACCGGAGCATATGAATGAAATGTGAAACTATTTCCTAACATAAAACTTTTTGCTAGTAGTAGGCCCAACAGGCATTTGATATTGGTACTTTGTGACTATAGTCACGAAGTGCCAAAATAGTCCCTTTTTTTTGGCGTGTGTTACAATTGCTGCAATATTAGAAACAGCGATTTCGGTCTGTCTAGTACACAGTGACAAAATAGACGTATTAAGATTGAGAAATCACAACAGTCTTGGGTCTATTCGTGTTGACAACTTTTTCAGTATTAGACAGCGACATTTTGATTTTTCATCTAGCAAAACGTTTGCCGAACTTTGATGAGGTAATACATTCTTCTCGCAGAAAGGAAAACAAGCAGTGTAGAGCTGTAACAAGATAGAGAGATAAAAATGCTGGGACTTAAAGATTGAAGAAATGTGTACTGTCTTGCTTGTCTCTTGTCTTTACTGGTTTTATGTTTCCCATATTTAATTTTATGTCACACAAAAGAGAAAGTTATTAGCTAATACGCAATAAAGACTACATTTTCTGAAGAACTCTTATTTTCCACATCACAAATAAACCCACCCAGTATTAATAGTGAGGCTGTTTTAAGTGGTGGTGGTGGCGGTGGGGGGTGGGGGGGGGGGGGGGGTAGGATGTCAAACTGGCCGACTATGGGAGCAGGAGAGGCACCACAGGACATTTTAATTTCAACTGTCCTGAATATAGGTCTGATGGCTTCTATTACAAAATATACACCTTTGAATTCCACAGAGCGAAATACAGTTGAGTGCAATAGAAGAATGCTGTGTGAAGAGGCATGGCATTGCACTTTAGCACACTTATGAGCGAATAACAAGTCTAACACGTAAGTCGAACTTACATGTTTATATATCAAACTCTCCAGAAAGATATGCGCTACAAAATGAACGTATTTAATGTAAAGGGGAGGGGAGCGACACTATCAAATTTTTGCCCCGTCTCGGAAATATCTTAGATCCGGGGCTGGTAAACGAAAGAAAAAACTGTTATGGTTATCATGCACATCAGCATGTACCAATACTAGCGCCTTCTTTTTAGAAGTGCTTTTGCTCCTGCATTATTTCAATGCTTTCTTGAATGACTGACGTCGAAAGTTACGTCTTTTTCAAATTATTTCGACCGCATCATTGTAACCGGACAAACCCCGGAAAATCATCTAAAAAACTTAGAATCTCGTTTTCAAGTTTTAACTGACACAGGACTCAAGTGCACACTTCTCGGATTTGCCGCCTGCTCATATTGTGGAAATTCCACAATATGTCATCGATACAACTGTTCGACATATTCGGGTGCCGGGTAGCTGCTGCCGTCACTGCTGCAATGATAATCGCGCGGCGGCAGCGAAATTTATCAGGCCGGGAGCAAGCAACACGCGTGCGCGAGAAGATGCTCTCCGTTGGAAGGAAGCGGCGCTGACGGGCGCCACAGAATGCCCTCCCGCGCTTGCGCTGCGGGCGGTGACTGTTGCCTGCCTGACGCTAAAAGCTGAATTAAACCTCAGCAGTGTCGGATATTCTTGTTTCACTTGTTTTAATCCATGTAAACGACACTTTCCTAGTGTGACCCCACAGAATAAAGACGTTACGTATGTTTCTCCGGCATTTGAACTCGCTCCATTCGAATAAACAGTTCACCATGGAGGTGGAAAAAGACGGCATCTTACTATTCCTCGATGTCCTGGTTACAAGTACACTGGGACATAGTGTTTACCACATACCAATTCACTCAAAGTTGTACTTGTGGGCCACAAGCTATCATCCTGCACAAGACGCTGGTGTCGCGCACTCTTTTGTACACAGAGCGCATGTGGTCTCAAATACCGACAGTCTGGCTGGTGAGCTACGACACCCAAGAACCGTGCTCCAACACAATGGATATTCCGGCACACAGATGCGCCCTGAATTCCGCTCTAAGCAGGGATCTAAATGAAGAAGCGTAAGCAGCCACTGCAACGACGTCGTCGTTGTCGTATTTTGGCGGCATGTCTTCAAGAATAGAAAGAATTCTCAGGAGATCGCACGGCAGTGTGGGAAATCCTATATTTAGCAAACATGTCGAACGGTGCAAGAACGTTGTGTTGAACACCATCGTCATACGTGCATGCGGCAACCTAATAAACCAGCGACCGTGGAGCGTTGCCTGGATACGGGGCACCGCGCGTTTATCCCCGGCATCACCTTTCTGAGACTGTGTTCTTCAGGAGGCCATACGGCGGACAATCTTATCAACAGGGGTGCATGTTTTCAACTACGTGTCGTTTGGAATCTAGCACTGGCTGCCAGTAAATTAAATCAGGGGAAAAAAGAACTTCGGACTCAAGATCGGACGCAGGCACCGCACTGGTGAGATTTAGTTCAGCTTTTAGTCACAGGAGCGTCTGGCAGCAAACTTATAAGCCATACGGAGACTACCTTCTACAAATGTACGAGAATTCCTACCTGTTCTAGGCAAAACTGACATCAAATTCAATCCAGACGCAGAGCAAATTGCTGCCCCTTTGCAACACCTGAGGCGAAAAATGGTCCTTTTAGTTGGACTGAGAACGCGTGCAATCTTTTCAGAATTTGAAACATGCACTGCGATCCGCAAAAACCGGTAGTACTAGCAGTTGAAGTGTCACCACACAGTGGGGGCAACATGGAACGCTCCGTAGCATTCGCATCCAAGACGTTGAACAAAGCTCAAACGAACTAGAGTCAGCTGGAAAATTAAACTTCTGCCACAATTTACGTTCTTACAAAATTTTATCAATATCTGCCTAGTAGAAAATTTTTTCCGTAACTGGTCATAAGCTGCTGACAGCTCTTTTCCATCAGGCGAAAGATGTATCTTATCATACAGCTCTAAAGCTGCAACTTTTGTCATAGTGACCAACTATCTACACGGCGGTGCACGAAATGTGTTACCAATTATTTGTTTAACAATTTACGACGCACATTAGATATCTCGCTGGGATCTCTACAGCAATACCAGCAGAGCTTGGAAAAATAAATGAGTTACAAAATGACGTGTAATTCACGATACTGCCGCTAGGAGTCTAGTAAGCAGCAATGGCTGACAATGGAAAACTGACGACAATTGTGTTACTTTTTCATGAAACGAAAAGCCTTGTTGTGACTCAGAGGCGTTTTCGACAACACTTTAACACACGATGGGTCCCTTGCACGACGACCATCCACAGGTTGTACGATAAATTTGTACAGGAAGGAACAGTATTGGAAGCGGAGCGACCTCGGCCTAAGCCTGTTTGTTCGCCGGAGAATATTGAAGCGGTACGAGTTGCTGTACAGAGAAGTCTCGGAAAATCGTGTAGAAAGGCAGCAGTGCAACTGGGAATATCCAGACGCTCCGTTTAACGCATTCTTAAAAGTGACCTCCATATGTACCCATACAAGATGACCTGTGCACAGAAGCTCACTGAAGAACACAAGCAGCAGAGACTGCTGTTTGCTTAGTGGGTGGAGGATAGGGAAGAAACTCTGAACAACGTTTGCTTTTCAGAAGAGGCGCACTTTCATTTAGACGGTGTGGTTAACAAACAAAATGTACGCTTTTGGGCCACTGAAAACCCACAAGTGCTTCATGAACAACAACATTTTGCTCAGAGGATTACAGCGTGGGCAGCAATTTCCAGTCACGGACTTATTGGACCCTTTGAAGAAACTGTGAACAGCGAGCGTTATTTGAGCATGCTTCGCAATAGCTTCATTCCACAGCTTCTTGCTACTGTCTTGCCCTTCAACATGCGGTAGTTCATGCAAGATAGAGCAAGGCCACATACTGCAAACACTGTGTTGGAGTTTTTACACGAGCATTTCGACATGCGGATCATTTCACTGAGGTTTCCAAGTTGTTTCAATGACGGACGAGTTGAAACCTGACTGTGAAGAGCAAGGATTTTTCCGTGATCTGGCTGCGAACATTTCTGGTTGAAAGTGAGAAATTCCTATTGTCTTCTATGTCAGAAAGTTATGTCACTCGTTTTAGCTTTTCTGTCTACCTACTTAATGAAGAGGAGCAGCTCTAGACAAAAGCAAGAAACAAAGTGCAGATATGTGAAAGGGACATAGATTGTGGCTGTCAAATATGGAACCAGATACTGGGAAATTAGCAGCAGTTTATGAGGTACAGGGGACCCCTTAATGATGAATTCATGTGATTATTATGAGAAGCATTATTAAAACTTTTTAAATTACATTGTACTTGCATTTTATATTAATCTTCTGACCTTCAAAGCTCTGTGTGTGCCTGCTACTTTCCTTTTACATTCAAAATTTCTATCATGTAGTAATCAAATGTTGAATCATTCAATTCCAGGCATTGCCTTCCCAAACAGAACTTGTTTGTTTTGTTATTCAATCTACCCATCTAAGCTTTAGCATTATTCTATAGCACCACATTTTAAAAGCTTCTGCTCTCTTCTTGCCTGAATAGTATATTGTCACAGTTTCACTTCCATTCAAGGCTACACCCCAGACAGGTACCTACGGAGGAGACTTCTTAACACTAAATTTAAATCCAATTTTAACGTATCCATCTTTATCAGAAATACTTTTCTTGATATTGTACTCTGCATTTTATATCCTCTCTACTGTGGCTAGGTCAATTATTTTGCTGTCCAAATAGCAAAACTTATCTACTACTTTTAGTTTCTCATTTCCTAATCTAATTGCATCAGCAACACCTGATTTAATTCAACTGCACTTCATTACCCTTGTTTTACTGTTGTTGATATCAATCTTTTTAAGATTCCATGTCTTACATTCAGTTGTTCTTCCAAATCAGTTACCATCTCCAACAGAATTGCATTGTAATTGACAAACTAAAAGCTTTTATTTCTTCTCAATGAACTTTAATCACCTTTCCAAATGCTGCATGGGTTTCTTTACAGCTTGTTCAATCTACAGACTAAATAACATCAATGATACGTTACAATTTTCTCTCCCTCCCTTCTCAACTACGGCTCTCCTTTCACACCCTCAACTCTCATAATTGCCATCTGGTTTTCATAAAATTTGTAAATAGCCTTTCGCTCCATGTACAAAGGTGATTCAAAAAGTTTCACACAGTAGTCTCTAATTTTTTTTATTTTTTGCACAAGGAGAATGTAATTTTTTGTGAACGTACTTGGAACATTTAGCTATAAGTTGGTATATAAAAGTATTTAAATGACTAATGGAAAATCTCATATAAGATGTGAAACAAATACTAACAAAGAGATAGAGGGGCTGGCCAGTACTTACCTCAGCTCAGTACAGCCGATAGATACACATAAAACAGAACTGAAAATTTACATTCCTAGCTTTTGGAACTTTGTTCCTTCATCAGGGAGGAGAGAGGGGAAAAAAGGGAAGAAGGGAAAGTGGATTCAGTTACTCACAACCCAGGTTATGAAGCAACAGGGAAAGGTAAACAGGGAGGGTAGCAAGGATGGAGGCATGGTTGTCAGAGGGAAGCCAAAGATATTCTACTGTACGTACTGTGCCAGCTTCAAACCAAAGAGGATGCATATAGAAGTAAAGAGGTATATAGTATAAAGATAAACACAACTATGTAGGATGAAAAGATGCGTGAATGGCTCTGTTCAGTCCAGGGGGATGGCGGGATGAAAGGATGTGTTGGAGTGCAAGTTCCCATCTCCGCAGTTCAGAGGGACTGGTGTTGGGTGGGAGAAGCCAAATGGCACATACGGTGTAGCAGGTTCCTAGGTCCCTAGAATTATGCTGGAGGGCATGCTCCGCTAATGGGTATTGCGCATCTCCTAGGCGGACAGTTCGACTGTGTCTGTTCATGCGCTCAGCCAGTTTAGTTGTTGTCATGCCGATGTAAAAGGCTGTGCAGTGCAGGCATGTCAGTTGATAAATGACATGTGTAGTTTCACACGTAGCCCTGCCTTGAATTGTGTATGTTTTACCAGTAGCGGGGCTGGAGTAGGTGGTTGTGGGGGGATGCATGGGGCAGGTTTTGCAGCGGGGTCGGTTACAGGGGTAGGAACCGCTGGGTAGAGAAGGTAGTCTGGGAATATTGTAGGGTTTAACAAGGATGTTACGGAGGTTAGGGGGGGCGACGAAAGGCAACTCTGGGTGGTGTGAGGAGAATTTTGTCAAGGGATGATCTCATTTCAGGGGTTGACTTGAGAAAGTCATATCCCTGGCGGAGTAATTTGTTGATGTTTTCGAGGCCAGGATCATATTGGGTGACAAGGGGGATGCTTCTGTGTGGTCTGGGGGTAGGAACATTGTTGTTGGACGGGGAGGAATGTATTGCTCGGGAAATCTGTTTGTGGACAAGGTCTGCAGGATAGTTGCGGGAGAGGAAAGCACTGGTCAGGTTATTGGTGTAATTGTTGAGGGATTTGTCACTGGAGCAGATACGTTTGCCACGAATACCTAGGCTGTAGGGAAGGGAGCGTTTGATGTGGAAAGGATGGCAGCTATCAAAGTGAAGGTACTGTTGTTTGTTTGTTTGTGGGTTTGATATGGACAGAGGTGTGGATGTGAGCTTCAACAAGATGAAGGTCAACATCCAGGAAGGTGGCTTGGGTTTTGGAGAAGGACCAGGTGAAATTCAGATTCGAAAAGGAGTTGAGGTTATGGAGGACATTACGGAGTGTTTCTTCACCATGAGTCCAGACCACAAAGATGTCATCTATAAACCTATACCAGGCCAGGGGAAGCAGCTGTTGGGTCTTCAGGAAAGCCTCCTCCATGCGGCCCATGAAGAGGTTGGCGTAGGAGGGGGCCATCCTGGTTCCCATGCCCGTTCCCCTGATTTGTTTGTAGGTCTGGCCTTCAAAAGTGAAGTAATTATGGGTGAGGATGAAGTTGGTAAGTGTGATGAGGAACGAGGTTTTTGGAAGATCTTCGGGTGGGCGTTGGGAGAGGTAGTGCTCAAGGGCAGAGAGACCATGGGTATGTGGGATGTTTGTGTAAAGGGATGTAGCATCTATGGTGACAAGAAAGGTTTCAGGTGGGAGAGGAGTGGGAATGGATTTGAGGCGTTCTAGGAAGTGGTTTGTGTCTTTGATGTAGGATGGGAGTCTGCGGGTGATAGGTTGTAGGTGGTGGTCTACCAGAGCTGAGATACGTTCGGTTGGGAATTTGAAGCCTGCTACAATGGGACGGCCAGGATGGTTCTCTTTGTGGATTTTGGGTAATAGGTAGAAGGTAGGGGTACATGGCTCAGGTGGAGTAAGAGTGAGTAAGTCTATGGAAGCCGTTGTGAGGCCTTGTGAGGGACCTTGGATTTCTAGGATTTTTTGCAGCTCAGTCTGGATGGAGGGAATGGGATCCTGGGTAACAGCTTTGTAGGTTGAGGTGTCAGAGAGTTGACGCAGTCCTTCTGCCACATACTCCACACGGTCAAGTACGACAGTTGTGGAGCCTTTATCCGCCGGGAGGATGACAATAGAGCGGTCTATTTTCAGCTCCTTAATGGCACGGGATTCAGCTGGGGTGATGTTGGGGGTTGTCGGGATGTTCTTCAAGAAGGACTGGGAGGCAACACTGGATGTGAGGAATTCCTGAAATGTCTGCAAGGGATGGTTTTGGGGGAGGGGAGGAGGATCCCTTTGAGAAGGCAGTCGGAACTGTTCTAGACAGGGTTCAACACTGGGTCTAGTATTTGGGGGCTGTGTTTGGGTAGTGAAGTGATATTTCCAGTTGAGGTTCCGGGTGAATGAGAGGAGATCTTTAACCAGGGCAGTGTGGTTGAATTTAGGTGTGGGGCTAAAGGTTAAGCCTTTTGATAGAACAGATGTCTCTGGAGGAGAGAGGGATCTGGATGAGAGGTTTAGGACTGAATTGGGACTGGTGATATGTGGCATTTGACTGTGGTTATAGTTGAGATTTGGTCTGTGTGGGGTATGTGCTGGGATGGGGAGATTGAGTAGGGTGGCTAGGCTAGGTTTGTTGGCTATGAGGGGGGTTTGTTGAAGGTTCTGTTGTGGTTGGTGTTTGTGAGGGATAGGGAGAGGGACCCCACTTCTTAGGTGTTGCACTAGCACTGTGGATAGTTTTTTCAGGTGGTGTGTGGCATGGAACTCAAGGTTGCAGCTGGCTTCTAGGATGATGTTCCTCAGTGTGTTCTCCAAGCAAGAGTTTGAGAGGTGGAGGACTTTGAAGAGAGATAGGAGCTGTTGGGAGTGGTGGTTACATGAAGTAGTGTAGAGATTCAGGACAAGTTGGGTAAGGGCTAAGGATTGAAGGTTCTGGAAGTCCAGGAGAGACTGGTGGAAGGAGGAATTGCACCCAGAGATGGGAACTTTTAAGGTAAGCCCTTTAGGGGTAATTCCAAAGGTTAAGCAGGACGGGAGGAAAAGTATGTGGGATTGCAGTTTGGCTACGGTGAATGCATGTTTCCGGAATGAATGTAAATAATGTGGTATAGGATTAGGGTACATAGTGGGTAACTGGTAGGTAGGGAAATTAAATAACTAAAGTTGAAATAGTAATCATAAGAAGGAGTAAAACACGGAGGGAAGGGCGAGAAGGAAAGAAATTGTGTGGGTAATGTTCAATACCAAAGGAAGACCACTAAATAAGAAAAATACGGAAAAAGTTGACCAGACCAAGCAAGTATGTCCAGATCGGAAAAGAACACACGTTGCTCAAAAACAGAGATAGCGAGTGGCGAAAAAAGATCGCGCGTGCCGCAAAAGCGATCGCGCGTGCCGCAAAAGCGATCGCGCGTGCCGCAAAAGCGATCGCGCGTGCCGCAAAAGCGATCGCGCGTGCCGCAAAAGCGATCGCGCGTGCCGCAAAAGCGATCGCGCGTGCCGCAAAAGCGATCGCGCGTGCCGCAAAAGCGATCGCGCGTGCCGCAAAAGCGATCGCGCGTGCCGCAAAAGCGATCGCGCGTGCCGCAAAAAAGATCGCGCGTGCCGCAAAAAAGATCGCAAAAAAGATCGCGCCTGCCGCAAAAAAGATCGCGCCTGCCGCAAAAAAGATCGCGCCTGCCGCAAAAAAGATCGCAAAAAAGATCGCGCCTGCCGCAAAAAAGATCGCAAAAAAGATCGCGCCTGCCGCAAAAAAGATCGCGCCTGCCGAAAAAAAGATCGCGCCTGCCGCAAAAAAGATCGCGCCTGCCGCAAAAAAGATCGCGCCTGCCGCAAAAAAGATCGCGCCTGCCGCAAAAAGATCGCGCCTGCCGCAAAAAAGATCGCGCCTGCCGCAAAAAAGATCGCGCCTGCCGCAAAAAAGATTGCGGGTGGCGCAGAAATGTCGCAAAAAAAAATTTTTTCTTGTGGCAGAGAAAGATAGCCAATGGCACAAAATTATCGCCAGCAACAAGAAATCGACGGAAATGGATGATACTGGTAGGTGTGGAAGAGATTGTTGGCAGTGATTGTTGGCTGGGAAACAGCGAATAACGAACGTTAAAAATATGGAATGTTGAATAAATAAATCAATAAATAAAAAAGAGAAGAGGACTTAAACGGAACAAGATAATAGGAGGAAGATGAAACTATCACAGTTGGTGACGAAAATACTTATTTATGTATATATAAAACACTGAAGAAGAGAAAGTGTTAAGATGACAGACGTAAGTGATAGCTAACAAAAGGGACAAAAAAATGAAGGATGTGGACCATATAGGTGATCTAAATGATTAATGGAAAATCTCATATAAGATGTGAAACAAATACTAACAAAGAGATAGAGGGGCTGGCCAGTACTTACCTCAGCTCAGTACAGCCTATAGATACACACAAAACAGAACTGAAAATTTACATTCCTAGCTTTTGGAACTTTGTTCCTTCATCAGGGAGGAGAGAGGGGAAAAAAGGGAAGAAGGGAAAGTGGATTCAGTTACTCACAACCCAGGTTATGAAGCAACAGGGAAAGGTAAACAGGGAGGGTAGCAAGGATGGAGGCATGGTTGTCAGAGGGAAGCCAAAGATATTCTACTGTAGGTACTGTGCCAGCTTCAAACCAAAGAGGATGCATACAGAAGTAAAGAGGTATATAGTATAAAGATAAACACAACTATGTAGGATGAAAAGATGCGTGAATGGCTAAAGAGGAAAGGGAAAGAGGAGAAGACTGAAGAGTGAATGGGAGTGAGGTTGTTTAACGTAGGTTCAGTCCAGGGGGATGGGGGGATGAAAGGATGTGTTGGAGTGCAAGTTCCCATCTCCGCAGTTCAGAGGGAATGGTGTTGGGTGGGAGAAGCCAAATGGCAGATACGGTGTAGCAGGTTCCTAGGTCCCTAGAATTATGCTGGAGGGCATGCTCCGCTACTGGGTATTGCGCATCTCCTAGGCGGACAGTTCGTCTGTGTCCGTTCATGCGCTCAGCCAGTTTAGTTGTTGTCATGCCGATGTAAAAGGCTGTGCAGTGCAGGCATGTCAGTTGATAAATGACATGTGTAGTTTCACACGTAGCCCTGCCTTGAATTGTGTATGTTTTACCAGTAGCGGGGCTGGAGTAGGTGGTTGTGGGGGGATGCATGGGGCAGGTTTTGCAGCGGGGTCGGTTACAGGGGTAGGAACCGCTGGGTAGAGAAGGTAGTCTGGGAATATTGTAGGGTTTAACAAGGATGTTACGGAGGTTAGGGGGGCGACGAAAGGCAGCTCTGGGTGGTGTGGGGAGAATTTTGTCATGGGATGATCTCATTTCAGGGGTTGACTTGAGAAAGTCATATCCCTGGCGGAGTAATTTGTTGATGTTTTCGAGGCCAGGATCATATTGGGTGACAAGGGGGATGCTTCTGTGTGGTCTGGGGGTAGGAACATTGTTGTCCCTGTTGCTTCATAACCTGGGTTGTGAGTAACTGAATCCACTTTCCCTTCTTCCCTTTTTTCCCCTCTCTCCTCCCTGATGAAGGAACAAAGTTCCGAAAGCTAGGAATGTAAATTTTCAGTTCTGTTTTATGTGTATCTATCAGCTGTACTGAGCTGAGGTAAGTACTGGCCAGCCCCTCTATCTCTTTGTTAGTATTTGTTTCACATCTTATATGAGATTTTCCATTAATCATTTAGATCACCTATATGGTCCACATCCTTCATTGTTTTGTCCCTTTTGTTAGCCATCACTTACGTCTGTCATCTTAACACTTTCTCTTCTTCAGTGTTTTATATATACATAAATAAATATTTTCGTCACCAACTGTGCTAGTTTCATCTTCCTCCTATTATCTTGTTCCGTTTATAGTCCTCTTCTCTTTTTTATTTATTGATTTATTTATTCAACATTCCATAGTTTTAACGTTCGTTATTCGCTGTTTCCCAGCCAACAATCACTGCCAACAATCTCTTCCACACCTACCAGTATCATCCATTTCCGTCGATTTCTTGTTGCTGGCGATAATTTTGTGCCATTGGCTATCTTTCTCTGCCACAAGAAAAAAATTTTTTTGGGACATTTCTGCGCCACCCGTGATCTTTTTTGCGGCAGGCGCGATCTTTTTTGCGGCACGCGCGATCTTTTTTGCGGCCCACGCGATCTTTTTTGCGGTACGCGCGATCTTTTTTCGCCACTCGCTATCTCTGTTTTTGAGCAACGTGTGTTCTTTTCCCCTGATCTGGACATACTTGCTTGGTCTGGTCAACTTTTTCCGTATTTTTCTTATTTAGTGGTCTTCCTTTGGTATTGAACATTACCAACACAATTTCTTTCCTTCTCGTCCTTCCCTCCGTGTTTTACTCCTTCTTATGATTACTATTTCAACTTTAGTTATTTAATTTCCCTACCCACCAGTTACCCACTATGTACCCTAATCCTATACCACATTATTTACATTCATTCCGGAAACATGCATTCACCGTAGCCAAGCTGCAATCCCACATACTTTTCCTCCAGTCCTGCTTAACTTTTGGAATTACCCCTAAAGGGCTTACCTTAAAAGTTCCCATCTCCGGGTGCAATTCCTCCTTCCACCAGTCTCTCCTGGACTTCCAGAACCTTCAATCCTTAGCCCTTACCCAACTTGTCCTGAATCTCTACACTACTTCATGTAACCACCACTCCCAACAGCTCCTATCTCTCTTCAAAGTCCTCCACCTCTCAAACCCTTGCTTGGAGAACACACTGAGGAACATCATCCTAGAAGCCAGCTGCAAACTTGAGTTCCATGCCACACACCACTTGAAAAAACTATCCACAGTGCTAGTGCAACACCTAAGAAGTGGGGTCCCTCTCCCTATCCCTCACGAACACCAACCACAACAGAACCTTCAACAACCCCCCCTCATAGCCAACAAACCTAGCCTAGCCACCCTACTCAATCTCCCCATCCCAGCACACACCCCACACAGACCAAATCTCAACTATAACCACAGTCAAATGCCACATATCACCAGTCCCAATTCAGTCCTAAACCTCTCATCCAGATACCTCTCTCCTCCAGAGACATCTGTTCTATCAAAAGGCTTAACCTTTAGCCCCACACCTAAATTCAACCACACTGCCCTGGTTAAAGATCTCCTCTCATTCACCCGGAACCTCAACTGGAAATATCACTTCACTACCCAAACACAGCCCCCAAATACTAGACCCAGTGTTGAACCCTGTCTAGAACAGTTCCGACTGCCTTCTCAAAGGGATCCTCCTCCCCTCCCCCAAAACCATCCCTTGCAGACATTTCAGGAATTCCTCACATCCAGTGTTGCCTCCCAGTCCTTCTTGAAGAACATCCCGACAACCCCCAACATCACCCCAGCTGAATCCCGTGCCATTAAGGAGCTGAAAATAGACTGCTCTATTGTCATCCTCCCGGCGGATAAAGGCTCCACAACTGTCGTACTTGACCGTGTGGAGTATGTGGCAGAAGGACTGCGTCAACTCTCTGACACCTCAACCTACAAAGCTGTTACCCAGGATCCCATTCCATCCATCCAGACTGAGCTGCAAAAAATCCTAGAAATCCAAGGTCCCTCACAAGGCCTCACAACGGCTTCCATAGACTTACTCACTCTCACTCCACCTGAGCCACGTACCCCTACCTTCTACCTATTACCCAAAATCCACAAAGAGAACCATCCTGGCCGTCCCATTGTAGCAGGCTTCAAATCCCCAACCGAACGTATCTCAGCTCTGGTAGACCAGCACCTACAACCTATCACCCGCAGACTCCCATCCTACATCAAAGACACAAACCACTTCCTAGAATGCCTCAAATCCATTCCCACTCCTCTCCCACCTGAAACCTTTCTTGTCACCATAGATGCTACATCCCTTTACACAAACATCCCACATACCCATGGTCTCTCTGCCCTTGAGCACTACCTCTCCCAACTCCCACCCGAAGATCTTCCAAAAACCTCGTTCCTCATCACACTTACCAACTTCATCCTCACCCATAATTACTTCACTTTTGAAGGCCAGACCTACAAACAAATCAGGGGAACGGGCATGGGAACCAGGATGGCCCCGTCCTACGCCAACCTCTTCATGGGCCGCATGGAGGAGGCTTTCCTGAAGACCCAACAGCTGCTTCCCCTGGCCTGGTATAGGTTTATAGATGACATCTTTGTGGTCTGGACTCATGGTGAAGAAACACTCCGTAATGTCCTCCATAACCTCAACTCCTTTTCGAATCTGAATTTCACCTGGTCCTTCTCCAAAACCCAAGCCACCTTCCTGGATGTTGACCTTCATCTTGTTGAAGCTCACATCCACACCTCTGTCCATATCAAACCCACAAACAAACAAACAACAGTACCTTCACTTTGATAGCTGCCATCCTTTCCACATCAAACGCTCCCTTCCCTACAGCCTAGGTATTCGTGGCAAACGTATCTGCTCCAGTGACGAATCCCTCAACAATTACACCAATAACCTGACCAGTGCTTTCCTCTCCCGCAACTATCCTGCAGACCTTGTCCACAAACAGATTTCCCGAGCAATACATTCCTCCCCGTCCAACAACAATGTTCCTACCCCCAGACCACACAGAAGCATCCCCCTTGTCACCCAATATGATCCTGGCCTCGAAAACATCAACAAATTACTCCGCCAGGGATATGACTTTCTCAAGTCAACCCCTGAAATGAGATCATCCCTTGACAAAATTCTCCCCACACCACCCAGAGTTGCCTTTCGTCGCCCCCCTAACCTCCGTAACATCCTTGTTAAACCCTACAATATTCCCAGACTACCTTCTCTACCCAGCGGTTCCTACCCCTGTAACCGACCCCGCTGCAAAACCTGCCCCATGCATCCCCCCACAACCACCTACTCCAGCCCCGCTACTGGTAAAACATACACAATTCAAGGCAGGGCTACGTGTGAAACTACACATGTCATTTATCAACTGACATGCCTGCACTGCACAGCCTTTTACATCGGCATGACAACAACTAAACTGGCTGAGCGCATGAACGGACACAGACGAACTGTCCGCCTGGGAGATGCGCAATACCCAGTAGCGGAGCATGCCCTCCAGCATAATTCTAGGGACCTAGGAACCTGCTACACCGTATGTGCCATTTGGTTTCTCCCACCCAACACCAGTCCCTCTGAACTGCGGAGATGGGAACTTGCACTCCAACACATCCTTTCATCCCGCCATCCCCCTGGACTGAACCTACGTTAAACAACCTCACTCCCATTCACTCTTCAGTCTTCTCCTCTTTCCCTTTCCTCTTTAGCCATTCACGCATCTTTTCATCCTACATAGTTGTGTTTATCTTTATACTATATACCTCTTTACTTCTGTATGCATCCTCTTTGGTTTGAAGCTGGCACAGTACCTACAGTAGAATATCTTTGGCTTCCCTCTGACAACCATGCCTCCATCCTTGCTACCCTCCCTGTTTACCTTTCCCTGTTGCTTCATAACCTGGGTTGTGAGTAACTGAATCCACTTTCCCTTCTTCCCTTTTTTCCCCTCTCTCCTCCCTGATGAAGGAACAAAGTTCCAAAAGCTAGGAATGTAAATTTTCAGTTCTGTTTTATGTGTATCTATCGGCTGTACTGAGCTGAGGTAAGTACTGGCCAACCCCTCTATCTCTTTGTTAGTTTTTATATAAAAGTATTTTCTTTTATTTACAGGTGAGACATAATGGAACATGAAGTAGACGTCAGGTTGCGACAACGGACAGTGATGAAGTTCCTCTTCAAGATCGGCAATGACTCTGCCACATCAATTCACAGGAAGTTGCTCCCTGTTAATGGGGAGGACACAGTGGATTGCAGCAGTATCCAGCGGTAGTTGCAGAGGTTTAAAGATGATTTCTCTCTACTGGACAATCCACAATGTGGCAGTGAGTGATGTGAATAAGGAGAACATTGATCAAATCATCCAAAATGACAGACGTGTGATGGCATGACAGCTTGCTCAAATGATTAGTTTGTCATTGGGTAGCGTGGTATCACTGGTACAGAATAATCTGTGCACGTTGGGTGCCTAGATTATTGACAAGAGAAATGAAAACGATGAGGAAGAATGTGTGCGACACTCTCATGAAGACCTTTACTGAAGAGTGGAAACAGTGTTTTGACAGCATCATTACCGAGGATGAAACATCGTTGTTTTTGTCCGAACCTGACAGCAAAACCCAATCCATGGAATGGCGTCATCTGGGTTCCCGTTTAAAGAAGAAAACAAGACTTTCATGAACAGCAGGCCGAAAGGTGATGGCCTCCTCCTTCTGGGATCAGTGCGGTGTCATTTTCATTGACTTTTTGGAACCTGGCTCCACAATTAACAGGGACCATTACTGTTTGTCACTCGACAAGCTGCAATGTGCCTTCAAGACCCACAGACCACAGCTTCAGGGTCAGCTCATCAGACTATAACATGACAATGCCAAACCCCATACAGCCCTTATGACGCAGGAGAAAATTGTTCCTCACTCTCCCTACAGTTCGGACTTTGTCCCAGCTGATTTTTTTACCTCTTTGGTCAAAATTCATTCTCCTCCTGCAAAACATAAAGAAATTAGAGATAACTGTGCATAATTTTTGAATGCCCTTTGTATTTTATCCCACTACCTCAGAATTTCAAAGAGTCAACATTTTCAAAAGTTTTCTTTAAATCTACAATTGCTATAAATGTAGATTTGCCTTTCCTTAACTTATGTTCTATGATAAGTAGTAGGTGTCAGCATTGCTTCGCATGTGCCCACTTTTCTATGGAATCCAAACTGATTTTCCCTGAGTTCGACTTCTACCAGTATTTTCATTATCCTGTAAAGAATTCATGTTAGTATTTCACAACCATGACTTATTGAACTGATAGTTCAGTAATATTCACACCTGTCAGCACCTGCTTTCTTTGTAATTGCAATTATTATGTTCTTCTTGAAGTCTGAGGATAATTCGCCAGTCTCATACATCTTGCTCACCAGATAATAGAGTTTTGTCATGGCTGACTCCCCCAAGACTATCTGTAGTTCTGGCAGAACGTTGTCTACTGTAAGGGCCTTTTTTCGACTATGGTCTTTCAGTGCAGTACCTTGTCTCTTATCTCCTCATCAGCTACTTCTTCTTGCATTTCTATAATATTGCTTCCGAGTTCATCTTACTTGTATAAACCCTCTAAGAACTGCTTCGACCTTTCAGCTCTCTCTTCTTTGCTGAAACTACAAATACTATAAATGTAGGTTGGTCATTCTTCAAGCAGTCTTCTAAGACATCGTAGGATCATTATTGCCTCTCATGTTCCCATGTTTCTCTGGAAACCAGACTGATCTTACTCGATTTCAGCTGCTTTGAGGTTTTTCATTTTTCCGTAAATAATTTGTCAATATTTTTTAACCATGACTTAAACTTATGATTTGGTATAAACCACGTAAGTCAGCTCTTGCTTTCTTTGTAAACTAAATTATTACATTGTCTTCCAGTCATTCTGTATGTTCTGTCCATTTTTCAACGCCCTTAGTGACTTATCTGCTGCATTTTTTATTTTGTTCTTTCATCAACTAAAACAGTTTTTATGTTATCTGGGGATTTCTGCTAGGCCTTCCCTTTTTATCTGTGTGATGCTTGCCTGCCTTCCAAATTTTATCTCAAAGCTACCCATTCATCTTCTACTATCCTTTCAATTGATGCCTAATGTTCCCTGAAACTCTGACAACCTCTGCTTCTTTCAATTCATCCACGTCTCATCTCCTTTATTTCCTACCTTTACACAATTTCTTCAGTTCCAATCTGCAGTTCGTAACCAATAAATTATAGCCAAAGTCTCATGGAAATGTCTTACAGTTTAAAATTCAGTTTCAAAATTTGTCTTAACATTATATCATCTGAGAGTCTTCCACATATTCAGTTTTCTTTCATTATTCTTAAACCAAGTGTTCTACCAGGTGGCTTCCTCTGTTATTTCTTTCCCCCCAGTCCATATTTTCTTATTTTTCCTTCTCCACCTTTCCTACTATTGTATTCCATTGCCCATTACAAATTTTGTTCTCCTTTTCCTGTCTGAATAATTTCTTACATTTTACCACACTTTCTTCGAATCTCTTCATCATCTGCAAAGCTAGCTGGAATATAGAATTATACTACTGTAATAGGCGTTGACATAGTATGTATATTGGCCGTGATAATGCATGCACCAAACTGGTTATAATGACCATACATATCTATACTCTGTCCATAATTATAGCATACCTTTATTTTCATTTATTACAAGTGGCTGGTCGTACCTGCAAAACTGCGTGGCCTTCCTCAGCATTGAGTGGCTTACATAGTGTCTAACTTTGGACTTGCAAAGAATATAAAATTTACACTTTGATAACTGTTTATATTTAAAATGAACACTCTTACAACTGTTAACCCCATGTAAACCTGTTTCAATGTTTGTTAGGCTATCATACATATTCTAGAGCATTTAGTTAAAAACTAGAGAGTCTTTCTATACAGAAAGGAAGTTCCTCTTCACTTCACTTCTTACATTTATCATTTTGATAATACTTCCAATAAAAACATAGTGCCAGTATTTGCCATTAAGCCAGGAAGCAACACACCTCGGGAAGTTCCCTTTTGAAAATAAATAATTTTGCTTTCTAAGCTGCCAGATAAAAATTTAATACACCATTTTAGAGGTTTCCGATTACTCAACATTTATTATTGCAAAAGTTCACATGAAGTACAAGAAATTATTATAATCACGATCAATAGTATAATCAGTTCCGAGGCACCAGTATTGGCCCAGGCTGAAGCAACACATATTAGTACATGGTGTAGCCTCCATAGGCAGCAATACAGGTGCTGACTCTGGGAACCATTTTATCATACAGATGGCAAATACTGTCCTAGAATATGATATCCAATGCCTGCTCAACCTGTTCTTGTAGTTCCATAAGAGTTGTTGACCGACAAGTTGCACGAGCCACTTGTTCCATCATATTCTACACATACTTGTCTGGAGAGAAGTCCAAAAGTCACGGTGGCCCGAAAATGCAGAGCACGGTGAATTTCGCAGGAAGTGTGTAGACAAGCACTAGCCTTTTTGAACAGCACATCACCTTCCTCTTACAAAAAAGCAAAGAATGAGTCTAACAACATTCTGCACATACCAAGCACTGGTTAGTGGACCCTCTAGAAACACCCAAGTTTAACAAGAGTTGTAGCTTATTGCACCCCAGACAATAATGCCTGGGGTGAGGCCAGTATGTCTCGGACCAATGCTCTCTACTAGAGCGCACTAACCACGTCTACAGTATATATGCAAATGACCATAACTCGCATGCAGGCAGAATCTGCTTTCATCGCTGAAGACCACAGTGCAGTATTCCATTTTCCTAGTGATAATCTGATGGCATCAGTTGAGCTGTGCACATTAATGCTTTGGCCCGAATGTAAGACTGACTAGAGAGGTGTGCGCCTGTAGTCCTAACACTAAAAACCTGTCTGCGACAGTTTGTGTTTACACCTCTGGCTCACAAGCCATCTTATCTGTGCTGCTGCAGCTGTTCAATCTGCCACTGTTGCCCTAACAATACAACAATTGTGGCAGGTGGCTGGTAGTTGCGTGGATGTCCAGAACCTCATCTATGTTCTCTGGAATGACCGTCCCGCCACTCTGAAGGCCACAATTAGCCCCCTTTCAAACTCACTCAGTTGGCTGTAGGGAGCACAAGTGCGTCTCCGTGGCACGACTGCCTGCTTGCTTCACACACTTGCACCACTCTGAGCCTTCTGGCTGTGAGCGTCCCCCTATTAAGGCAAAGATGGCGCTCTGGTAGCTATGTCACAATGTTATCTGTTAGCAGGAGACACTGAAACCATTATCAGTATATCTACTACCCCCAGGTGTCTTAAGTATGCCCTCGTTGGTCAAAATTGACATTTTTCCAAGCAAACTAATTTTTTTCCGGCAGTGTAATACCAGTTGCCATTACTGAAGGAACAAATTTTGAAAACAATTCTATTCTTCAAACTCGAAATAGTTAACGGATTTGAATACATGTACTTTTAGATTTTTAGAAAATGGAATGAAACACTGAAAATCATTAATGATTTTCATTTTACCAATCAATTTATGTAAATTTTGAAATAAAAATTAAGTCATTCTTCACAGACTGACTTTATCTTAGTCTTGGCGAACTAAGCAAATACATTTAATCTAGTAATTTTGCAATGCAATCCATTGAAGTTGTGGGTCTCCACTTTGTTACACAGCTAAACCACAGGAGCATAGCATTAAATGCAATTAATTTCCATTTAAAAACAATTTTAAAGTAGGGTTTAAGCAAAGTAAATATAAAGTCTGGCTTTCCTACTACATAAATAATAACAAAATTGCCAGAAGCAAGGCATTTGAGAACATGGTACAAAGCTGCTTCCACATACCTTCACATTTCATTTAGACAGACCAAACATGCATATTGTCTACCTTTTGAAACCGTTCTTTAAGAATGGTTGTGCAATTCTTGCAGCATCATAATTTTTCCCAGAAATATCTTGGATCCATAGCTACAAATTAAATTAGATGACTGAAGAATGTGCTGTAATATGACCTGACTCAACCTTTGCTAGCTGGCTACTTCTACTTCTCTGTCTGTCTGTCTGTCTGTCTGTCTGTCATGTTTCTCATTGCAAAGAAATGGCATTCCAGAAACTAAAATGACCAGGGGAAAAGCTTAACAGTCCAGTCATAATGGATTTCCAATTAAATTAGCTGTTTACCTCTCTTCAATATAGTAAATTATTATTCCTAAGGAGGATGTTCCAGAAACAAAAATGTCATGGCCACCTGCTAATCCTACACCAATACCAGCCTCTAAGTCAGTCTACTGACCATTTCTCCCATAGAAAATGCGTGAAACTAAAATGGCCAGGAAAAAAGCTTGTCAGTTCACAGGCCTAATGGCTCTTTAATTTCCTTAGCTGAATACCACTCTTTTCTTCACTCTTTTCTTCACTCTTTTCTTCATGAATATGCCAGTTGTAGATACAAAGTGCACAACAATAAAATTAAGTGTTCAACTGCTAACTGCAACATTCTTTTACAGTCATTTTATAATATCCCTATGCACATCCACACTGAAATAATCATTAACAAGTTATATCACACACTGACAGCTCGCTGCAGAAACGTGAAAATAATGCTCCACATTTTCTTGCAGTATTCTGTAAGGGTAGTTTCAAGGGAATGTGCCTTCACATGTAAAGTGTTGTTTGTGGAATGTAACATATGTGAATCTTGAAACGTTACACATCAATATTTAAATTTTTATCATTATTGTATCACTGTTGAACCATTTTATGTAACTATTGTTTGAACAATGGTTTTACTGGACTTTTTAGATGGACTTATTACTATTTCTCCTGAAGTTATTATATGCCCCAAAAATTTAATCTCCTCATTTACAAATTCACATTGTCATTGTTTCAAGGTCATCCCTCCTCTCATTACAGCTTGAAATACATTACATTACCAGCAAGTGTTTTTACCAAGTTTTGATGGCTAAATTGCAATCTTTCTTGTTTACCTATGACTTTATCGAGGGCTCTGATAATACTGATACTAACATAATTTAATCCCAACAGTACCACTTTCTATTGGTAGTATTTTCATGCAGATGAAAATGCAGTGAACCTTCAACATTCAGATGCTAATGGCACTTGCCAATAGCCTCCAGTTCAATCCAATCTTACATCGTAGAATTTTTTTAACATTTTGTCTAAATTCTTGAGACAGTCTGTTTCCCATTTTACCACTTTCTTCAATGTAAGAGCATCAATCACAACTAACTCCATCTTCCTTGGTCACTATTTTCAAGGGATTATTGTATAGACTACTACTTCACACTCTTATGCTACATTCAGTCGTCTTAACAGTTTTTGTACCTCTTCCTTCTTTGAAATATAAATTGGATATGGATGAACAAAAGAAGGTTCATGTTCTACCATGCCTAACTTGAGCTCATATTTTAACTAAACCAGGGTTATCAGAATATACTCTATTATAGTCCATTAACACCCTATACAATTGCTGCTTTCGTGATAATGATATATTAATCTGTTTTGCTACTTCCTTTAGATTTTGCTCTCAACCATTAACAGGTTTTACATGGTACTGTTCTTAACTATAACCCAAGTCATAATAACGCAAGTGTAAATAATCTTTAAGGATCACACTAAAAATACTATTGCTATACTGATAATGCACAAGTTCAAGATAGATAAGCAACCTGCTCTTTAGAATGGTGCAGACCTAAACAATAGTACAGCTATGGGGGGGGGGGGGGGGGGGGGGGCTACAAGCTCAGCTATAAAGTCATACAGGTCCATCAATTGCCCTATGTATGACATCTATAATGTCATAGGGGGAAGGAGAGGGTTATTCCAATTGTCCTAGTATAGAATGGTAGGAAATTCAAATAGTCAGATTTCCCTATGTATAAAATGGCGCAGTCCAAGATCACGAACATAGCCCAGTTGTCCCAAGCATAAAATTCAAGATGGCGGACCTTTGAGTACAAGCAGAACACGAAGTCTTCATTGCTTCTTTAAATGAACTGATCCTACTTTTCTGCTATATTTAGGATGTGATCATAAATCTTTTTAATGACTTGTGAATAATGTCATAGTGAAGTCATTTCACTCAATTCTCATCCTATTTCGGGCATTGGTTGGTTGTCCTCTCCCACATCGCAATCTAACATGCGAGTTTAATTCTGTTTCTGGCATTATTAGTTTGTTTGATGAGCATAAAGATCGTTTCAAAAGTATTTATCGGAGTTAACAAGGCCATCTTCTACATGGATGCAGATGGAAAACTGGAGTAAATTTTATCTTACTTGTTGAACTGAAAGCTTACCTTAGCTCAATTTGTTACTGGAAGTTTCCAGGTAGAGATCAGAGCACAACATGGCCACAGGACATGCATGCATAATTATTGCCATCTTTCAAGCTTTGAGGAAAGTCAAATCTCACATGAGGGAATGAAAGCATCATATGGACAAATCACACACAGTTTGGTGCAGTGAAATGAGTGAAGAACTGGTGGTGACAAGATGGGCTCAGGACAACAACTACACCATGAGAACTACACTATTAGAACTCTGACTGGCTCTGATGACAGAGGAACTGAAATCTAGGCAGATTTTACAGGCAGTTAATCACCACAAACCATTAGAAACAGATTACTGGAAGCAGAGTTTAAATGTTGAGTTTCCACAAGTCATTTGCTGCTGCACCATAGCACAGAAAAAAATACTTACTGGGACAATGACTGGAATTCTGTGGTGTTCAGCACTGAATGTTGCTTCTGTTTGTGGCGTTCAGAATGACATGCCGATGGCTCCAAAGATAACATAACATGGTCAGAGTTCATAGAAAGCAGTAATTTTTAAGACACATACACTACTTGAACTCCTGGAATCACAGAGTGGGGAGCTACTGCATATTACAAGAGGGCTCATTTGGTAATTGCTGAATGGAAGCTGAACGCTTGTCAGTTTATGGATAAAATTGTAAACCCTGTTGTCATAGCCTCTAGGACCTAGGTACCAAGTGGCATACTCCAACAGGATAATGCAAGACTGGACATTGCAGTTCACACCATATAGGCCTTGAGGAATGTAGGGATGTAGGGATCCTGTACTGGCCTACTCACTCCCAATTTGCCACTGCCCGCAACCATGTCTGGGATGTGATGGAGAAACTTGAATAGACAACTGCAGCTGTTCTGTTCCCATTATATGATGAACATCTCCATAAAATTTGATAAATATCAGACTGATGCTTTACGATTTAAGTTTTCACTTCTGTCATCGTAAAAACTTTGTAGTACTGTGTATTAGAAGTCCACTCCCCCCCACCAAGTTTCTACCTTCAATACTGTAAAATCAAACGAATCCTTTTGTAATGCCATGTACTTCTATACACTTTAGTTGGGTTTGTTAACCTACTCCCATAGTTATTGCAGACCACAAGTAATTAGGACCTTCACTACATATACAAAAATACTAAATGTCCCTTTTCCTTTCACAAGATATTCTAATAACGCCACAGATTTAAAGCACTTTCAAACACTGAATTTCACATTAACATCTTATCCTGCCAGACCTCTTATTTTACTCTTATGAGGAATATCTGGAAAGTAACCATTATGCTTTAAATGAAATACTGGCATAATTTTTAAGAAAATATTTAAAAATCTTGACACTGCACCTTTGTGGTAATTCTCTACACAAACACCATCCATATTTAACTGTTATCTTCAAATCCTTCATCAAAGTTGTCAAGTTGGGGTTCTGACATTCTTTCAGATGGATAAAGAGGTGGAACTGACTAGTTAGTTTGTGGGGCCATCCTCCGCAGCAAGCATGTAAGCTGAGGTAGACCCAATTCTGGGCTGTAGAGCAGACCTTCAAAAACGATTTGATTTGAACTGGCAACAGTTCTTATGCTTCCAGTGCCTATATTCTTCAAGCATTGTCATGCAAACATACAACTCCACTAATCAAGATACTGTATCTCTTGTTTTGATCAGTTTTTTTAAAAAATTATTCTTGATGCCTCACAGTTGGCTTTAAAACTGATTACCCTTTCATGCCTCAAACTCTAGAAACAAGATTCTTTTAAACAGAAGCCATAACCATTCTGGCTGACAATATGACATACTGTTTGTTCATTGGGCGAGGCAGTATGACCCCACACTATCGACTGCTGGTTTTTTTTCTGTGTTAGCATAAAAAACTTATGATGTCTGGTCACCATTCTGTTTAGTAAGCTGCCTCCTTCAGCTCGGTGACAAAAAGAAAGTACAGACAAACAGTTACCTGTTGAGTTTTGTGGTTCTCAGAAGGAAATTTTAGAACCTTAACAAATACAGAACTTACAGGTTCCTAATTGTTGAGTCAGGGTACTAAGAAATCTGTAGAAAGTTGCTGGACGGTTCAGATTTTGTGAAACATGAGTTTTTAAGTCTTTTTATTCATTTTTCTGTACTAGTTTGTTGCTGGCTATACATGGATGGCCACTTCTGTTATTACTCTTAAATGACATCATTGACACACAATGCCTTCAGCCCTTTAATTTTATTTATATACAAATTTTGGAATTATTGACAGCAGTTTTGAGACTTTGTTACGGAAAATAATGTTACAAAATGGATCTGACATTTGGTGGGATTTTCAGTTGCAGTGATCATTTTGAACAGCTACTGTAGGTAAACAAGAAGCATGTGGTTTTATTGTGAATTCAGCGGCAAGTACACTGATCTACTGTGTGAGTCAATGTAGCAATAAGGAAGGAAGATTAGAATTTCACAAGATCATTAGAGATTGAGCACAAAATCTGATTAGGGGAGGATGGGGAGGGACACTGGCTGTGGCTTTCCAAAGGAACCATCCTGGCATTTGCCACAATTGATTTAGGCAAACAGAAGAAAACTTAAATCTGCATGGCTGGATGGGTATTTGAACTGTCACTGTCCTGAATATAAATCAAGTATGCTACCCACTGCACCGTCTCACTCGGCTTCAGTGTAGCAGCTCATCAGACAGTGGTACAGAATTGAATGAATACGAAGTTTACTGCACACCGTTCAGTTTTCCACTTTGTGGGAAAATGGTGGTGTGAAAGAGGGAGTTCAAAGCTCCAACTGGCCATCCTAATTTACGTTTTCCATTGCTTGCATCATCATCATCATCATAATCTGGGGCAGATGCCATGACAGTGCCTTCACACATGGCATGACCAACTCCTGCAGTCATCTTATGCAATCTGTCTCTGATGGTATGACATGATATATAAGTAGTCAAGCAGCCACTGAAATCTAGCATATTGTGCTCAGCTCCATGTTTCACCACTGAGTGGTCAATTCTGCTCTTTGTCACAGTTTGTCAGTGGACATTCATTTGGATAGACAGTTGGTTAGTTGATATGTCCATATAAAATGCTGTGGAGGAACTGCAGCAGAGATAGTATATGATATGGCTGCTTTCGCTGTAGCCCTATGTCCGATTGGATGTGACTGGAGCAAGACAGATCTTTCACAGGACATAAACATATGTCAAGCAGCTGAGGGTTAGTGTGGCATAGGGATGGATCAGAATATTGTGTAGGTTGAGTGAGTGGTTGGTAGAATACCAGTTTATGAGAAGTGAGAAAGGATTGTCCTTCATTTCTGCACACAATGGCCTGGCAAAGGACACAATTTGGTCACTCCAGTCCAAGATGATAC
Source organism: Schistocerca serialis cubense (assembly GCF_023864345.2). NCBI lineage: Eukaryota > Metazoa > Arthropoda > Insecta > Orthoptera > Acrididae > Schistocerca > Schistocerca serialis. The sequence continues at coordinate 608,142,922 of NC_064644.1, read as the reverse complement.
TCTATGATTGGGTGCTCCTTTGCAGCGGATTCTCACAGCTGGTGGGAGAATTAGGGAGTGTGGAAACATGGCATGGGAGATCTGTTTGCTGACTAGGTTTGGGGGATTGTGTCTGTATGAAGGCATGTAGTGAGATCTACGGCATACTGGACAAAGAAGTTCTTATTAATACAGATGCACTGTCTATTCATGCTTTGACTATATGGCAGAGATTTCTTCCTGTGGAAAGGATGTTGTTGTTGTGGTCTTCAATCCTGAGACTGGTTTGATGCAGCTCGCCATGCTACTCTATCCTGTGCAAGCTTCTTCATCTCCCAGTACCTACTGCAACCTACATCCTTCTGAATCTGCTTAGTGTATTCATCTCTTGGTCTCCCTCTACGATTTTTACCCTCCACGCTGCCTGCCAATACTAAACTGGTGATCCCTTGATGCCTCAGAACATGTCCTACCAACCGATCCCTTCTTCTAGTCAAGTTGTGCCACAAACTTCTCTTCTCCCCAATCCTATTCAATGCTTCCTCATTAGTTATGTGATCTACCCATCTAATCTTAAGCATTCTTCTGTAGCACCACATTTCGAAAGCTTCTATTCTCCTCTTGTCCAAACTATTTATCGTCCATGTTTCACTTCCATACATGGCTACACTCCATACAAATACTTTCAGAAACGGCTTCCGGACACTTAAAGCTATACTCGATGTTAACAAATTTCTCTTCTTCAGAAATGCTTTCCTTGCCATTGCTAGTCTGCATTTTATATCCTCTCTACTTCGACCATCATCAGTTATTTTGCTTCCCAAATAGCAAAACTCCTTTACTACTTTAAGTCTCTCATTTCCTAATCTAATTCCCTCAGCATCACCCGATTTAATTCGGCTACATTCCATTATCCTTGTTTTGCTTTTGTTGATGTTCATCTTATGTCCTCCTTTCAAGGCACTATCCATTCCGATCAACTGCTCTTCTAAGTCCTTTGCTATCTCTGACATAATTACAATGTCATCAGCAAACCTCAAAGTTTTTATTTCTTCTCCATGAATTTTAATACCTACTCCAAATTTTTCTTTTGTTTCCTTTACTGCTTGCTCAATATACAGATTGAATAACATCGGAGAGAGGCTACAGCCCTGTCTCACTCCCTTCCCAACCACTGCTTCCCTTTCATGTCCCTCGACTCTTATAACTGCCATCTGGTTTCTGTACAAACTGTAAATAGCTTTTCGCTCCCTGTATTTTACTCCTGCCACCTTCAGAATTTGAAAGAGATTATTCCAGTCAACATTGTCAAAAGCTTTCTCTAAGTCTACAAATGCTAGGAACGTAGGTTTGCCTTTCCTTAATCTAGCTTCTAAGATAAGTCGTAGGGTCAGTATTGCCTCACGTGTTCCGATATTTCTACGGAATCCAAACTGATCTTCCCCGAGGTCCGCTTCTACTAGTTTCTCCATTCATCTGTTAAGAATTCGCATTAGTATTTTGCAGCTGTGACTTATTAAACTGATAGTTCGGTAATTTTCACGTCTGTCAACACCTGCTTTCTTTGGGATTGGAATTATTATATTCTTCTTGAAGTCTGAGGGTATTTCGCCTGTCTCATACATCTTGCTCACCAGATGGTAAATTTTTGTCAGGACTGGCTCTCCCAAGGCCGTCAGTAGTTCTAATGGAATATTGTCTACTCCCGGGGCCTTGTTTCGACTCAGGTCTTTCTGTGCTCTGTCAAACTCTTCACGCAGTATCATATCTCCCATTTCATCTTCATCTACATCCTCTTCCATTTCCATAATATTGTCCTCAAGTACATCGCCCTTGTATAGACCCTCTATATACTCCTTCCACCTTTCTGCTTTGCTTAGAACTGGGTTTCCATCTGAGCTCTTGATATTCATACAAGTGGTTCTCTATTCTCCAAAGGTCTCTTTAATTTTCCTGTAGGCAGTATCTATCTCACCTCTAGTGAGATAAGCCTCTACATCCTTACATTTGTCCTCTAGCCATCCCTGCTTAGCCATTTTGCACTTCCTGTCGATCTGGTGATGAAAGTCAAAATGCAGGTAATGTTTATGGTAAGTGGACTTGATATGGACAGAAGTATGAATGGACCATCAGAGAGGTGAAGATCAATGTTCAGGCAGGTGGCAACTTGGCATGGTGAGGACCAGGAGAGGAATGAGGATAAGGTGCTTGGCGTGGGTCCATTTCATTTCATGAAACTGTCATCAGTGAACCTGACCGATACAGGAGTTTTGGGATTCTGAAAAGCTTACTCTTAATATTCTGTGCATAGATTGGCATCAGAGGGTGCTGTGTGGGTGCCCACAGTCATGCTATTGATTTGTTTATACATCTTCCCCTCAAAGCAGTTATGTGTGAGAATGTCAGTTGCTAGATGTATACGGAATGAGGTGATGTGTTTCAAGTTTGAAGAAAATAGGGAGAGGGAGTGTTCTATAACAGCAAGGCCACAGACATGGGGCTTGTCAGTGTAGGGTGGTGATGAGTAGGGAGCCTGACACATAACTACTACTCCTTCGAGGGGAAGCTATATAAACAAATCAAAGACATGGCCATGTGCACCAGCCCCTGCTTCCACTACCGTCTGCATTCCCATCTCGTAAACCTGCTGCTTCCCACCAAGCTGTCAGTTTCAATCAAAGGATTGCAAATCTACGTAAGCTAAGTTAGCAGTTTACCATAGGCACTGTACATGTCACATACCAAACAGCATCACAGTTTGTTTCATGCTTTTTAATTTCACACTGAGATTGGTAACAGTATCATGACACCACTGCTACCATGATAGTAAGCCAATGACTTAGCATTATCAAGCACACATCTACTACATACCAGTTACATCAGCCAGAGCTGATGTTTGGTTTTCAATAATTATTCTGAAGTTTCTGTTATCTGTAACTCCAAAGTTTGAATGAAGCTGCTGCTGTGAAAATAATGAGAATTGTTTTACAGGAAACTTTATATTCAGCAGAACATTTTCAAATCTTAAATACCTTCAAAATGATGTCCATCAGACAAGAGACACTTGTCCCACCACTTTTTTTCCTCATTGTTGGAAAAAGTTTTTAAATCACTTGAAGTTATGGTGTTCAGTGCCTGCAGTCATTCCCCTCCCCCCTAACCCCAACCACTTCTACAACTTTGAAACACTTCCCTTTCAGATTTCTTTTCATTCTTGGAAATAATAAAATTTTTAAAAATATCACAGGGCAGCCAGATTCAGTGAGTAGGATGGGCGAGAAACTGTTGTCATTTGGTTTTTGGCCAACAATTGTCAGACAATGCTGTGTGCATAGTGGCACTGTCACGGTGAAAAGGCCAATGTCCTGATTACCACAATGTGTGCCGTCTTTCCTCATTGCTTCACATAATCGTTTTAGTGCTGTGAGGTTGTAATTTTGGTTAAATGTGGCACCATGGGAAACAAATTAAAGGTGGAAGATTCCCTTGATACTGAAAAAACAGAACATTGTCTTCACATGGGATCTCACCTGCACTGTTTTCTTTGGTCTTTGCGAGGAAAGAGTCTTCCACTAGACGGATTGTGGTTCAGCTTCTGGGTTGTATCCATAACAACAACAACAACATCTCATTTCTGGTAATGACATTTTTGCATCAAAATCTGCATCAGTTGCTGACTATTCTTTCCACTCCTGGCACATATGCAAACGACTGTCTCTCTGGTCATCAGAAAGCACACACAGAATGAATTTTGCTGCAATATCTTTCCATCTCCAGACTCTTAGTCAAAATTTGTTGGCATTAACTTCAGGATATTTCAGTCATTACCACCAACTCATTGCCTGTTCCATGATTATTAAAAATTATCACAACATAGAGTTTATCCATGTTTTCATCTGTTCTGGAAGTCAAGCGACATGCTGTTCATAATTTGTCTTCAGTTGACATTTCAACACTTTTAAAACAAAAAAGCCACTTTTGAACACTCGCCTCAGAAGCTCCCTCCCCTTAATCCGTCCAAAGGATTGGATAACATTGAGCTGCTGATTTCATTAACATGAAACACGACCTGATTTTACAATGTTGGTATGTAAATTCTGGCACTGAAAAAGTGTCGATATATGGAACAACAATTCCGACAACAGTTACCCTGACCATATTAATGTTCCCACACCAATATGAGTATGGCATATGATACAAAATTGTGGCTAGTGAAGACACCTCGCAGGAGAATTCCAAACCAATGTTCCACCAACTGCCAGAGAAAAATTCTCATTACTTGTGGACCCTTCCTCGTGTGACTTTTTAAAATTACCATATGTTATTTCAAAAACCTAATTCCCAACTGCCCTCATATTGAAGGGCTTTAGTTTACAGCTATGTCAGCAAAACAATGGCCACCACTCTCAGATATTTTCATTTACAACAGACAAACAAAGTTTATAGGATGGTTTTTATTCTAAAATGCTCAAAAACATGTTCATTAGAACTTTTCCACTAGCATTGAAAACCTTACAGTGAAGGAAACTGTAAATGCAATAATAAAACTGCTGGACTGAAAGGTAAGAGAAAAAATACATCAAACTAGAACATGAGGTAGAGAAAATGACAGTAAAACCCAAATACTCCATCCAAGTATATACAATTTACTACCACTTTCTGAAGATGATTAACATAAACAAATATGTGCATCCAGCCAAGTAATCATGATTTTCGAGTTGTTACTTTTTCCTACACTTATAACTCCTCTGTTCTTGTTATTGTGTTCTGTTATGAATAACTGTACATATCATAGTTCAAACAAAAGTTTTTCTATAATACAAAATATTAACAGTTGCCAATCAATTACCAGTTTCAAAAAATGGTCAACCTCTATCATTTGGTGCTGAGGGGAATGCATGTTTTGTCTGTGGCTTAACCACCTTTTCATTGTTTCCTGTAATATTATTACTGTTTAAACTGTACAAAAAGCATTGTTTGGTTCGTGTACTGGTTGGACTTTCATACTGTTATTAATATCATCTTGATAATATATGGTGCATAAAAGAAGTTAACTTGATCAGCCAATCTGTTTAATTTCACAATACATTCTCATACATGATGTGAAATGCATATACACACAAATGAATCTCAATGAATGAACCAAATTACAGATACCACTGACTAATGTACACACTTCTCTCACATACTATCTTTACACAACACAGCAAAGTCAAAATTTTCTGAGCTTTTGTATTCAACCAGACTGAATACATTATCTCTAATAATTCTTTTTACTATACAAAATCTTAAAAATAAATGCTCTTTAGCTACCAAAACAATGACATTCTGAACTACAAAATTGTCCTATATGTGTAACAATGAGAAATACGAGAATTTTCGTATGATAAGTCTTCTCGTAACTTTACAATTGAACAAATGTAAAGATACAACCAAAATACACATCACACACACTTTCACACAGAGAGCTACCACTTAGTTCCAGCACCACGAGGCGAAAAACCAATGCGCACACATGGTGTCATTTCTTTTTCAATAAATACATTGAGTAAATGTAAATTTTTCTTTACCATGAGATAACAAAGTTCAGAATGAATTTGAAGTTTCAGATATACAAGAACATTTTCTTTTTCACTAATGGCATACAAGGACGACAGTAAATAACACTGTCAAATAAACTGGTTTACTTATTGTCTCTCAGAATGAAATAAAATTCTTGTAGGATATGCCCTTTCCTAGTACAGAGAGAGCAGGTACAACAAGCCAAATAAAAACAAGTTTTTACAAACATTGCATTTGTTCCTGTCAAGTTTCAAAAGTTAACTGTATGAAAAGTTAAACTATGAATTGAATCACATTAAAACTTTTCACACACACTTACTCCAAGTTGTGTTATACACACATAATTTTCATTTAGAGATTCTTATTTTCGCATGTGCAAACTGATCATATAGCTTCTTTTGGCAATAAAAATTGATAGATACAAAAATGTCTTTTTATGTAGCAGCAGCATCCAAAATAAACTGCAACTGTACAGGGACCTTTAACACACACTAAAAATAGTGTAACAATAGCAACAATGGGTATGAATAAACATAACAAAAGTAGGAAGCCAATAACACTATAAATAAATATTTCAACAGTACCAGTTCGACATTTGGAAATTGATATAAATATATACATTTTTCACTTTAACTCTACTTTTAATATAATTACACTAAGCCATCTGAATTAAACAACTCACACTTTCCAACAGAATGCTCCATCCATCTAAATGCATTGTTGACAGTCAAACCTGTCCAAAAGGACTTGCTTAAAACTTAGATGACCTGGGCTTCTAACCACCAGCCTTTCATAGTGGGGAAAATTTGAGGAAAGGGACTGCATACACACATAGCAAATGAAGGGACGATACTTCTGCAAATAGTACTTCGGAACACACGGACATACATTAAAAATTTGCTTTACCACTTGCTATATGCCTCCATTTACCAATCAATCTGTGCACATCACCTGGCAACAATAATTCCTCATCTCATTTCCAACAGTGTGGCACTGGACAGGCAATTCCAAAGTAGACTTCATAAAAGCTCTTGCAAAATTTCTTGCAATATTACAAAAAATATAAGCAAGCAAGACTCCATCTACAGACCTTATGCATTTCACACATACTGGTATGTTACTGAATTACACTTGCTGGTCGAACGCCAACATGATCCCATATGTCAAGAGTACCAGTGTGAATTGACTAGAACTGTTCTGACAGAAGGTCACAGATTTCTTGTGAAACAGAATCTTTACTGGAACGAACTGTCAACCTGTACATCTGAAACACAAAAAAGATGACACTTCATTATACATAAAAACAGCAGCAATAAGGTGTGTCAAAAAATCCAACTGTCCAGATCACATTTAAAAAGGGGGGAGGGGAAGAGGGGGGGAGAGGGGGGGAGAGGGGGGGAGAGGGGCGGGGGAGAGGGGGGAGAGGGGGGAGAGGGGGGAGAGGGGGGAGAGGGGGGAGAGGAGGGTGAGGGGGGGGGGAGGGGGGAGAGGAGGGTGAGGGGGGGGGGAGAGGGGGGGAGAGGGGGGGAGAGGGGGGGAGAGGGGGGGAGAGGGGGGGAGAGGGGGGAGAGGGGGGGAGAGGGGGGGAGAGGGGGGGAGAGGGGGGGAGAGGGGGGAGAGGGGGGGAGAGGGGGGGAGAGGGGGGGAGAGGGGGGGAGAGGGGGGGAGAGGGGGGGAGAGGGGGGGAGAGGGGGGGAGAGGGGGGGAGAGGGGGGGAGAGGGGGGGAGAGGGGGGGAGAGGGGGGGAGAGGGGGGGAGAGGGGGGGAGAGGGGGGGAGAGGGGGGGAGAGGGGGGGAGAGGGGGGGAGAGAGATATTTAATGTTACTTGGAGTCAAGTTTTATCAGTAATAATATTTTCGAATTTCTAAGTATCACTTTATTTAAGATTGGTTGGTTAGGGATTAAGAGATTAAAGAGCAAAGTCATCTGCCCCTTGGTTAAGAGGAAGTTCATCTGGAGTTGGTGGTGTCCGCCAGATATTTGATCATTTCATAAAAATAGGTAAGAGTGGTAAAATCAACACATTAAAAGCAATATTGACGCCAAGATGAGAAATAAATTAAGGAGAAATTGAAGTACATTGGTTGTGCCAATAGAATGGGTAGGTTGGTTAGTTTAAGGATTAAAGGGACCCAACTACAAGGTAATCAGTACTTTCAACCTGGAGCAGGCAAGGCAACAAAAAACTATGCGCCAAAGAAGAGTGGGTGAAATACAAAGAAAGAAAACCTCAAGGTCTATCGAAGGTGAACAAAGCCTACAGAAAGGAACAAGAAATAAGATAAGGGGGAACAGAAGAAACACGGGCAAGGTGACCCATCCAGATAGCAGCCAGAGACCCTCAAAAGCAGAAACTGTAATAAGGGACATATCCTCCCAACAATACACATTAAAGATTAGATACATGGACCCACCAAGAGAAGCACAGGAAAACAGAGCAAGAACACCAAGTCAAACAGAACTTGTAAGAAGAGGAAGAGGAGCAAAAGAAAGGGTCGGATGAGGGCTGTGGAAGACCACTTAGCCCAGACAGTCATTGTCGGATTGGAACATCAGCGCTCAACAACATGGTCATTGGCACCCTGGTGAAAAGTCAGCATGCCGGTCTCATGGCTGGGGACGAAGGCTGTCCTCCCATGCAGAGCAGTTTATAATGCATTAAAGTCTGTCTCCTTTCCCCATAAATTTAGGGACAAGACCTGACAGTTTACAAAATTTCACTACTCTCATAACACTGGAGCCAGTATCAGCAAGGATGGCAAGATTGACACTGACGGCTGCCCCAGTATAAGTACATAGGACACACATTGCCACAATATGCCGAACTGAAAGCAGCACACCACAAACTTTACAGAGTGGTGGATCCTCCTGCCGGAAAAGGAAGCCATGTGTTGAAGGGATACGTCCAATGTGCAGCCTGATAAGCAGAACCTCCTTCCACCAGTGAGGCTGACATGAAGTCCACCATGCCTGTGTGGTCTATTTGAGTGACCGCAGTTTGTTGTCTGACACCTGCAACCATGCAGCCTCCCATTGATGCATGACGCGTCTGTCAAAAAATGATACGATGGTATGCAACACGGTACACTGACAGACAGCACCACCCTGACATGCTTCCTTGGTGGCTTTGTCACCCATGTCGTTTCCCTGTATCCTGATGGGGTCAGGTACCCAGCAAAAGACCACTTCCTTGCCATGGTGCTGGCACTACTGTAAGAGTCATTGATGAGCTGAATCAGCTGGTCTACTGGATACATTTGGTGAACTGCTTATGATGCGCTAAGTGAGTTGGAACAGACAAGAAACCTTGTACAGTTATGTCTGTGAATCTCCTCTAGTGCCATCAGAATGCCATATAATACCACATCATAATTTGTAAGTTTTTCTGGAAAATGCACTTTGAAAGCCCTGTCAGGGAAAACAGCAGAACAACCAAGGACATTCCTTTGCTGGGATCCATCTGTATAAACAGTGATAAAACTGTGGTACGTACTTAAAATGGACGAAAACAAAGATGTAAAAATATAATCTAGAGTACAAGTTTTCTTGTAATGTGTCAAGCTTAAAATCACTTTGAGCCTCTGGAGACACCAAGGCAGCAATGCATTCCATGCCTGGTTGTGTATTTTGAGGTCTGATAGACCCAGATCCTTGAGACACACAGTAGTACATATTCCAAATGGCTTGGTCGCATGAGGCCGATTTCTTGTAACAGCCATTAGAAGGTGGGTTGGACCACTGCAATAAATGCCAATGACCAAGGTGATGCTGATATTTTCAGTGCCTGTCAAGCCAAAAGGATACGTTGTTGAATCCAGAGCTGTGGTTCACCTGCCTCTGTACACAGACTCTGAAATGGGCTGGTCTGAAAGGCTCCAGTTGATATTCAAATGCCCTTGGGGGCGGATAGTATGTAACATCTTGAGGTAGGAAATACACGGTGATCCACAGACCACACTGCCATAATCGAAACGTGCTTGAACAAATTTCCTATAAAACTTTAGTAGGTGGGACCAGTAAGATCCCTATGTTTTTCCACAACATAATTTGAAAATATTCAATGATTGGAAGCCCTTTGTTTGTAGGTCTTTCAGGCGTGAGAGCCAAGTTAATTTCAAGTCAAATAATAAACTCAAAAAGTGTACAGCTTCTTGAAAACTTAAAATATTGTCCCCCATTGTGAGTACTGGTTGGTTAAAACTTTGATGAGCACAATTAAAATTGTGCACATGTAGTCTTCTCCGGTGAAAATCGAAAACCAGTTGTCCTGGCCCAGGTTTCCAGCCTACTAATAGTCAGCTGTAGCTACCTTGTCATTGTTGTATGATCAGCGGAAGAGTAGAAGACTGCAAATTCATCCATAAATAAAGAGCATTTGACAGGACTCCTGAGTGTGGAGAAAATGCCATTGATAGCGATGGCAAACAATGTGACATTGAGTACATTGCCTTGGGAACCCCAATCTCTTGAACACAGCAGCAGACAAGGCATCGCCAATGTGATATCAAAAATGCTGGTCCTCAAGAAAGGATTGGACAAGAAGTGGCAGGCATCCACGTGGGCCCCATTCATGAAGTTGCCAAAGGATTAAGACAGAAAACACACAAACCACATGGTTTCAACATAAGAAGGACTCCTATATCGCTGCTTCCAGTAGAATTAGGTTGTCAGGGGTGGAACGATAGCACCTGAAACGGCACTGGGAGCAGATCATGTGACCTTGGATTCGAGCAGCCAGGCAAGGCAGCAGTTGACCATGTGTTCAAGAGTCTTATCCATACAACTGGTAAGGGCTACACTCTAACTGTTGGGGGCACTACGGTCCTTGCCTGGTTTCCAGAATGGAATTAATATTGCCTCCTTCCAAGTCATCGGGTACTGTCCATCGAACCAGATCTGATTTAAACAAAAGAGAAGCTGTTCTTTCACTTCAGGGCACAGATGACTCAGCATGGCATAATGGATCTCATCAGGTCCTGGAGCAGTGTCTCCCGCTGCAGAAAGAACCAATTCCAGTTCCCACATGGAAAATGGAAGGTTGTAAACTTCCTCATTATGTGAGGAATAATGGAGCTTCCTCATCTCCGCAGTCCCATGGAACACCTAGAAAGCAGGAGCTTGTCTGGATGACTTAGTGACACGGTAAAAGTGTTCAGCTAAAACCCAAGCCATGTCTTCTGGCATATTCACAAAGACCCCATTACTTGACAAGGCTGTAAGGGGATGTGTACTGCCCTTGCCTGAAATCCACCTTATTAAATTCCCAAACTAGCACAGAGGAAGTGAACCAATTAATGGCAGTCTTGAATTTCTTCTGGGAAGCCCTCTTTCATTCTTTTATCACTCGCTTTGCATGTGCTCTCGCAGATCTGAAGGCAGAGTTTTTCTATAGTTGGATGGTGTTTGAAATTCCATGGAGTGGTTCTTCTGGCACTGATTGCCAGTCGACAGTCGTCATTCCACCAGGTCATCATCTGAGGCCGTTACTAGACTAGAGGATGGACTCCATGGCAGCCATTTGGATCTCACAAATGATATAGGCCATTGTCTCCTGTACACAATCCTTATGTTCAAAAACAGCCTGTCGACTGTACTGCAACCACTTTGCACTTTGTATCATCCATGTTTGTGGCCTCCTGTCAGCCACTGTCCAACTCAGCAGACAGGTCCACACTGGGAAGTGGTCACTTGAATGTAAATCCGTAGCCACTTCCAAGTGAACAGAGATTGCAATAGCTGGGGTAACAAAAAAAAGTCAATGGCTGAAAAAGACTCTGCAGCTGTGTAAAAGTGTGTCATGTGATTCAAGTTTAGAAGGCAGATATTCTCAAAATGGCAAAGTCGCTTGATCATCCAACCCCTGGAGCAAGTGGCAGTGAAGCCACACAGCACATTGTGTGCACTGAAGTCCTCCACAAGGAGGACTGGACTTAGGTGTGCCCAAGAGTTCTGTCAGTGCATCTGCATCCAAAACAGCATTAGGTGGGTAATAAAAAGAACACACTGCTATGTTAAAGGGTGTCAGCTGGAACGCACACAGCAGTTGCTTGCATGGTCATGGTACGAGGACAGGAGAGGAGTGGCATCAGTCATCAATGAAAACAGACACTGCACCTTTAGCTCTCTCTCCTGTAATATTGTCCTTTCTGTAACCCCATAATGCAAATGTGTCAGTGAGTAAGACAAGTTTCTTGTAAGCAGATGATGAACTGATTCTCCTGGACCAGTCAACAGTCGTCTTTCCACCAAGGTACAGGTCGTCGTCTTTCAAATTTGAGCAGTATCCATTTAAATTCCACTGCAACGCAGAAGTCCCTATGGGAACCACTGTTTAGTGGTCATTGGTCTTTTCTTTCTCCCTAGGAGAGGTCAAGGGGAATGTTAGGAGGTTCCCATCTCCCCGGTCCCTCTGATTGGAAGTCCACATCCTCAGAGCACAGTCCCCAACTGAAAGGAAGCGAGCTCACCAATCCGAAAGTTTAACTGCCACTTTCTTTGGCTTGGAACTATTTTTTTAAGGGCATTTTTCCTTACTTATGGGAGAAGTTGGTTGCTTGGGTTGAGGGGAGAGCCTAGTAGGCTTCTGATGGTGAGCAGTGGCATGCGGCTTATGTGGTAAGCCCATTGTTGACAGCTTCCGAATGGTTTCTGTTTTAAGTGCAGCGTTTTCCCCATAGGTACACCAACAAGTGCATGTGCTCTTACTTTAAGCTATGTTCTGAGTTTGCATGGAAGCATCACACTTGGCAATTGTTGACTTAAGGGCTGATGCAAAAGAAGTAGCAAAAATCACAGGTCGCATATCTTTGAAAGCTTTTTTAGCTTCACCATACGATATGCGTCTCTAATTTCAACTCCTGAATTTTCCTTTCCTTGTTGTAAACCTCACACTTTCTCCTCCACACTGGGTGATCCCCGGAGCAGTTTACACATTTCAGAGGAAGTGTACTACAATTTCCTGATGCGTGAGCTGAGCCTCCACAATTGTCACACATAGCTCTCCCATTGCATCCCATAGTGGTTCTGGAACAAACCAAGTAACGGGACAAGGGTTTTGCCCCAAGCCTGCGGGCCTAGCTCTCTTCTCAGGGGGTGGCAAGGGTGGTTGGTTGTTGGACTTAAAGGGATGTCACCTGTCCCTTCAGTCTATTTGTACTGAACCAGGAATAATCCTCAGGAGAAGGATACAAAAGGCAAATAATGAGAAGCCCAATTGTAAGCAAGATACAATAAGACAGAGATAAAATCAAAGAGAAGTATGAGAGGAGTAAGAGGGAGTAAGATGGTCGAGATACTCCGCCCAGAATACAGCTGCAGGTCCCCCGAGCATGGCATGCAATGGGAAATTCAAGGCTAGAGAAGGGGAAGAATGAGGAGGCAGGGATAAAAGCAGATGGAGAACCATTCCTTTCAGATGAGATGGCCGCAGAAGAGTGGCCAGAAGTGTGGAGCTTAGCATCCTTCACATACCAAGTGTCCATCCTGGCATCACCCACTCTGATCAGGGGTCACCCTGTGGAAACTACACCGCCACAGCAAGGGCCACCTGGCATAGCGGTGCAACGAGTTCCAATGCCCCAAAAAGATGAGCAACCACTCCTAGCCCTGGAGGGGGGGGGGGGGGGGGGGGGCTCAGCCAGATGGGTACATAACAGCCCTATCACATGGGCTGGCTGCTGGGGACAGGAGGGCAGAGGGAGAAAGGAACCCACAAACCCATGCTGGAGAGACTAGGGAGGGAGTTCTTCCTCAAATGTCTCACACTATGGCAACATTTTAGAAAGGTGACAAAGAAAGATGGGGTAAGAGTGCAAATGTGAGACAGAAGAGCAAAAAGGAATAACAGAACCGAGCAAATAGCCAGACTGTCATCAAAGGAAACACTGAGGAAGGAAGAGGGGAGGGGAGGAATCAGGATCAGAAGGATTGCATATAGGGAAGGGAATGCAGCCCAGAGAGAAGAAGGCTGCAATGGCTCAGGGCTCCATGCGCACCACCCATGTACCCACAGAAGAGCTATGGGACCCCAGATTAAAGCAGCTGGTAGGTCAGAGCAGATGAGGGGTTCATCTGTGATGACAAACTGCATTCACAGCCTACCTCCTTGGCAATATGTTGAAGGGCAATGACAATTACAGATTAAACAACGTAAGCCTTTGACGGCTACAGGCGTATACTCTGCATTCCATGATGAGCACAGCTAAGTTGTCGCTGTGATGCTTGCCTAATACTGCTACCTAACCTGAGAGATGGCGTTGTGGCCACTATGAAATACTAATCAGCTGATTTCAAGAAAATTATTTGGTGAAAAAAATCTGATGTTGGCATACCTACCTTACAGTCCAATATCTTTGGTCAATAAAGAATAATTTCTTTCATTATTTGTCATAGGTACCATGCTGCAGTAAATTAAGTAAAGTATTGGGAAAAATTTTAAAGAGGTTGCAGAGGTAAAAATGCACTATGTGAACTTTGTGTACAGTTGATTTTAGCTCTTTCATCGCTATGTACAGAATGTAGATAAGGTACTGAAATTTTATTTAAAACTTAGATCAGAACAGTATCTCGTTTCATTCTCATGTTATTGGTTTTTATATCTGGCACATGTTTTCACACAGTGTGCCTAATTCCATCCCTATATATCAGTAAACATGTGGTCATAAAAATGTTTTATGATACTAATTTTTTTTCTTTTTTTTTGTTCATTGAAATACAGAACTAACTCACCCACAGCAGAGTTAAGGTCAGCGAAACGGTATGCACAAACACATCAATAGTGCTTAAGGGAAAACTCAGAAGCAACTTTTAAACATGTCCTCAGTGTCTGGGGAGCTTATTACAAGTTAACTCATCCATAGCAGACAAAGGGTTAATTTAAGAGTGAGGTTAAGAGCAATTAATTGTTTGTGATAGGAGTGTCTCAATTTTTTGTCTCTCTCTCACACACACACACACACACACACACACACACACACACACACACACATGACCGTTTATAGGGAAAACAGCCCTGACGAGATAACTACGGAAATCAATCAGTAACCATAAACAACCATACAAAGAATGGACAGTGAAGCACTGTTTTGAAAACAGATCCGTGGAGAAAGAGAAGAGATGGAATAGCAACTGACAAAATAATTACAAATATACGGAGGAGGGTAGTTCAGACAAAGGCGAGAGAGGGAAGAAACCTGTATCAACATAACTATTAGCAGCAGCTCTGGAGGAATTTTACAGTTTGGGTGGGGGTGGGGGGCAGAAGAGTAAAAATGGCATGAGTATGTGGTAAACTAATAGGGTTGGCTCCGGGACACTGACTTTTTTTTTTTAAAATGAAAAACTAGGGGTTTCTCCGTGGGTGATTGAGGGATGCTAGAAATTAATGGGGGAGGCAACAAAACAAACAAGACGATCAGGGAAAAGATTGGAGTGGAAGGTGTAATTACGATTGTAATGATAATGAAATGCAGGGGGACAACTTTCAGTTACATGGTAAAGTCTAGACATTTACCTGTAGAGGATCACAAACTGATTAACATCATTATCATCAATGGAAGAAGTAGGAAGTCTTTCTGTAAATTTACATAAATTGAATACAAAGCAGTACAGGGTTATTACAAATGATTGAAGCGATTTCACAGCTCTACAATAACTTTATTATTTGAGATATTTTCACAATGCTTTGCACACACATACAAAAACTCAAAAAGTTTTTTTAGGCATTCACAAATGTTCGATATATGCCCCTTTAGTGATTCGGCAGACATCAAGTCGATAATCAAGTTCCTCCCACACTCGGCGCAGCATGTCCCCATCAATGAGTTCGAAAGCATCGTTGATGCGAGCTCGCAGTTCTGGCACGTTTCTTGGTAGAGGAGGTTTAAACACTGAATCTTTCACTTAACCCCACAGAAAGAAATCGCATGGGGTTAAGTCAGGAGAGCGTGGAGGCCATGACATGAATTGCTGATCATGATCTCCACCACGGCCGATCCATCGGTTTTCCAATCTCCTGTTTAAAAAATGCCGAACATCATGATGGAAGTGCGGTGGAGCACCATCCTGTTGAAAGATGAAGTCGGCGCTGTCGGTCTCCAGTTGTGGCATGAGCCAATTTTCCAGCATGTCCAGATACACATGTCCTGTAACGTTTTTTTCACAGAAGAAAAAGCGGCCATAAACTTTAAACCGTGAGATTGCACAAAACACATTAACTTTTGGTGAATTGCGTATTTGCTGCACGAATGCGCGAGGATTCTCTACCGCCCAGATTCGCACATTGTGTCTGTTCACTTCACCATTAAGAAAAAAATGTTGCTTCATCACTGAAAACAAGTTTCGCACTGAACGCATCCTCTTCCATGAGCTGTTGCAACCGCGCCGAAAATTCGAAGCGTTTGATTTGGTCATCGGGTGTCAGGGCTTGTAGCAATTGTAAATGGTAAGGCTTCTGCTTTAGCCTTTTCCATAAGATTTTCCAAACCGTTGGCTGTGGTACGTTTAGCTCCCTGCTTGCTTTATTCCGCGGGCTACGCATGAAACTTGCCCGCACGCGTTCAACCGTTTCTTCGCTCATTGCAGGCCGACCCGTTGATTTCCCCTTACAGAGGCATCCAGAAGCTTTAAACTGCACATACCATCGCCGAATGGAGTTAGCAGTTGGTGGCTCTTTGTTGAACTTCGTCCTGAAGTGTCGTTGCACTGTTATGACTGACTGATTTGAGTGCATTTCCAGCACGACATATGCTTTCTCGGCTCCTGTCGCCATTTTGTCTCACTGCGCTCTCGAGCGCTCTGGCGGCAGAAACATGAAGTGTGGCTTCAGCCGAACAAAACTTTATGAGTTTTTCTACGTATCTGTAGTGTGTCGTGACCATATGTCAATGAATGGAGCTACAGTGAATTTATGAAATCGCTTCAATCATTTGTAATAGCCCTGTATGTTGTTTCTTTCACACTGGTAGTTTCTTTTTAAGTATCAGTTACATACAACTATGTGCATGGGTTTGTTAAAAATTATACTGTCAAATATTAAGCTTACTGCAACAAACAAGGCTTTTTCATGTAGAATGATTGTCAAATACAACTTTTGTTACTTCAGTAATTAGTACTTCAAATTACTCTCTCAATTCAATATAAAATGCAGCAAAGATTACTGCCTTAAAAGGAATATACCAAAGTGTATTGCATGAAAACTAAGAAATCATATGAGCTCACAATTATTTAAAATTTAACCCGTAATTCGCTTTTTTCATATAAAGGATGGCAAATTATTAAATTCAGTAAAAACTATTATGTAGCTGGATAGATAAAAAATTACTCATCATACAGTGGCAGAACACAAACCTAAGAGACTGTTGTGATTGGCAAGCTTTCAGAGCCAGTGGCTCCTTCTTCAGGCAGAAGGGTTGTAAGGGAAGGAATAAGGGTGAAGGAAAAGGACTGGAGAGGTCTAGGAAAAGGGGTAGATTTTGGGAAAGTCACCCAGAACCGCAGGTCAGGTGAGACTTACTGTACAGGATGAGAAGAAAAGACTGATAGTTGGGGACTGAATTGGATGAGATTTGCAAACCTGAGAGCTTAAAGGTGGAAGACAGAGTAATATGTAAGACAGAGATTACTAGTAAAACATCATGCATGAGTAGCTAAGTGCATTGCACGTAACAGAGGTGGGAGGGGGTGCTGAGAAATAGATGGGAAAGACAATGAAAGCTGTAGAAAACTAAAATGGAGTAAAACAAAGAGTAGTTACAGAGAAGAAAAGCTGAGATGGAAGAAATAAATGTAAATTAAGGTCACATGGGTGGCAAGAACCACGGACATGCAGTGCTAGTTCCCACCTGTGGAGTTCTGAGAAACTCTTGTCTGGGGAAAGAACCCAGATGGCGCATGTGGTGAAACAGACACCAAGATTACGAGTGTCATGTCTTAGAGCACGCTCTGTAACAGGATATTGAGAGTTAC
Organism: Schistocerca serialis cubense; assembly: GCF_023864345.2. Classification (NCBI taxonomy): domain Eukaryota; kingdom Metazoa; phylum Arthropoda; class Insecta; order Orthoptera; family Acrididae; genus Schistocerca; species Schistocerca serialis. Next base: position 608,125,416 of record NC_064644.1, on the reverse strand, counting down.
CAGTACAGACCCTCTGCATATGACCATTCATCTTAAATGATAATTTGGTGGTAGTCATGTCAATGTGGAAGGGTGAACAGTGTTTACATAATAGCTTGTATATGACAAGGGTCATTTCACAGGTGGCTCTCCCTTTGATAGTATATATTTTGCCAATTACACAGCAATAATAGTTGGTGGTAGGAGGGTGCATAGGGCAAGTCTTGCAGTGAGGACACGCAAGCTGGTAGGAGCCATAGGGCAGGGAGATGGGTGCAGGAGCAGCATGGGACCTGACAAAAATATTGCGGAGATTGTGAGGGTGACCAAAAGCTAAGTGTGGTGAGCAAAATTTCAGACAGAATGGACCTCTTTTCAGGGAATGATTTTGGGAAGTGATGGCTCTGTTGAAGTAGCTGATTAACACATTCCACACCAGGATGATAGTGAGTCACCAATGTGGTGTGCTCTGAAGCTGTTTTGTGGAGGTATCAGCAGAATCAGGACTGGATGTGATGGCCCGGGAAATCTGTTTTTTGACTAGTCTGGTGGAATAATTACGTGCAGTGAAGGCTGAGGTGAGAATGGTTGTGTATTGCTGCAGGGAGTCCGAATCCGGACAAATACATTTGCCTCGGATGCCAAGGCTCTATGGGAGGGAACGTTTGATGTGGAAAGGATGGCAACTCTCAAAATGTAAGTACTGTTGTTTGTTTGTAGGTTAAATGGGGATGGAAGCGTGTAGCTAGCCTTCGGTGAGGATGAGATCAACATCAGGGAAAGTGGCACGGGATGTGGAAAAGGACCATGTGAAATGTAATTGGGAGAAAGTATTCAGAGATTCCAGGAATTTTAGCAGGTCAGCCTCACAGGGAGTCCATATGGTAAAGATGTCATCAATATATCTAAACCAAACCTGGGGCTGAAGACATGGATCCCAGGAAAGACCCAAGTGACCCATGAAAAGGTTGGCATAGGAAGGAGGTATGATGGTTCCCATGGCCGTACCCCTGATCTGCTTGTATGTCTGCCCCTCAAAGGTGAAGTAGTAGTTGGTAAGTATAAAGTTGATTAAGATGAGTAGGAAGGATGTCATCAGTTTGAACCAGGTGGGCACTGACTGAGGAAGTGTTCAGCAGCAGACAGACCACATACATGGGAGATGTTGGTATATAGGGAGATGACATTAATGTATATCTGTATTAGTTAATCAACAGCTGCAACCCATAGCACAAAAACTCCCCTCCTACATAAAAGATACCAACCATTCCCTACATTGTATGAAATCCACGCCCGTCCCACTCCCACCACACACCTTGCTTGTCACCATTGATGCCACCGCTCTCTACACCACCATCTCTTATGTACATGGTCTGTCTGCTGCTGAACACTTCCTCTTTCAGCACCCACCTGATTCCAAACATATGACATCCTACTTACTCACCTTAATCAACTTTGTCATCCAAGGTAAACGTATTTGTTCAGATGCAGACACTCTACAGCAAACACCACCAGTCTCACCTCAGCCTTCACTGCATGTAATTACTCTGCCAGCCTAGTTAAAAAAGCAGATTTCCTGGGCCATTACATCTAATCCTGGTACTGCTGATCCCTCCACAAAGCAGCTTCAGAGCACACCCTTGGTGACTCACTATCACTCTGTCTGGAATGTGTTAATCAACTACTTCAATAGGGCCATGACTTCCTAAAATTATGCCCTGAAATGAGATCAATTCTGTCTGAAATTCTGCCCACCACACCTGCAATAGCTTTCCTTCACCCTCACAATCTCCGCAATATTCTTGCCAGAGCTCCTATCCCTGTGACTGTCTTCACTGCAAGACTTGCCCCATGCACCATCCTACCACCACCTGTAATAGCCGTTTAATTGGCAAAACATATACTATCAAAGGGAGAGCCACCTGTGAAATGACCCATGTCATATACAAGCTATTATGTAAAAACTGTTCAGTCTTCTAAATTGGCATTACAACCACCAAATTATCAATTAGGATCAATGGGCATAGGCATAGGCAATATCCTGTTGCAAGAAGTGTTGGGGAGTGAGTACCAGGTCACCAGCATTATGAAGCCTAGTGCAGGGTTGGCTCAGGTGACTGACAGCATAGGGGAGTTATGTAGAAATTTTACGGAGGAGGATCAGGTAGTGATAGTGGATGGAGCAGGGAACAGTCTTGAGAGGGATGGGGAATAGGTAGGTGGTGATCTGGTAAAGATAGCTACTCAAACTGTTGGCACTGGTGTGCATTTCATGCAACTGTTTCAGCATCATGATCAGCCTTATCTTAATGCAGCTGTTAGGCACATTAACATGGGGCTGGAGAGAGTGCTGGTGGCAGAGGGCATGGGTCACACTTCAGTGGTGCCAGTTGGGTCTATTAGTAGATGGGGATTCACTAGGCATTGCCTGCACCTCAATAGGTATGGGAAGGGGAGGGGAGGGCTGGCAAAGCTTATAGTTGCCAGTGTACTGGGTGGTGGTGGTGGTGGGATCACGACCCTCGACCCTCGCTGGCCCACCCGCCCTGTGCTGAATATTTCTGCAGTGACTGCGACTCCATGCAAAATATTGTGTCCTCTCACGGCTGATACAGAATACTCGCAAATGCTCTCACTACGTAGTTCCCCTGCAGGTGAATTACTACAGAATCAAACTGTCTGGTAAAACTATTTTCCGTCACCAAGAATGGTATCTTGCTTGTAGTTTTCTTGCACTATTTTTGTAGATTAATCCAAAAGCGACGTGATTCGTTAGCTTTACATCAATAGTTTATTGTTCTTTCTTGGATACCCGTTTATAATGTCTGCATTTATCTATGCGTTCCTCACCGTACTAACTCAAGAACGAATAAAATAAGCCATAGATTATAGATTACTGTATGTTATTTTTGTTGTTCAGAACATCGTATTACGTCGTTTATAGGAGAAAGCGACGTACAGGTCATCTTTCATATCCCACTACAACATCGAAATTTACTGTGAGCAACGGTAAGAACAGTTTTACTTCACGTCTTTAAATCCATATTCCGGTGGGATAAGAAATTTCACATGGCCTACTGTTTGCATCACTGAATTACCCGAATATTTGTTGCGCTTTGTAATTACCCGATTATGCATAATTTTGTTTCTTTGATGAAATTTGTACAATACTTATGATTGTTGCACATAAGTATTCAACAGATTTTCCAACATTTGAAAGTTGGGAAATCTCTTTTTGTCAACAGATTAAATTCACTAATAGAGAAAATTCAAAGTCATGAATTGTAAATTTAGGCGTTACTTTTACACTTTGTGAATACGTTTCCAATCCTCCTTTTTGATCCGGGCTTTGGACCGGCACTGGTGAAGTTAAAAACATTTTTATTTTGTTTTCCCTTTTAATAATTTTTTTTCGTTTTTGAAGTTTTTTTTCTAATAGCATTATTGTTTTCATTCTATGCTGCAATTAGTAATTCTGTTTTGTGTGGTATTTTTCAAAATAGGGTACGACATACAATGAAACCTTGCAAGTTTTGCTTTCGTACCCGCTTTCTTGACACACTTTCTGTTTCCAGCAAACAATGTATCTACGCGTTAGCGCACTTTTCTTGGATTGCTCACTTGTTATAATGTCTGGAAAATGCCTTCCCACAAATCTTAGAGGATTATCATCAGAACACCTTCCTCTGCCAGCTTTTCTGCGCTCTAACGAATACGTTTCTCTAAGTTCCCTCACCAGTGACAGATGAAACTCTGCTATTGTCATTTTACGACCTGTTAGTGATCTGTGCAGGACATGAGTGTTTAAAACACACAGATCTAGAACGTGAAAAAAGAACTTTTTATACTGCTTCATTGTTTTCTGTATACATCCAACAGAGCTAAGCAGCATATCATCAGAACGGTCAACTGCTCCCATATTTAAGTTATAATCTACAATGCTTTATGGTTACTTAATTTTTTCTCCAGTATTCTTGTCAATCTTTCCTGTGTCAACCATTTCTGTGGTGTTACATGTGGTCAACATCCACACTTCCCTTTTGTCACACCACTTTATAGGAAGCATTGTATCAGTACACATAAATTGAATATCTCCATGTTCCAGTTTCTTCTGAAGTTTCGGCATGTTGCGTCTGTTCTTACGGGTAGTACCACATGCGTTCGTCCCATGATTGTGAAGCCAGGCGAACAAGTCTGGGCTTGAGTACCAGTTATCAATGTAGAGGGTATGTCCACCTTCCAAATAGGGCTTCATAAGTGTAGCCACTATGTCACCACTTTCCCCCAAATTGTGGAACTCACTTTCTGTTGATGCCCCTGTATAAACAATGAAATCCAAGACATAGCCAGTCTTACAATCACATAACACAAATGTTTTTATACCGAATCTACTCTGTTTCGATGGAATGAATTGTCTCAAAGATAAGCGTCCTTTGAATAATAACAAACTTTAACCTTGAAGAGTTTCTGATGTGGATTAAATGCACAATGGAAAGCTGTACGAACTTTATTGACAATGTTCCTAATTTTGAATAATCTGCATCGTCCAGTATTGGCAGAACTGTCACTGGACTGTTACATTCTCATAAGAACAAAAAGCGGTCTCTTGACATGAGTTCACTAAAAATTGGCTTATTTAGAAGAACATCTCTGGTCCAGTATTCGCTAATTTTCAGTTTTTTCACGCGAGGCATCAGAAGACAAACAGCTAAGAAATAATAAATTTCTTCATATCCAGTATCTTTCCACTTTGAGATTCGAGAAGGCACTGATTCGGGAGTATTCTCCTTGGTGAATACATAAAACCAATTCGTTTCGTCAGCTATATATTACAAAGAGCTGTCACTTTCGTCAAATTCAAGTAGTCCACCCTCACTGCTGCTCCCCATAAGAATCTCCACGATTTCCTCCTCAGTGCAACCAGTGCAAGTGAGTTTTGTGCTGGCTGTCATGATTTATGTACATGTATGTCGCACAAAGTTAGGTTGAGTACTATCTTGTAGGATTAAATAATTTATATGGACAAGCTAACGGAACACAGTGAGAGTGACAGCAGTATTAGATAACTGATTCAGCCAAGAAGAAAAGTTACTTCATAAAAAATCTGATACCAGTTTGACAGGAATTAGCATAACTGTTATTAAAGATTTATAATCTGCCCAAAGCAGCATTCAATTTCACTATTTTCTCAATCCAACAACCCATCATTAATTACTAATCCAGCTAAGAATGAGCATGTGATGTACATAGATATTAGGCATTAGTTTTAAGGAGAAGACCAGAGCACTGCAGTTAACAGAAGTTAATAACTACCTTCACACCACTTAATATTTAAGGCAATGATTGACAGTAAGAACAATGTTGTAGCTAATGACAGAAGTGGGGGTAGCATCAGTATCAGACAAATAGATCATGATCAAATAAAGTAAAATCATCACTTTACTGATTCTGTAAATACCAGAACAACTCTTCAGAGACTATCAGCATTTTATTTTTTTATTAATTTGATAGCAAACAAGGCATACCCATTGACATAGCATATAACAACCAGAGTTACTTACCTGAGCCTGTTTATTAGGCTCAAGCCTCAGCAAACATCCAACTTGCTGCGTCCGCGTGTGGACGATGCCCGCACACACAAAGTTATCAGGATTGGGGTCTATTCCATCGAGTAACTGCATTCCAAAACCCGCCAACTTTGTCCGAACAGCTGTCAGATCCATTGGTGTAGAGGCTTTAAAAATTTTTTGGGACCTCTGTTGGTTACTGCAAAACAAGTCGTTAAATTGAAAGTCGAATGTGATTTGTCAATATTTACACAAAAATAAATACCCTACAATTTTCCAACTCTGAAGCTACAGGCACTCACAAGATTGATGCCTTTTATATACCACTACACTCTAAACAACTTTTATACTAATTCTTCACCATTAAGGCAGATTTGAGGGTTTTGTGGAAAATCATACTAGAGTCCAATCAAGAATGCCAACTATCATGAAAACTGAATTAAAACTGATTTTAATAGTGGTCTGAGGACCTGTTGATAGCAGTTACAATGGTCTCCAGGTTTTCAATGTTCCTTAATAAGTATTCTACCAATTTCATAGAGAATGCAGGATTTTACTGACTAGTTAAAATAAAAAAGAACATTTGTGAATGAGATGAATATTATCTATTTACACTGTAGCCTGTTACATTTAAGGAACCGCGCGACTGCTACGGTCGCAGGTTCGAATCCTGCCTCGGGCATGGATGTGTGTGATGTCCTTAGGTTAGTTAGGTTTAAGTAGTTCTAAGTTCTAGGGGACTGATGACCACAGATGTTTAGTCCCATAGTGCTCAGAGCCATTTTTGTTACATTTAAACATATACTGTATTAATTATTATGCAATTTATTAGTATCAGCAGTAATTTTTTTGCTTTACACTGGCAACTAATGATACAATCTGCAATATTACATCCCGCACAATAAAATGTCGCAACACCGTAACTATTCCTACTGTTGATAAAACTGCACCTAGTTCCAAATTCCACTATCTCCACCACTATACCTTGTTTCCCCTTTTATCCACCACTAAAAAACACCATAACAATTCAAACATATTTCAACAGTAAGTAATAACAGCAGTTCTTTTGTGCCACAGTCCACAATGTACTCTTTTTTGTTATTCCCCAATCTGTAGGAACAACCTGCTGGTCACTGGCCACTGTGGAGGGCATTGTGGGCTCTGCATCTGCTTCTTCCAAGGACTGTCGTCTTCCTGGTTGCAGGGGACAAATACTCTGTTCCAACGGAGTGTCACTGCTGCTGGCATAGAGTCAGCAACATGCCAGCCCATGCCACCATACTTCCAGTTCCATGGGTAGTGAAATGGAACATGGCTGCTCTCCTATTCTGATGTTGATAAAATTGCTGTGCACGAGCTGTTTGCTCATCAGCTGTATCTGTCAGAAACCTCATTTCTTCATCTTCTATCACAACCTCCCATAGCAGGGATTGACTGGTGAGGTAACACGCTACCCAATCCTTTCTTGAAATATTATCCAGAATCTGCCATTCTGCCTCGCAACACAGTATCTTCTTGCATCAAGTCTTCTGTGCTGATTCAGTTGCTGTCGATCAGTTGAAACATCAGCATATAGCTAATGTCCTCCCTATAGTACACCCCGGCATGCCTCCTTCACTGCAGGCACATCTGAAAGTTTGTCTTTGAACAATTCAATGTTGGTAGGTGGTATAAGAACCATGACCTCTCAAGCAGTGCCAAGCCTCCCGAGGGGTTCAGGTTTCTACATATGGAAGAAAATTATAGGTGCACCTCGTCATTTGGGCATCATCTATCATTTCTGCAACATGTGGAGGATCTGGTTGTGAATTTGATATTTGCTTGTGATTCATATTCTTATTAAATCCAGCAGTTGCGGCTTTGTTCTTTCTTCAGCCAATACACTACTGCTTTTTTCATATCTGAAGATCGAGTAGACATATTCCACGTCTTACCAGCAATGACTCGACTGACACAGACCAACAGTATTTAACCGAAGAAGTATTCTGCATAGCACTCTGTTAACTACCCACACTGGTGTAGTGAGCAGAAGTCTGTGCACCCAAGCACTTGCACAGTACCCCTTGTTCGCAATTAAGATGGCATTATGATACGTTCTTACCGTCTGCACTGGCAGTTTATAATCTTAACTGGCTGTACTAATAATACTGTACACCGAATTCCCACCTTTGTCACTCATTTCTTCAATATGTGCACTATAATTTTGTTGCTCATCCAAAAAAGATGCCTAGGTATCTGGTGACAGATTTTCTATTCATGAACCTATTGCTTAATTTCATGATTGGGTCTCTTGAAATGGTCACATTTAACAGCATTTATTTTGCCTTTACAGGTTCAACAGATAATATAACTCCTTGTTATTGCATCTGTATCGCAAGTTGCTTCTCGAGTTGCCCTTTACAATGATCATCAGGTCATCAGCATATGCCGCTAGTCCTTACTACCACTTCGTTATCATATTGGAATTATATTGGAACAAATAAGGCCTCGTTATCACTCAGCTTTCTCAATGTCAAGCTGTGTGCCAGATCCCAGTAGACTGCCACTGTAAGATCCCTGAGGGCAACCTTATGAAATTTCTTTTGCAAAGATATGGCCATGATAGAATTGCTTCTCTGTTTTGACACTAGACCCTAAAAACAGTTTTAGAACACTTGTGAGTAGTCCAGGTATATCAGGTGATCGGGAAAGTGCTGGCCACCATAACAGCTACAACATATTTATGCAGAGTTTTTTTTCCTTCAGTCTTATCAGCTCATTACAGCATCTGTTGACTTCCCACTTCTGAATCCAAATTGTTGGCATTCATTCCATGAAGAAATCTTTTCTCCTGTAGGCTACCACATAGCAGCTTCTCCAGCACTGTTCCTACAATAACTAAAAGTCGTATTTGTCTGTAAAACTTTGGAGCTAGAGGTTCCTTCACACTTTTTGAAGATAGTTACATTCAGCTTCTTCCATGCATCTGCCCCTCTTACTCATTCAAGTAAACTTAATTGAGAACTTTCTCTAAATCCACACAATCTCTCTTCAATCTATTTTCTAACATAAATCTTAAGATCAGCATTGCCTCAAGTGTTCCCACATTTCTTCCAAACCCAAACTGATCTACCCTCGGGTTGGCTTCCACTACTGTCAGGCCGCTAAAGAATGTCCCTAACATTTCATGTGGAGGGTGCAAAAGTGCCAATCCAAGATCTGGAATTTGTGAAGGTTGCCATGTGATGGTGCCACGTTGCCATCCCTACAATTCAAGACCAGATGTGGTGCTACACTTTCTCAGTGAAGCTTCTGTCAGTCATCGATTCAGTTCACGTTATTGGTGTGGTATAAAGTGCCATACTGTTGATATAAAACATATGTGATGTGGCCTCTTCCTGAAGCCACAAGAATGTGAGCAGGGGTATGTTTTTGAGGTAAGTACAGGGTGACACAGAATAATGAGAATGTTTGAAATGAGAAGTGGCAGCCATGGGCAGGTGGGAGCACTGCGGGTTCATGACAGTTAAAGAGTATACAGTTAACCACTTCAGTAATCCTGGATCAGTGGAATGGACAACAGCGTGCGTTAGTCATAAAAATATTTTATAAGAACAATGACAGTTTGATAGTGGTGCAGACAGCGTTTCGACGTTTTTTATAATTTAGGACATCATGATGCCATTCTGTTGAAACACACGATAAAATGTTGGATTAATAACTTTGAAGAGACTGGATCTACCCTCAAGAAGAAACCAACAGGGCGACCAAGAAGTGTGCGTTCTCCACCCAACACTGATGTTGTACACAAGTCTGTCTTACACAGCGCACGGCATTCAATTCATAAGCAAGCAACAGGGGTTGGAATGTCCCAGTAAGGTGTCTGCAGAATTCTTCATCCTGATGTAAAACTACAGATAGTGCAACAGTTTAAGGACAATGATTACTCATTATGATTAGGATTCTGTCAACAAATGATAACAAAAAAACAATGACAATGAATTTGTAAACAAGTTGTGGATGTCAGATAATGCTCATTTTCATCTCACAGGTTATGTGAATAAACAGAACTACAATTACTGGGCAAAAACAAATCCTAATAACATCCATGAGTGCCCTTTAAATGCTAGTAAAGTGAAAGTAGGGTGTGGTACTTCATCATGTGGGATTATTGGACCATATTTTTTCACAAATGAACAGGGAAACACAGTAACTGTCAATACCGATCGCTACGTGGAGACGTTATGAACTTTCATTACTCCTGCATTGGACAACTTTCCAAACATTCGAGAAGCCTAGTTTCAACAGGACAGAGCGACATCACACACAGCATGGCAATCAATGACATACATGCGAGAATTGTTTGGCAACGTGTGATCTCATGATTCGGTAACATTCCCTGGCCCCTTAGATCGCCAGATTAATCTGTTTGTAATTTTTTCTTGTGGGGCTACCTGAAGAGCAAAATCTCCATGACACAACCAAAAACCCTTGATGAGTTAAAACAGAGAATTCAGGATGCAATTCACAGTATCCCAGCTCAGATGTTGCAGTGGTCAACGAGGAATCTGAACAGCAGATTTCACCAATGTATTCATACAGGAGGACACCATCTACAGGATGTAATTTTTAAAAAATTATAAATGCCATCAATATTTCGTAAATGGTAAAGTTGTAAGGTTTCAATTACTACTATGAATACAATTTATTTCCTTCATCATGTGGAAATGTTCCCGTTTTTCTGTGTCACCCTGTACTTAAGTTCAAAGCTAACAAAATTGTTTGATAGGATGAAACTTGGGTAAATGCTTGTCATTCTAGACTGATCGTGTGGACTGATGACACTGCACAAGGAGCAATGAAAGCTCTCTCTTAGAAGGCAGTTGGCTCATTCTTTTACATGCTGAAACAATCAGTGGGTCATTTCCAAATGGTTTGTTGTTTTTTACATCGAAGAAACAATGGCAACAAAATTTAAAGAATAGTTTGTACACACTTTGTTTCCAAACATGGAAAAGAACTCTACTATAATCTTCCATAATGCACCATATTCCTCTGCCCTTCCACGCTAATGTTTTACATGCAGCAGCAGCAGCAGGAACAGTGATGAAGTGGAGTGAGTAGAGAAGAACAGAAAATTCATTTAATTGTAAAAATGAAAGAGGCAGAACTGCTGCAAACTGAGAAACTGCAGGTATCACACATCATTTGCAACACTGACAGAACTGCCGAAGGAAAGGGTCAGAGTACTGTGCCTTCCACCATATCATTGCCTTTTAAAGTAAGTATAACCTGTGTGGGCTCATGCGAAAACATGTTGCAGACGTAAGTAAGAGTTTTAATTTAGAAGATGTTGCAACTTTAGTGTGCAAAACGTTGGGCAGTATTACTCTCACAAAGTGAACAATACTGTCAAATACACCTGTGTGTGCATGTGTGCGTTTTTCTTTGGTTCTTATGGGCACTCAACGGTGAGGTTATCAGTACCCTTACACTCATTAAAACAGACGAATGTGGAGGTAATCTCTAAAATTGTTGCACACTCATGCACATGAAATGTCCACACAGTCTCTCTATCTCATATGCATTAAAACAACTTTCAAAGAGGAAGAATAACTACACATGAAATTACAACCTAAGTAAAATGAAAAAGGAGCTAAAACAAACATAGAAGAAAATTTCAGTGGCCACTGGAGAGAGAGAGAGAGAGAGAGAGAGAGAGAGAGAGAGAGAGAGAGAGAGAGAAAAAAAAAAAATAAATAAATAAATAAATAAATAAAATAAAATAAAATAAAAATTAAAAAAAACTGGTATGAGCCAGTCACCCCATGAACAGACAACCCCATCTCCCCAAAGTCTTGGGGAAAATGTTGGACAAATCACAAAACTTTAAAATTTGAACCATATTCATCTGAACGTAACTTAAAATAAGAGTGCAGATACGGCGGCAAATCTGTCGCGGCCTGCTGGTCAGAAAATAAAACACAGCACAATGAAAGATGATGCACAGTGATCAGTATGCGACAAGCACAACAAAATGAAGGGTCCTCTTGCTAGAGAAAGAAGCTGTGGCATATGTAAAGAGAAGGAAGGGAAGGAGGACCTCATCCCGTCGATGTGGCTAAAGGACACATGTCACAGCTGTGTTGTGGGCTTTACTAGACAAATCTTATTGCATGTCACTTCCAGCCACTCGTCTTCTCATTGACGGACGACTCTGCGCTACAACAGCAATGTGATAGCATGCAGGGGGATGGCACACTGAAGTAACTGGGCATCACAACACACCATCTTGGTTGCTAGATTGTTTTAGTTGGAGGAGTACACCCTGGACATTCTGGATTACTTTATCTGCTGGGTACATACATTGTGGAGAGTAAAGGGCACTCTGACAATCTAAACACAAAAGAAATTTAACACTGGAAGTACATCTCATCTGCTTCAGTGCCTGCAAGATTGCATATAATTCTGCATCAAAGACAGTAAGTTCTTGAGCAGTCAGACCTTGAGGACACAACACGCGGATACAGCAGTGCAACCAAAGGAGGAGTCCTGTTTAGACCCATGTACAGACAGCTAAACAGCATGTGCTTATATAAAAAGCCAGAAAATATCACATTAAAAACAGAAGTAGGAAGGCAATCTCTCCTGTACTGCACCAAATCTAAAATTACTCTGGGCCACTGCAGTAATCAGAGCGGCAGATGGTTAAAACCTTAGATTTGCTGTCGTACTTGCTCCGCACTGAGTGATTCCAGCACATACTACACATGGATCCTAAATGGTATTGTGGCTTGTGGATGGTTGGAGAGAAGGCATTCCAGAGGTGGACGAGCAACAATACGGTATAGAGATGACGTAGGAGCTGCGAGGAACTTGTGTGTCTGAGGCACCGTGAGGAGCTGCTGCCAGATGGTGAGTGGCTGTTCCACATCCTCAGCACAGAGACTGGGTATGGGACTGCTCCTACATGCACCTGTGGCCAACTCAATCCCCTCTCGGTGGACAGTGTCAATGATCTTCAAACAAGGTGGCCTCGCCAACCTATACACTGTGAACCCATAGTCCAGCTGGGAATGCACGAAAGCCCTATAAAAATGGAGCAGACATGTCCTGTCCACTCCTCAACATATGTGGCTAACGCACTTTATGATGTTCAGTGCTGTGAGGGTACTTGCTTTCAGGTCTCTCAGGTGTGGCAACCACAACAATTTGGAGTCAAGAATGAGGCCCATACATCTCACCGAGCCTCTAAACTCATACAGAAGTCAGGTAAATTAAATATATGACAAACTATTAAAATGATGACAACACACACATGCACGCACATGCACATGCACACACTTTGAGAACAGCGAAACCGTCCACAAATAAAGAGCACTGTACAAGACTTCTTACCATATGTGTGTGATACTGTTTATGGCTACGGTGAAAAGGTTAACACTTTAAATGCTGCCCTGAGGAACACCATTCTCCAACTCCAAATGATCTGATGGCATGTCACCAACTTGGGTCCTAGAAAACTACTGAGACAGTGAAGACAATAGGAAGATGGGGAGGTGGCCACGAAAGCCCCACTGAAGTTGTGCGAGATGCGAGAATACAGTGCCTTCAAGTAGTACTGTACACCTTACTAGTATCTAAGAATCTGCCAATACAGTGATGATGATGATGACGATGACGACGATGTAGGAAAGCCTGCTGGATGGTCCCCTCTAGCAGGGTCAGCTTGTCAACAGTGGACTAAAATTTCCAGAATCCACACAGAGCGGCTAAGGAGGTGCCTGCTCTCTAACACCCACACCAGACGACGGTTAACCATTTGCTCCAGGGTCTTTCCCCCACAACTCATTAAGACTATACTCCTGTAACTACTGTGAGACGTGTGGGCTTTTCCTGGTTTGAGGAGAGGTGTCAAAGCTCTATGAGCTGGGGAAGTTGCCTGCATGCTACTAAGATTAAAATATTCGAGGAGGATTTCCTTTGACATAGGTGGGAAATGTTGAAGCATGTAATACCGCATTTGGTCATGACTGTGTGCAGTGTCACAAGTCTCACACAGTCCCGATTCCAGTTCTCACATGGAGAAAGGTGAGTTGCAGGACTTAGAACTGTTGGGTCTAAAGTTCAGCTTGCCCCCTCTTGACAGTTCTGTGGCGACGACAAAATGTCGGATCCTGGCTAGCACTGGCATTAGCCTTTGAAAACTGCTTGGCCGGTGTCTGAGCGATGGGTTTTTGAGACATCCCTGTTTCAGCACTGCTGCTATTGGTGACCTTCTGTGTGTACCAGAAATCCTTTGGATGACTTCCCATACATTACTAGAACAAGAGTACAGGAACACTTGCCACGATCATCTCATGCTCTCCTTAATGACATGTAGAGCCTCGGCCCTCGCTACTCTAAAGGCTCCGAGATTGTCCGCTGTTGGCCGGCATTTAAACTGTTGAAGAGCCACATGCCTGTCCCAGATTTCTGAATGGCACATATCTGTCCGCCAACTTACAGATCACCTCTTAAGATGACCTGAGGACTTTGGGGTGGCTAGGTCAGTGGCACGATACAGCACTCTTGTTGTGTGTTCCACCCATTCCTAAATGCTGTTGTGGAGTTTAAGCACAGCCAGCTGGATGAACAGAGCCCACTTAGCCTCACTGATCATCCATTTTGGTGGCCTCTGTTCAGTAGGTGGATCCGCAGTGGGATGTAGTCACTGGAATGAAGTTCATCAGTTTCTTCCCACTGTGCTGAGTCTGCAAGGCTGGAGAGCAGAAAGATGTCAATGGCTGAGGATGATCCGGTAGCTGCCAAGTAATCAGGAGGATTGTCCTGTTGAGGATGCACAGTTCTTGAGATGTCATGAGGTTTTCCACAACACAACACCTGGCGTAAGTATAGTTTGAGCCCCACAATACATTATGGACACTGAAATTACACAGTGGGAGAAACAGATGGGGGAGTTGTTCAATAAGGCCTAAGAGAGCCTCAGAATCTATTGCATGCTTCAGAGGTAAATACATTGAGCAGATAGTGATGATCTGAGTCACATGAACTGCAACGGCTACTGTTTGTAGGACAGTAACCGAGGAGAGAGGACGGGAGTGTGTGTTATCGACAAACACAGCAATGCCTCTGTTCCCACTATCAACTCTTGTTGGAGGCCATTGCCCATTAGTACAGGGGCATCAGCAGCTTTGAAATGTGTGTACTGTAAATGCAAGAAAGGGGGCCTGTGCAGGTGCCAAGAATTTCAGTTTCTCCACATGATATCTGAACCCAGTCATGTTCCACTGCAGTATGGGAGTCATCTATCACAGGGGTTTCCACTGGGATGGGAAGCTCACAATGGGTTGGGTAGAGTTTCAGCTATAGGGCAAGATGGTTGCCCCAGGCTGACTTTGCAGTCCATGCTCTGAAGCAGAAGGAGCAGAGTCATCAAGGCAAATGACACTGACAATGTCTGATGATTTACTGTATTTTGTCTGTGGTGGAAGCTTCCCATTTACTTTTTTAGACTGAAGGGCTTTGGAGGAGCTACCACAGCAGCAATGGAGGTTCTGGTAGGTACACAGTGGTGGCAACTGTCACTTCATCCGACATTCACAGAAGGGCTATGGGCTCTGAAATAACTGCAGCACGACGTGGGCACTGACAAAAACAGGTATTAGTGGTGACACTAGCAATCTACATTTGTGTAGAAGCAGTGGCTGTTTAAATAGGCTTTCTATGGGCTGAAGCAAAACATGTGTGTAAGGGAGACTGTATGGCCTTACAAATCATCTTGGTCTCTCCATATGGGATGCATTTTGATGTCAATCCCTTCATCTTCTGTTCTTCAAGGAAGATGCTAAAATCCGAACTCCAAACAGAGTGATCCCCCAGAGCAATTTGCACATTTTAGATGAGAGGAGCAGCCAACACTGTTGTGGGTGGCTTTGCCCCATTTGCCACAAGTGGCTTCACCTTTGCATCTTAAGGTGGTGTGCCCAAAGCACTGGCATTTAAAACAGCACAGTTGTTGAGGACATATCATCATACACGTAGACAAAGGAAATCTGCCTTGATATGCTCTTGGAGTTTCGTCCTATTAGAGGTAAGTATGAAGGAGTCAGCTTTTGTGAGATCCCCATCCACCATTGTCATTTTGCACATCAACAATACCTCCCTGATCCCACTCTTCCTTCAATTCCTCCCAGGGAATGTTGACAAGATATCGACAGGTCACATCTTTGCTATAGTTCAGGGTGTTGTGGAGCTCTGATTCTGTGGCATATTCCCCCTTGGCACATAGTTTTCTAGAGGTTGGTGGCTTGTTGGAAATTAACAGTTTGAACCAACAGTGTTCTGTTATTCAATTGCTCGATAGATTTCAGAGTATCTGCAATGCCCTCTAAATCTTTCTGAATATAAATGGAGGAAACCACCTCAAAGCTACCTTCTTTTCACTTCACAAAACTCATTCTGACCAGCAGCATGTGACCAGAATACAGCAGACATTCTAGTCATTAGTTCGGATAGCCAAAAATACACTACGTCCAAAAATCAGTTGAATGAATGCATACATGTTCATAATTTCGTGTGCCATGAAATCGCCCTTCGAAACCATCCTACAAGATGTGAGATTAGCCTTTTCTTGGGAAAGGGTCAATTGTCACCCTGTTCACAAACCATCGTTCGCCTAACGGAACCCTGGTTTAGGACCATTAACACAAACCACCTATACGCATTAGACCAACCCACAATATTAACACTTTGTAGCTATGAACAGAATTTCCAGTCACAAACATACGGGTTATGACGCCACTTTTAATTTTTCACGACAGTATGGCTTACTCAGTCAGTATCCGCACCCATTTACCTATGTTTTTTCTACCTGAAAGTTCATTCGCGGTTCCTTTGTCAACTGAATCATCTGTTTTATCTAATATAACAAATGATCACTTTTTAACATCAATTGATGACCTTTTGAAACACGAGAGAGGACAAATTTCTTACGATCTCCTGTTAGGACATTTAAGTGAATGGCAGACAGCCACTAATCTACATACAACTATTGTACCCAGTGTCACAGTAACCCCCGTCACTGCTATTTTTATTATTGTACCGATACGGATATTGTATAAAAAGTGATCTTGCAAACGGTTACGACTGTCCCCTCCAATAGTTCCAGAACCCCAGCCTCATGGCGAATATCCCCGACGATTCGATGGAAGAGCCTATCAATACATGTGCCCTCCTTTAGTTTTAACAGTTCCACTGTGTTATTAATTAATGTGAAAACTGGTGCAGCATAGTGAAGTGCCCCCTGAGTGTTAATACCCTTTTAAATGGGCGTGAAACCTGTGAACCTCCCCTCATACTCCACTGCACTGAGTTCCAGTGGATGTGCCTGGCCACTGCCACACCACCTTCTAGCCGGCAGCTTGTGCACTGCCCGCTGAGGACAATGCAACACGGCACGTTGCGCCACTCAGCTTTGCGTGTAACTTCAGTGATGATACGTATATGCTTTTAAATTCATTTAAGAAACAAAGATGTTTGGCGTGTACTCCTGATTCAAACTATTACCTTCCAATGTGTTTTATTCACACTTGTTAACTGACGTAATCTTGTTTTGATGTTTTATAATATTTATTCCTTGTTCTTGTGTAAACATAATATTGTTGAAGTGTGTAAGACCCTTCGTGACCCCTAAGAGGTCTTCAAAGTCTCTACGCCCATCCGTAGTTTAAGGCCCCTGCAGTCTTCCGTTGGAAACTTTAACAACCAAATAATGTCTATTTCGTCTTTGCAAACTAAAATTGTCAACATTTAAATAACAAACACGCTGAGCGAAATCACATATGTTTTCTGCTCCCACAGAAGGGGGAGGAGTGTAATGTTGGGGCCTGATAGTAGGGGATTCTACCTTTATTTTACTTCAAAAGGTTTATTTCATTTTCTTGTTACAGTCAAGCATTAGCCCGTAGCTTCAGCTGCCAGTAATTTTCTCGTTCCATGGTCTGGTAACAGTAAGTCAGCACTGAGGTGGGCAATCGTGATCACATGCCTCTCTCATGTACTGACGAGGTAACGCCGATTAGGCGAAGCTGACCAGGCACGCTTCGGAACTTTCCATGCCACCCCCGCCTTTGTCTTGGCTCCTGGCCAATCGGGGCAGAGGAAATCGCGTGGCCGTGCTGGAGCTACCCTGCTGCCCGTCGACCAAAAACACTCTCTCTGCCGTGCGCCAGGGGCTGTGATCATCATCTTCTCTTCCCGGTGCTGCGGCGCTGAGGACTTTCTTTCTGTAGCTGCCACGCCATTTGGACTTATCCGAATGGCAGCCACCACTTTTCTTTAACTTCGCCTAAGTTTGCTGTGAACTATGTTTCGCCTACCATACATTTTGGGCTCACCCTCACCTCCCTAGCGCTGACTTGTGTTGCCCATTTGAATTAACATCTGTTGGTTTTTCTGCCAATACATGGTCACAACTCAGGAAATAGTGTCAGAACAATTTCTTTCAACACATTTGCCCACTGCCTTAGCCACTCCTAAGAGAGGTGTTTCTGCACAAACTGGTGTCAGAATCAGGATTCGTTCCCATAGTGACTTTGTTGCTAATTTAAGTTCTTCTGGCAAGGGTATCTTGCCAGTAGCCACAGGCCATAACATCATTAGCACTTTTCTATGGACAATGAGCAGGAGCTTTCACTTCATTATGGTTTTAGTGCTGACCATTTCGCGCGTATAGAATGCGCCAGCTGCCCACCACATGGGACGTGGCTGTGTCAGTAGAAACACACAGGGTGCGTGTTGCAGTTGTTCGAGTCCGAGAAAACCAGCGACGAGAGACGAACATCGTCACACCATCTGCCGCCCCGTGAGGGTCATGCAGCCGAGTGCCGGGTGAGCCACCGTCGTCAGCTGCCAACACATGCGCCACCGCCCGAGGGCCCAGTAGCAGTTAGCCTGCATCTATGGTAGCCACCGACAAACCTGCCATCCGCCACTTCACCACGTTTAACATCACGGGCCATTCATCACTAAACCAGGTTATTTTGTGCTCCCCCCCCCCTTTTTTTTTTGTTGTAACATTCACATCATGGTCACTAGAGCCCCCTGATTTAGTAAACATGTTGATAGGAACTCTAGCAATGGAATGGGATACTCCCGGAGAGGCAGCTGTCTCGCAAGACCCACTCGAGGCTATCAATGCTAGAATGAACCAATTGTTCATACAAAATCAAGAGTTAATTGATCAAAAGTGGGTCTTGAAACAGATGCTGGAAGCCAACGTGCGAACTTCTGTACCTGTGGCTAGCTCCACACCTGTAACAACTGTACAACCCGTGACAGCTAATACTAATTTTGTCACTAATACAACAACTGCAACCTCAGCTAACATGGCAACTGTAAGCAATTTTCCTGCAGCTTCTTTCATTTCCACCTTTTCTGGAAAGTCCCATGAAAACGTGGTTATGTTCGTACAGAATATTCATGATGTGGGTCATACCTGTGCCTGGCCGGATGATCTATTGGTCAATGTAGCCAGATTGAAGTTGACAGGGGAAGCAAGAATGTTCATAGACACAGTGGACGAATTCCGTGATACACATGATTTTGAACTTTTGGTCCGTGGATTAATTATGCATTATTCTGACACCAGAGGTATCAGATATTATCGCGATCAGTTATCAACTCTTAGGCAGAAGCCTAACAAGGATTTTGATACTTATGCAGATCACATACCAGCCTTGCCTTGTCGTACCTACAAGCTTGGCGAAAACGTCAGTGAGAATAGGATTTTGCGCTTGGAAGCAGAAACTTGTACTACTGATGTGTTTATTCACAGTATTGACCCCTGAATTTGTGGAGAAGTTAAAACGGCCTCCCCCACCTATCTGTTTGATGCTGTTAGCAGTAGTATGCAAAGAAGTACTGCACTTCGGCACTGCCGCACCATGTCCGCCGGAGCTATTACCAGTATTAGCAAGAGAAGTACTTTATCAGTGTTGTGGGAGACCTAGCAACACGGCAATGCGCTGTCGCGCACCTTTCTGCACTATTTGCCACACTGTAGGCCATCTCAATAACGTTTGCCCAACAAAATCACTATTTTCTTATCAGATGCACGATCACCGCCTCAACGCGAGGTATAATCAGGTAAACGAGTGGGGGGCAGGCTCCGCCACCCACCCTCTCCCCCGACTGGAATAATACACCCGGTGAGGACCGGAGAGAGTAAAGAGGTGGGACCTATTAGTGTAAGTGGTATACTCGGGAACAAATTAGTTAAGATTTTAATTGATACTGGTGCACAAGTTAGTGTGTTATTTGTAGATAAAAATGATTGAAAGGTGTTGCGGCCACGCCGATTTCATATTAGGGGTCTTGGAGAAGGAACAATTGTCCCTGCAGGTACCTGTGTGGTGAACCTGCGAATATATGAGAACAGTTACAGTCAGAAGATGCAAGTAGTGAGGCTAAAGAGATGTGATTTCGACATCATGTGCACCATTATCAGGGGATAGTGAATTATCGAATGCGAATTGTGCAGTTAGGTGAAGCAATTCATCACTTCGGCAGTGCACCAACTCACCAGACGCGAGGAAGCTGTGAAAGGCGCTGCTCACAGTCTCCCATAAAACCGCGAATGTGGGTGATAAGAACCACTGACCCTGTAAGGATAAGAAGCAGACATGGAAAAAGTCTTTGGACAGATGTCAAGAATCGGAGGCAGCCGAAGACAGACATTTTGGTGGATCCACTCACCCAGAATGATGTGTTAGATCGCCAACAAGTTCAAATTAAGAGAAGTATTTGTCGACCAGAAAGAAAACAGAAATGTTTTGCAATACCTGTGAGTATAGATAATTTTGGTGTAAAAGATGTTATAATACCGAGAGGTATTATTGTCGCTAGTGGACAGGAGATTTAGGAAGAAGTAGGATGAGCCCAGATTCAACAAAGTAAAGATGAGAAGGGATGGAAGAAGAAGAAGAAGAAGAAGAAGAAGAAGAAGAAGAAATTTCTAGTTAGAGAAGTGCGTTATGTAGCATCACCATTACGGAATCAGTTGTCAGAGAAGTTAAGTCATTTATGTATTGAGGAGAAAAAGATGTTACAGCCAGTGTTAGAGGAGTTTTCTTGGTTGTTTGAAGAGAGGCAGTTTCTAACAGCTACAGATTTGGTTCAGCACGAAATTCCAACCCGTGAAGCTGGGCCGATTGTGCACAAGCCATCTCAAACTCATGGGCGTCTCCCGTGGTAGTCGTGCCGAAGTAGTCAGTAAATAGTGAGGAAGCCTATCGTCTATGTGTCGATGCGAGTGTGGTGAACCAAGTAACTACTCTGGACACACATCCCCTATCGCGTATTGATGAAACCTTGGACAGACTATGCAACTGTACGTTATTCACCACCCTTTATTTGTGCTCTGGATATCGTCAGATCCCTGTTGCACCTCAGGATCACCACAAAACTGCTTTTGTTGTACCTATGGGACTATATAAATTTGTAAGAATGCCATTTAGTTTGAGGAATGCACCCGCCACTTTTCAAAGATTTGTAGCCTTGTAGTTGCGCAGATGGAAACCCACGACATGTTTAGTATATTTAGATGACATTATCATGATTGAGATTGAGGGATGTATTGGAGAGGTTGAAAGGAGCCCACCTGAGTGTCAAACTGGAGAAGTGTGCCTTTGCCTAACCATAGGTACAATATTTAGGACATATAGTAAGTGCGGAAGGTGTCAAACCGGATCCCCGTTTGACCACAGCAGTAAAGGACTTTCCAATACCAATAAGTACCAAAGAATTACAGTCATTCGTAGGCCTTGCAAATTATTATAGACTTTTGTGAACAATTATGCTACCATTGCTTAGCCGCTGACTGAACTATTGAAGAAAGGAGTTAGTTTCACCTGGACCAAGGAATGTGATGAAGCGACGCAACAAATTCAACATGTTTTGACTAGAGCCCCTGTACTAGCCTACCTAGATTTTGAAAAACCATTTATTCTGTCGGTAGATGCCTCAGATTATGCTGTAGGAGTCATTTTGTCACAAGAAATCAAGGAAGAAGTGTGACCAACTGGTTATGCGTCTCGACAGCTTAACAAAGCTTACTTTATGTGATTGAAAAGGAACTTTTAGCACTCACATTTGGCGCAACCTACTTTCGATGCTATTTGTATGGGAGGAAGTTTACTGTCATTAGGATCATGCCCCATTACAGTGGATGCTAAGCTTGAAAGATCCCAGCAATAGGTTAGCTCATTGGGCTTTAAAATTGAGCGAATTTGAACACAAGGTAAAACATAAGCAAGGCAGGTTGCATAAAAACGCCAATGCGTTAAGCCGGAAGGTTAGAGTAATTGTTGCCAAAAATATTTCAATTGAAGAATTGAGGGAAACGCACCAAAGAAATGTTGAATGCCATAGATATGAAACTTTGCCCGAATTTTGTGTCGAAGGTGGAATTGTGTATCAAAAAACCCCACTGGGTAAACGAGTACTAATCCCGAAAGAATTATGTCCTAAGATAATAGCACAATATCATGATAGCCTGCAAGTGTATCGTAATGGTCTTCACACCACAAATTGTCAAATAGCTGCCCGTTATTTCTGGGACGGCATACGGGGGAACATGCAAAAGTATATACAAAATTGTTTTCCCTGCATTAGGAGGTCATTGCCCCCTCAAACGAAGATACCTTTAACAACAAGTGCCAGGAGCCACTTGCCCGTAGGCCTTAGTAGCAGCAGATATTGTCAGTCCTTTCCCTTTGAGTCCACAGAACAACAGATACATATTGTCAATTATAGATCATTTTTCCAGATTCCTAATTCTTATCCCCATACCGGATGAGTCAGCAGAAACTGTAGCTCAAACATTTGTCACCCACTTGGTGTTATCATATGGAAGTCCTGAAGCTGTACTTACAGATCAAGGCATGAACTTATGTCAGCATTATTTACAGAAGTTTGTCACCTATTGAGAATCAAAAAGTGGAGAGCGACCCCATTTCACCCTAAGGCTAACGGACGCTTAGAGCGAGTTGACTGCACAGTCACACGTATGCTTTCTTATTATGTCAATGAAAATCATTCTGATTGGGACAGGTATTTCCAATACGTCACATCAGCATATAATAGCCGTGTCCAAGAGGCCCCTGGATACTCCCCCTATGAGGCAGTATATGGCCAACCCATGAATTAACCTTTTGAGATTGACAAACTGCCCCCAGGGATTAGATCCACAGATGTAAAAGGTTTGAAACGACATTTAAAAGCTATTTGGAAGAAAGTAAGAGGAAACAATGCTAAAGCTACAGCTCAGCAGTTAAAAAGGAATAATGAGAGAGAAATAATGCCCGAGTACAAGGTAGGAGATTTAGTGATGTTGAGCAATCCAGTAGTTAAGAAGGGAAGGAGGAAGAAGTTTACTTCTACGTATGTATACCCCATCATGCGGGTTACTTTTAGCTGGTAAATGCAGAAATTCAGTTAGTGGAATGGACAGTGATTGATCATTTTGACAGGTTACAGTTGTATAAGGGTTCAGAGCCACCCCCTGCTTCACAAGTAGCCCCAGACAAGAAGACAAGAAATAAAGTAGTGCAACCTCCTATAATACGTCCTAGATATACTACAAGATCAAAACACCCCTATGGGTTACGATCCAGGGACTAGGTATAGCATGCCACGTATTTAATTTGAAAAGTCTTTAGTGAAGCAAAAGAATTAACTGACGGGGAAACTGCCGTCATTGCTATGTATTAATTTAAGTTGTGCATGTTATTTGAAAGTATTCATAAGTATTGGCAACCATTTGTAATAGAAGTTAGGATGTCATATATTAATGGGAAGGGATTGGAGTTTTCATAATCATTTTGTCCTGCATCATTCTATGTCTCCAGTAATGTTTTCATAGTGGTAAAGATCTGGAAGCACAATCACTCATTAGTAATGGAATTAAGAGGAGCAGTTGTCCTTGTCAGTAGAACACAAAGAGTAAGAATCAATTGATCTTTTACATGTCAAATGGAATGACACTTCACATGTCGATTTAGTAATCGGTCAACAGGAGCAGATGTTAAAGCTTTGCCAGAAAAGCATTTTAGTTGCACGCATTCATAACTGCCATTAGCACAAGATCAATGACAACCCACCGCCCTCTACTTACAGTTTGGGATAACCACATTATGCGTATGTTTATGCTAAGAGCTCAGACACCCAAAACAACACTGTTAAAATGGGAAAAAACAATTTGAACATCAGGCTAGAGAGACAGTGTCTTCAATTAACAAGAATACGGATGTTCAAGTTAAACATCAAATACGTTACTTTAAAAGTAAAAGGAGCCTTCCCTAAGTGCTATTATATTGTTTCTTAATATGCCGCTGGAGAGACAAGGTAAGTTTTCACGATACTATGTGTTTCTACATACCAAACGCAAAAGAGTAAGTCGCTTGGTTAATGCCAGGCAAGATAGATACATGCAGTTTGTTTGCAAAACACAAGTCTTGCCCTCCCCGCCAACTGAGCAGCTATTAGGATTCCGCCCCTCCCTGCTGCCTTGTGACGCGGAACCCCTCACTCCCCTCCCTCCACCCCACAAGCCACACGCCTCTGCCATGATGGAGTAAGCCCCCACACTACGCTTCCGTAACATCCACCATACGGTTGCAACGTGACCAAAAGACCCAAAGAAGATAGTTTTTTTTTTGTAAATACCACTTAATCCATAAAATAGCAGACGTTGAGGTCTCAAATCAGTCTCCAGCTATGTTGTATTACCACTCTCGCGGCTAATAAACAGATCTATATGGCGCCAAGGAAGCGGGCCCTTGCTGTGATATTTATTCTGTAAAGTGAACGCTGTGTGGGAAACACATCAGCCAAAAGGATCGAGTTTGAAATGCCATTGTAAAATACGGTAGAGTAAAAACCGAGTTAATACAGATCCAGAACAGTAGTCGTAACTGCATACCCCACTTACAATTTCAGAAGTTATTAGGTCCGAGTTTCCAGTAAACGATATTTAAGAGTCAAGTCGTCATCACAGTTCATGCAGAAACATAAAACCTATGAATTACGTACATTTTAGAAGAACAGAGTGTCTAATTGAGTAAATGAATCATGGCAGTTCAGTGAATTTTAACGATCGAGTTGTCTGTATCTCTTGAAAACAAGGCCCTCCGTGAGTAAATGTCGTGAACGACATAAGGTAAGCCTGGAAGACATTTAGGAACCACCCAGAGGAATTTAACTCTATGTGTAGCAACGAAATCTACCCTGCCTCCACATACAGAGGCCCTTTTCCGCTCTCCACCACCGCCCCACTCCCCCCTTGGGACCAAGCCCAGCCATCTGCTTTGTATCCAGCCACAGGCAAGAGCAATGACTGCTTAGAAGACACACACACACACACACACACACACACACACACACACACACCACACACACCTGCTTTCCCGAAGCGTCTAAGCTGTGTCACCTAGTGCAGTATACAACAATGGCTACGATGAATGTTAGGAAAAGCGAGAAGTACACGAAACATCTATGCGACCATTTTTACCTTAGCTAATACTACTACTACTGAAGTTAATCTTTAATCTGTTGCAACAGTATCATTGAGAGTGTTTTATGAACGTACTAATCAGGAGCTGTAAAGGAGGGAGGGATAAAAGCTCCTACTGAACATCATGCAAGTAACTTTCAACAGAGTAATAGTCAAAGTATACTATACAACTGCCACATACTTCAGTTGGGAAAGAGACAGTTCCGACTAGCATCGAACCCATGACCTGGAAAGAGTTATTGAGAAGTCATCTATGCCTCTACCTACAACATTAGGTACATGAGTTACATTGGCAGTCACCGTTAGTACCGTAAAACAATCACTGAACCCGCATTTCGCAGAAAATTATTCTGGAGTTATTTAGTGCTCAACATCCAGCCAGTAGGATGGACCCCTTAGCTGCACATGCCAGTGCTGCTCCCACACCAGTTACATCCAGCCATATCCATAATGTCAGCACTCTGGAATCTTGCGAGCACGACACCTGCTGCATCTTAGCGTCTCAAGCAGCAATGATTCTTAACATAGAATTCTTAACCAACGAATGTTTTGTATAAGTATGCACATTTTCAACACGAAGAAAATTACCTTTCTTCTTATACACTCTACACATGGCAAATGGATTCTAATTTTATTCAAAAACAAAAACACCGACAGGTAAGTTATGTTGACGTCATCGAAAGGCAACCAGTATCGTCGAACCATCGTCAACAAGTATAGGGAGCAGGTAGGTGAGAGAGTCAAAAAAAGGAACAACAATTATAACTCAGCACAATTGGTTAGGAGGCTGCCAACAACCAACATTAAGTAGTTATGAGACAAGGAGTACAAATTAAAGCAGGAGATATCGTACAAAAGAGGTTAACGTTTAATAATATCAAGGAGGGTAATGGGAATTATCGATCAGAAAACTGAAGGAGACATGAAGTCACTTTAAACTAAAACACTGCTAGAGGAAGTATTAATTTGACACACTAATATTATACAGCATTACTAATAACATTGGCACAACCTAATGACCAATTTCATGTACGTAGACATACCAAGGACATGTCAAACAGTATGGAGATACAAACAAGAGTATAAAGAGAATAATAGAAAATACCTTTACTTATTTTGCTACGAAATGTAACTGGAGAATAAGGGAGTTTTGCGTAAGGGAGATAGTATTTTGTATTTTTGCTTCTATCGTGGTTTTGCCATCGCATGTGTCACTGCGATAGGTTGCCGATTACTTATGTCTATGTACTATTTTGAGTATTTATTTTGTCTATGTTTTATTATCAATTATTTACCAAGGCAATCCCCTAGAGTTTTGCCAGCACCGGTAATTTAGCATTTGTGTCAATGAGCCTGATGTTGACATGTGTTAATTTGTTGCCAGAGTTATGAGGGTAGTTATTTATTTTGTGGGATTTAAATTATGCCAGAGTAAATTCCAAAATACTGCCCATTATTTTAGTGTTTACTAATAATGTTCTAGATAAGAAACTACTTTGGAAGGGTAACTTCATATTTAATCACACTTTATTTAATTTGTAACAATACCAGTCAGAGAGAGCTGAAACCACACTCTCTGAGACTGCAGACGTGTGTGCAAGTTGCGTTTACGTGTGTGTGTGTGTGTGTGTGTGTGTGTGTGTGTGTGTGCGCGCGCGCGTGCGCGACTACTGCTGACAAAGGCCTTAATTGCTGAAAGCTTTAATTGTGCGAATCTTTTTGTTGTGCCTATCGTGACTCAGCTCCTCCGCTTTATGGTGAGTAGCAACTTTCCTTCTCTGGTATTGTTACATTCCATCTTGGATTTTCCATTGTTTGATTTATTTAATTTGTGTTTGAACGCTTATTTGGAGGGACATGCCACATGCCTCCCAATTGTAGGTAATGTAAATGGAGTTAATAACTCCCACAGGTCAAGAGATTTTGGCCGTACATCTTGTTCGTTAGATAAACCAGAGGGCAACCAATCCCCTCTGGCTCTTGTGTCAACTTACTACAGTCCCCTCTTGATGTTCATTGAATAATGAAGGCACCCTCTGCAATTCCTTAATCCCCCTTCCCCACCTCCATGACATATTAAGTGAGCGATCTGCTATTGCTGGGAAACAACCCAGTTGACAGCCAAAAATGATGTCTGCCGACGAGGTGTTTTGCCCTCCACTGTACCCTTACTCTATCATCGAATTGTGGAAGCTATCCTGTTTGTCCTCTTTTGTCAAGGAATGAACAGCTTGCTAGTTCGTTCTGACAGTACCGGTCCTACCTACCTTTCCAGCCACATCGAATGAGATATCGTTCCTCCCTTCTTACAATTAAGCACTGTCGTTCATTGTTCATGGGTCATGGGTGATTGTCACCGATAAGTAACATTTGATTCTGCTGTTGCTCTACGCGAACGCTAACCAGTATTGGCCACAACATCTAGTTCAACTGACTGCAAGAGGACAACCTGCAAGGGCACGCACCTTGTGCGACGCAACCGGCAATCGACCAGATTCATAGCTGTCTATGTCATTCCTTAAGTTTTCTATTTCGTGGCATAGTCTGTCCTACCCACTTTCATCTTTCAACTTTCAACAGAACAACACTTGAAAAGTCTTGCATCTTGCATGAAGCAGCCAACAACTGTGCAGACTTCAGCAAACCACAACATTCATTACACCTTTACTTTTCATGCCACAGCTCATACCATGTACTTTTAATGTTTTGTGTCCAAGAAGAGTTAATGAGAACAGTGTTACGTACTCTCTGACGATCGCTGTTCAAGCACTGTCAGAAGCGAACCATGTCTAACCCACAGCTCAACCACCAGTAAGCTGAAACCTCAGTTCAAAACCTGTGCATTCTTTGACATTGTTCTTCCATTGTATTTTCTGATGGATCACCAACTACTGAAGCAGTAGTATTTAACTGTATGACATGACTTAGGGCACTGCGATATATCCAAGGATAGATGTGAGTTTTATGTAACTAGCTGGGCCCGATGCGGCCAGCACCATGGAGTTATAAAGATGGTGAATTTAGTCATAAAATGGTGAGAGAATGAATATCGTGAATTTGATTGCACAACAGTATGTAGCAGTTATCTTGGGATCGCAGTATTGTCATATAAATGGTTAAGTAGGCGTTACCGTCGCGTCAACGATGCACCGTACACTCTAGCTTCATCAAGGAAAAGCTCATCAGAAATTATGCTCAACTTAGTTTTTTTTTAACTCAATCCCTTATGCTTTCTGTTTCCACTGTGGAAATTTCTAGATCCTCATCAAGTTTTGTTTTTCTATTCTCGTTGTCAACGATGTTCACATTCAATGGCACAATTTTCGTGTCCAAGAACAGGAACCCGAACCTAGCAGATGAACTTATCTATTCAGTGGGTGCCTTATATTTATTGTTTTGTTGGCCACCATTGAATAAACTATATCAACTGCACTCATCTAGCCGCCTTATTCAGTAATATTATACTCATTTTGCGACATTTATGTTTGTCACTTCTCACTCTGAATCACGTAAATACGTTCATTGGGCACAGGAACCCAAAAACATGTTGAGTTTCTGTTCTGCAAGTAATCGAGACTGCAAAGTACAGTCAGCACAGTAAACAGTGTCAGTACGCTTTATTTCCCTCTCGTTCTGAAACTCGCTGCTTGCTTCCTGCGTAGCGCAATGACGTTAGCGTGAGAGTCGGCCTTGAAGCCACCTGCTGCGCGCCGCTCTGACGTAGCTGCCACGCTGACCCCCGCCCACATTATTAGTGCTACCACAATGTTACACACCATCCTTACATCTAGTGTTCCGAGCAGTTCTAACTTATGTCTCAAATTTCACTCGTCCCGTAACAGCATCTTTACTCTCGCTGACCACTCAGGAGTAACACCACAGCAGCACAACATAGTTTTACTGACCGTTTGGGCCATATCATTTTATTCTTTGCAGTACTAGCCCACATCCATTCAAACAAAAATTCCGCTTATTTGTGTTCCAACCTGTCGTGACGTAACAGGGCAGCAAACACTGAATTCCTGACTGAAATGCTAATTCTACCCTCATTAGAGAATTTTGAGAGTGTGATCGTACCAACTCGTGCACGGGACACAACCCGGTGTAAAAGCCCAATACACTGGTTTGCTCATCCACCGCGCTTCCGGATACGCCACATACCACATACTATTTATCATTAACTGTCTCGTCTAGCATTTTCTTTGCACAGTATAGACCAATAATCTTTCAGTAACTTATATATATGGTACAACAACAATGTCCCGAACGCCTCATCTTATACTTCCCATTAAAGATACCAACTACAACTTTACAAATTATAGTTCAACCAACTATTACTACTGGTACTGAGAGGCAGCTGTCATGAAGAATCTTGCCCATTGGTAGTAAACGCTACCCAATCCAATTGTTAGCGCTATGTCACACGTAATCTCAATCATTGTTTCTCGAAATAACAAATACATGTTCATGTTTGCAACCATGCATTATTCCCTTCGAAGTAACGCTTCTGCTTATTGCACAACACTGGCATTTACCATCGCACATCTTGGGTACCGCCATCAACTTTGATGTCTAACACTTTGTATACCACGTAGTTCACAGTTCAACAGCCATTGACTTGAAAATTGCTGACCTAACTTGTTGCTCAGCAAATACTTCGCCTTCAATTCCGCGAATATGTTTGTTCCCCAATATAAAGGGAGATCAGCTCTCCTTGTAATCTTCAGTCACCTCTTTTGAACTGTGTCTGCAAGTCCTATTGGCGAGCACATTCTACCTTCGTTCACTACTCTACACTCAACGTAACAAAACAAATGATTGTCATTTTTGCTGTTGTTCCTGCAACGTATTTTCACCATTCTGAATTGCCAGAAGGATTTCAGACCATCATTTATTTCTAGATTTTGGACATTTGGAATTATGTGGACGCAAGTGTTCCGTTACCTGGGCTATTACATTTGTCACTTCACTGTTCTCAACTATCACCACATCATGAAGAGGATACTTCTGCTGTCAGCTAGTTGTATGGTTTCCAGTACGCCACAGTTTACAAACCACCAATCAATGTCACGCATCATGTTTGAGAAACTCTCAAGTCTATGGTATACCCCACATCATCTAGTGATTAACACAGTACTTGATACTGTGCCCCTTATAAAGGAAGAGTTAACGTTGCAACAAACTGCCGATCAAATGTTATGATATGAATCATTGCTTGTACAAATGGGCTAGAAAAAGCTTTACTGGTATTACATGATCTTAGGCAAAATATTGATCACCTTTAATGCAAACAGCATAGTATAGTTTCAACCGTACCAGCCACGTGCATAAAATGAGCCTGGGTCGACACTGAAGGCACCATACTCAAAACTGTGTTTGGAGTTCCCGATCATGAAGATGCCCAACATTGGAACAAAGAAATCTGACAAACTGACACGTACTCAACAAAACCATGAGATGTTATTACACCAAAAAGTACGATTAATGCACCCTGAAGACAATCTTCTATCATCTGCCAGGCAAATACGCAGTGTTACAGCTATGATACTCCACCAACATGAATCTTTTGAGAACTTTGTACAACGGGACTTTGCGACTATACAAGCCAAGATATCCAACCCGGGAGCACCTGATGCCATACAAACAGTATCACATAACAAGCAGAATACACAACTGCTACTTGTCAATTTACATGTCACAATACAACTAGGTTTGCGACGGATTCTGAGTTCAGAAGTTTTACCTCCCAAATGATTTATTCAAGTACTGCAGAATGTTACCACTGATTTGCCACCGTCAATGCATTTAGTGTTGCCCAGACATGAAGCTTTGTTACCCAATTATTATGCTATGGCTAGGACTCAGTTATTAAAATGCGCCAACACCCTAGAATTCTGTATACTTATACCCCTTGCCCATTCATATTGTCAATGTGAGTGATACAAGATAACTGTGTTCCCTCCTGCGTGGTCAGCAACCAGACAGTATATATGCTGGAATACAGCAGACATTGTAGTCATTAGTCCGGTTAGCCAAAAATATACTACTATGTCCAAAAATCAGTTGAATGAATGCACACATGTTCATAATTTTATGTGCCACGAAATCGCCCTTCAAAACCGTCCTAATGGATGTGAGACTGAATGGCAACCACCACTTTTCTTTAACTTTGCTTAAGTTTGCTGCGAACTATGTTTAGCCCACCACTACGTCTTGGCTCACCCTCGCCTCCACAGGCCTGACCCATGTTGCCCATTTCAATTTACATCTGTTGGCTTTTCTGTCAATAAGTGGCCTTATCTCAAGTAAAGGTGTCAGTTCTTCAACATATTCACCCACTGCCTTAGCCGCTTCTAACAGAGCCGTTTCTGCACACACATTCTGCACAGCAGCATGTATCCCGTTACTATATACTATAGAACTAGATATAGCCCCCGAGTCAGAAGGACTGGTTACATGAACCATCTTGTTAGACTGGTTGTTAGTACCAACCCGTGCCCCCCCTTTCTGCTGGGATGAGGAAAAGGAAGTTTATGGAAGATCCATTTTGGTCCCACAAGAGCTATGGAAATAAGTGTCCATCCAGACAGAGCTTGCATACCTGAGTAAGCCTTATACAACTGAGATGCAGTCAGTTCCCTAGAGGCTGCCCGCTAACAACTGTTCCACCACAACAGCCACTCATCAGCGCACTGCACACCTTGAGATTGAAGTTTCTTGTTTTGGAGGATTATTCAATCCTTGCGATCCAGGCAGTTGAGACAAGATCCCAATTCCCTGTGACACACAGCATTCCACTGCCACACCGTACAGTGGTCACTGAAGCAGGCTCAGAGCTTATGGTGACAAGGGACTGGCAGTACTTACCAGCCCCAGCTCAGAAATTCGGGAGGACGATGGTTTAATCCCGTGTCCGGCCATCCTGATTTAGGTTTTCCGTGATTTCCCTAGATCGCTTCAGGCAAATACCGGGATGGTTCCTTCGAAAGGGCACGGCCGATTTCCTTCCCTAATCCGAGCTTGCGCTCCGTCTCTAATGACCTCGTTGTCGACGGGACGTTAAACACTAATCTTCTCCTCCTCTCCCAGCTCAGAAACCCCAGCCACCAAACCCATATTCAGTAAACAAATGCAGAGCCCCTGAGAGCCACATACATGTGGCACAGGATGGAAGAGGCTTGGCAACAAAGAAACAAAGAGACGTGCTGAAACAAAGAGTGGAAGAGTTAATAATTGTATTAGAGGACACTAGCAGCAGTAGCAGCAGCAAAGGGGATGTGAAAAATGATGGCATTGTATCTCAAGACTGAAGTAAGCCTCACTGAACAGCACTCTGCAGGTGCAAGTGCACCCACCACACTCCTGCCTAGTACTACAAGTTTAGTACTGAGCATAGCTGAGGAGAAAGGAGGGAAAGGGAAATCAAGACTGCAGGCAGACATCACTACAGCTAGGCAACTGTCCTGAGACACAGCAACCAATTTTCTAGCAATACTACTTGTGTGACATTAGGTTTACTTTCTGTACTAGGAATATTACAATAGGAATGCACTAAAAGCGAATTGCTTTACTTCTCATATAGTTTGACAAAGTGCTTAATATTTCATCACATTATTATGAGCTGAAAAAACTCTCATTGGAATGTCATTACAAAACCAGCCAATAATGTGATATGTCGTCTTCCAACTGCTGACAATAAGTGCTGTCTAAACTGAAGGGAGTCATTACGAGAAACTGACTGAAGGGTAAGCAGAGCAGCCACAAAATCTTTTAGTCATTAGGTCTCTTAATGGAATGGGAAAATTATTTGGTAACATGCAGTGGACAAAACCGATGCTATCAAATGAAAATTAATGCTATGGACAAATCATCTCCAAGTTCATGAAATGGAACATTTCCGAGAAAATGAGGCAGTGATTTGTGGATCAGGCACGGCTGACTACGTTCCAGTATTCGAAATATTTCATCGTGAGTTCTCAAAGAGATTGCATGGCTTTGCATGTCTGAAGACTGATTTCAATTTATTTGTCAGACCGTTGTCAGTTTTGGCTGCTGATGTACCTCATTATTTTAAATCTGAGCGCTCTCTCTCTCTCGAGGACTTAACAAGACTTTTATAAAACGTTACCCCCAAGAATAATATCATCGATTGCACAGACAAGTTGTAAAGTTACTTCAATGTTTGGTTCAACATAGGTGTTGAACCTTTCTTGCCTGTTGCAAAATTAGTGAAGTCCCACCAATACCCAGATTTATCAGATTTTAATCTGTGTAATTCCATGTGTTCGACTATCTTGTTTCAGATACTTTACATATTTTCTAAGTACATTATCTATTTTAAAACTGAAACGTGTATAAATATACACAATAACTTAACATTAGCCTCTATGTAAAGCCTTTCGTAGTTCTGCTCACAATATTAACAAAAGTCTAGTGTACTGCTTAAATATACACAATAACTTAACATTAGCCTCTATGTAAAGCCTTTCGTAGTTCTGCTCACAATATTAACAAAAGTCTAGTGTACTGCTTTAGTTAAGTAATAAAGTAATTGCCTTTGAAGAAAAAATAAGAAGTTGAAAATTAAAAACTACTGATGAAGTCTTGCTTAAAGATTTATGCTTCAATATTCAAGTCTTGGAAGTGGTTGCGCTGTTTGCAAACATGTCTTCCTAAGTTTCTCATGTGTGCAGCCTTCAGCATATAGCCATCTCACTCTCACCACCTCAAAAGACTGCAGTGGCGCCAGAAGCCAGAGTGCTGAGCGCGAGATGCAACAAGTTGGAATTTAATCCCTGTGTTATGGTTCCTGCTCCCATGAACAATTAAAAATTGTTTGCTTTTCGTTCTATAGCTAACACAATCGTAAACACATTCATAGTCTATGCAGAAGTATTGTAAAATAGTTATTTATGCAAAATCTCTTTTAAACTTTTATTTCAGTTATTTATATTTATGCTTCTGATTATGATGATCCAATTGGTTTTACTGGAAGCCTGCATAACTGAAAGTAACATCTAATTTAAGTTATAACAACATCACACAATAAGAAAAATCCTTGTGGTCTAATGAGAAGTAGAGGACATATTCTTCGCACTCAATCGAAGGTAACACTCCTAACTTTCCAAGACAGTATCTGGAATTATCTGGAGTTAGTTAACTTACAAAATAATTGACTTTAAAAGTTCATACCCTCAAAATGTAAATTGCCTATTTTGGTTTAATGGCTACAAGATTCTGAATTTTGACAATATAATTATATTGCTTTATTTTTCTGAACTGGACAACAACTATCACTGATTAAATCGCTCAGTAATTAAGATTTCGAATAATTCTGAATCTCAGAATACTTATTTCAAGATGGATGCAATACTCTTAAATAAAGAGATTTCAGATAATGTGCAATAATTGTGTTCCATATATTTTTTGGAATTACTAACCTGAAACATTTTTCTTAAACCAAACAACAGTCAAGTCTTAAGAGTCCATATAAAATAGTACTATCTAACCTAGTTTAGTTTCGAAGCATTATGTAGTTTCAGAAATCATGTCATATTCTTATCCTAGACTTTAGTCACGCCTCCCTCAAAATGAGCGGTCTGCATCCGGATATCATACAGCTAACCTCTCTACATAACATTGCATTAGAGCTGGCGACTGATCGGTAACACCTACATACAGGTTTGTATTATAGTTTGTGACCGGTGAGCACACAGAAAACATCAGTATGTTTTTTCGTGTGAAAGTCTGCATATTGATAGCCTGATACTCACCATTTTGTGTCAGTTAAGGTGAAATTCTGCACCTCAATATAATATCCATAAGTGCATTTGTAAAGAGTGTCATATCTTTGTGTCTTAAAATCTTGGGCAAACTAGTCAACATGAAACTCAAAAGTGCTAACGATCTGCGAACTCCAGTTATGGGATGGTGTTATAAATTTTGATGATAATACCATAAATTGTGTTGTGTGTATTGTTACTTTCAGGTGTCTGTCTCAGTACATTATGCCGCTATGAACTTTAACCAATACCATGACCATATTTAAGGACTAGGTGATTCTTCTTCTCTATTATTCGCAATGGAAGATATGCGTGTCTGTTGACCTGTATGAACTGGGTATTGTGAAACTGCAACTGCCATCAATGATGGTGTAGTGCAATTAAAGTGGGATGAACAATTTTCAAAATTCATTTCTTGTTCTGTCTACATCATTTGACACTGTCTCTCTTAGCACCAGTTTCCATAATGTATTTACAGTAGAACTACATTTGAGACATAGAGGTTTGGCAGACTCTGCTGTGGTCACAGAGCATATGCTCTAGGAGTGAAATCTTGGCTAGGTCTGCTGTGGAAACTACCATCTTCCACAATATGGGGGTGGGAGATGCACCTATGCACTAAAATACTAAATCATCATAATTTTAACTTTATCTTGACATTTTCAAACCGTGTCTCTCTAATTATGGAGAGGGGTGGGGGGGGGGGGGGGGGGGGGGGGAGGGAGAGAGAGAGAGAGAGAGAGAGAGAGAGAGAGAGAGAAAGAGAGAGAGAGAGAGAGAGTGTGTGTGTGTGTGTGTGTGTGTGTGTGTGTGTGTGTGTGTGTGTGTGTGTGGGGGGGGGGGGGGGGGGGGGGAGGATTGCTGTAATTCCCCTATGCCTTTCCGTTACAGGGATAATTAATAACGTTAGTGTGTGTTGAGTATCACTTCATGTTTGTACGTAATTATGCTGATTTTTGGGTTTCTGTTTTATTTCCCAGAGCAAATATTTATTCAGTTCTTCTCATAATGCGCTCTCAAGTTTATGAACACATGCAACATTAATTTTTTCCTTCATTAATTCTCACAGAAATAACTTTAATATCAACCATTTTGCTTCATTGTATTATTGTCATGTATCAAAGTTTTCTTTGCCAATTAACGCTGCTCCCAAGTTTTCACACTTCAGAGTGCAAATACTTTTGTTAAAATGTGATGTACCAAACAGCTTACAAAAAGTTGCTCTATTTTTTACTAGTTCATATTAATTACCTGCTTCTCTAACACCAATACTAACCATCATTTGTCTACTACTAGAATTCCAGGTGACATTAACTATTCACTCTAGGTGTGAGGACACTGGACTAATGTTGGAGATGGTCCGGCAGACTGACCACAACCTAATAATATATGGCAATATTCATGTCACCATCAAACAGTGCTCTTAACATGTTACCCTCAAAAAGGAAAAACTATGGAATTTAACTGTATATGCTCCACAAACTGTTATAAAAATTGCAATTGGTTTTTGAACTTTTTCTTGTTGTTTTAGTTTTATTTATTTATTGGTCCTGTTGTCTACAAAGCACCTTACGCTTAAGACATTGGAAAAGTCAAGTTATAAATATACAGCTGATGGTCACTTCTAGGCATACGTATTTAAGGTTACAAAAAGTATTTATATAACACATTTCATAAATTTAAATATTCTTCAATAGAGTAAAAGCAGTGTAGCTGTAAATATGACTTTAGAGATTTTCCAAAGGTATTGACCTTAGTAACAGCTTTTATGTTTTCACGAAGTTTGTTATAAAGCTTAACTCCCATACGAAAAGTACCTTTCTGGCACAGAGCTGTACAGATTTGAGTTATACGTAAGTTTGTTTTGTCTGCTAAAGAGATCATGTAATCACAGTTTTCTTTTTCCAGCCCTTACATTTTATTACATTTATTTCAAAGAATAAAAGGGTTTCCATAATGTATACACCTGGTAATGGAGGAATATCAGATTTCTTACACAGAGGTTTGCAAGAGTCTCTATGCTTGCACCCAAACAAGATTCTAATGGCCATTTTTTGTAAGTTAAAAGTGCTATTAGCTGTTTTACAGTTTCCTGAGAAGGTGACCCCATATCTGAGATGAGAATGACAGTAGGCATGATATGCATTCATTACTGTTTTCTCACTACACCACAATTTTAATGAGCAAAGAAGGTAACATGTTTTGTTCATTTCTGCATTGAGATATTCAATATGCTTTTTCCATCTGATGTTGCTATGCAGCTAAAGTCTTAAGCCTTTAGTTGCCATGGAGGTGGCTGAGAACTTTTGGCGTTTCATTTTCCCTTTCCTATGGGAGAAATACCCTCAGACTTCAATAAGAATATAATAATTCCAATCCCAAAGAAAGCAGGTGTTGACAGATGTGAAAATTACCGAACTATCAGTTTAATAAGTCACGGATGCAAAATACTAACGCGAATTCTTTACTGACGAATGGAAGAACTAATAGAAGCCAACCTCGGGGAAGATCAGTTTGGATTCCGTAGAAATGTTTGAACACGTGAAGCAATACTGACCCTACGACTTATCTTAGAAGAAAGATTAAGGAAAGGCAAACCTACGTTTCTAACATTTGTAGACTTAGAGAAAGCTTTTGACAATGTTGACTGGAATACTCTCTTTCAAATTCTCAAGGTGGCAGGGGTAAAATACAGGGAGCGAAAAGCTATTTACAATTTGTACAGAAACCAGATGGCAGTTACAAGAGTCGAGGGACATGAAAGGGAAGCAGTGGTTGGGAAGGGAGTGAGACAGGGTTGTAGCCTCTCCCCGATGTTATTCAATCTGTATATTGAGCAAGCAGTAAAGGAAACAAAAGAAAAATTTGGAGTAGGTATTAAAATCCATTGAGAAGAAATAAAAACTTTGAGGTTCGCCGATGACATTGTAATTATGTCAGAGACAGCAAAGGACTTGGAAGAGCAGTTGAATGGAATGGACAGTGTCTTGAAAGGAGGATATAAGATGAACATCAACAAAAGCAAAACAAGGATAATGGAATGTAGTCTAATTAAGTCGGGTGATGCTGAGGGAATTAGATTAGGAAATGAGGCACTTAAAGTAGTAAAGGAGTTTTGCTATTTGGGGAGCAAAATAACTGATGATGGTCGAAGTAGAGAGGATATAAAATGTAGACTGGCAATGGCAAGGAAAGCGTTTCTGAAGAAGAGAAATTTGTTAACATCCAGTATAGATTTAAGTGTCAGGAAGTCGTTTCTGAAAGCATTTGTATGGGGTGTAGCCATGTATGGAAGTGAAACATGGACGACAAATAGTTTGGACAAGAAGAGAATAGAAGATTTCGAAATGTGGTGCTACAGAAGAATTCTTAAGATTAGATGGGTAGATCACATAACTAATGAGGAAGCATTGAATAGGATTGGGGAGAAGAGAAGTTTGTGGCACAACTTGACTAGAAGAAGGGATCGGTTGGTAGGACATGTTCTGAGGCATCAAGGGATCACCAGTTTAGTATTGGCAGGCAGCGTGGAGGGTAAAAATCGTAGAGGGAGACCAAGAGATGAATACAATAAGCAGATTCAGAAGGATGTAGGTTGCAGTAGGTACTGGGAGATGAAGAAGCTTGCACAGGATAGAGTAGCATGGAGAGCTGCATCAAACCAGTCTCAGGACTGAAGACAACAACAACAACAACAACAACAACAACATGGGAGAGAGAATGGAAAGTGTGACCACTGAAGCTAAATTTTATTCCTAAAGCTACTATGAATGCTGCTACTTTCACTAACAGTTCTACCTTTATCTACTGTCCGCATTTGAGGTGTCTCTCTTAATCCGGGGTCTGAGTGGCCTGTCCCAAAGTTATCCCTAGTTACCCCGTAATCAAGGAACGGACAGTTCCAAAAGCTAGGCAGTTGTTTTAACTTCACTTCCTGATGTTTGCATGGTGGAATGTTTGTATGGTGGAATCATGGTCCTCTTGTAATTTTAAATTGTCTCGAAGTTGATAGTATACACGGTTTTAAACAAAGTACTAAGTGCAGAACTGTCCCTCAGTTTCGTACCATAAAACTACAGAATGAATCTTTAAAAACCAAGTATGGACTTCACTAAGGCACAACAATGTAGAATCACAGAAGAAACTTTTGGCGTAAAAAATAAGATAAGACTGGTTTCATGAAAACAAGGGAATTTGAACTTTCATTTGTAACAACCGAAAGATGGTTGCATTCGTAACAACCCCAGATGGCTGCACCACTGACATGCTGAGTGTTGAACAATGATATTATTAAATCTGACACCAAGAAAGATTCCTTGCCCTCTAAACTTCATTAGCAGAGAATTAGACTTGAAGACTGGAGTATTTTTTTAACTATCTAATGGGAACACCACCTAAGTAGTACCAGAACACATGAAAAATTCCATCATAGTTACTGTATTTTTTAAAATGTGATTTCAACTACTATCAAACAATGGAAAATCCAGGATGGAACATAACAATACCAGAGAAGGAAAGTTGCTACTCACCATATAGTGGAGATGCTGAGTCGTGATAAGAACAACAAAAAGATTCACACAATTATAGCTTTCGGCCATTGAGGCCTTTGTCAGCAGTCTCTGCTTTCCCTCACCGGAACTATCATAGAAGTCTGCTGAACAGCTGTCTCAGCAAAAGTATTTCCAGAATATGTGCAGGCTTTGCTCCTCCAGAAACCCCACTGAAATGATTACCTATACCAGAGAAGTATAAACGAAATACCGAGACTTGAGTTTCTCCACTCTCAGTGTTCAATAACCTAGAAAACAGTGTCCTAAAATATCTGACATAGCCTAGATATGCTATGTTGGTGTTTTTATGATGCACTGGCTAGCCTGAACATTTTGTAGAACTGATCAAAACACTTCATACTGGGGTGATTAGCGGCATCAAACTTGACCACTCACAAATGGGTGTAAATAAGGCTGTGTGCTTTATCTACGCATTTCGCTACTTTTTACCCACATTCCATGAAAGTCATCCAAAGACAGTAGTTTGGAAATTAGATACTGATTTGATAGAATAATTTTCACTCAAAGATTGCTCACGTTCACACACATAATAGAGATGCAGTATTAGCATATGCTAATGCTTCTGTTGATTCACTTGAACTGCAATTTCTCATTATTTGATTGAAAAGTACATATGAGCATAATTTGGCCTAACTAAACAGTTGGAAAACAGCCTGCCTCGAACTGCTGTAGCAGGTTCACACACATCAGTTCAGGAACAGGAATTTTACTTCACTTATCTGGAATGTTATTTGAACACAAAGTGTCTGTTCCTTTGAAAGAACAGACACCACACAGATTTCACAGCTGTGAAACACAATAGGTAAATTGAAGGGGGATCACTGCTGTCCCACTGCAGCTGACAGCAGGTATCCCCCTTCAATTTACCTATTGTGTTTCACAGCTGTGGGACCTACATAGTGTGAGTTCTTTCGAAGGCACAGACACTACGCACTCAAATTGATAAGCCTGGCTGGGCAACAGATCCACCTTTCTTCAGTGTGAATGCACAAATAAATCTGACCTCCAGTGGGAACCTATAAGTAGTGAACAGGAGTATACATGGACAGGGACTGCAGATAGGTGGCACTCAGTGGGAGTGTGGATCAGCCATGAGGCATACCAAGCTACTCCATGCAGATGTGTTAATACTGTCCCGGACGTCGCAGTGGTTACCGCACCTGCCTAGTAAACAGGAGATCCTAGGTTCGAATCCCGGTCTAGTGCTCATTTTCCTTTGTTGCTGCTGTTTCCGCTTCATGTCCCACTGCACCTGACAGCAGTTATCCCAGTTACGTATCTCAAATGTGTTCTCTCCAAATGTTACACCTCCAGATAGGATGTGGTAAACAGGATCCACACTGCTCATGCATCCTTTATGCACCTCACAATGAATCTTCCTTAATAAATACAAAATTAAAAACCATGAAACTCTTACTGTAACTTGCAAACCTGCTGAATGAACGTGAATCTGGACATTTTACCAGTGAGACATTAAGAAACTTTAGGGCTCTGATCAACATAATCTTTAGCCAACTAACAATTTAGAATGCGAAAAATACATGATCTTTCTTACAATTCTTATGGGAGTGTAAGAACAATTCAAAAGGCACGATCAGTAGTCACAGATTCACACGGATTGTTCCCATTCACCCTAAGTGAAATCTTCCTCGCCAAGCCCTCCAAACAAAATCCACTACTGGTAAATGACCCCTTTGCACTCTTATAAGGTGTTAGGAGAGCCATAAAAGTGTGAACATAAATCCAAATACAGGATGACAATGATTGAACTATATTAAAAAAATTTAAATTAGTTACAAACTACAGTATTTGCACACTTCATTCAACATGTAAACATCGCTACCGATATTCGGTTTTAGGTTATGAACATGTCTGATACGCCTACCATCATCGATGATGATGTGATGCAGAATAATGGCAAAGTTCTGCATGGTCCGCTGAAGAGTCTGAATATCGATGCTGTTGATGACCTCCTGAATGGCTGTTTCAGCTCAGTCACGGTTTTGGCATTATTGCTGTACACCTTATCTTTAATACAGCTCCATAAAAAGGAGTCTTGTGTATTCAGATCCGGAGAATATGGTGGCAAATCGAGGCCCA
Source organism: Schistocerca serialis cubense (assembly GCF_023864345.2). NCBI lineage: Eukaryota > Metazoa > Arthropoda > Insecta > Orthoptera > Acrididae > Schistocerca > Schistocerca serialis. The sequence goes on along the minus strand of NC_064644.1, from coordinate 608,083,865 downwards.
GCCAGTGGTCTCTGGGTACCCCAGAGCCAGAATGTGGTCCCCAAAGCGCTCCTCCACGACATCAAACTCTCTCCTGCTTTGGTGGGATCAAGCTCCTCCTTGCACGAACCACATCTTGTCGAAATCTGCATATTTTGGATAATGGGGATGAAACCATCTCCCAAAATCTTCTCGTAGCACCCGGCAGTCATCACGCCACGAAGGAATATCCCACACCACACATTCACCCACTGAGGGTGAAGAGACTTCTTGATCGCAAATTGTGGATTCTCAGTCCCCCAAATGTGCCAATTTTGCTTACTGATGAACCTATCCAAATAAAGGTGGGCTTCGTCACTAATCCAAACCATACAATCCATATTAATTCCCATTGTGCCCTGCGCCCAACCATGCAGTTTGAACGTCCTAACTCAAACTGTTCAGAAGTAATGATGATTTTATTTCATATAGTTGAATAATTATTACCCTGTACATGGGAGGGCGTGGGATAGGATGGAAAGCTCTGGTGCTTAACCAGCTCAGCTCAGCGTATCAGTTTCAACAGACTGGAAGTAAAATCTCAAGAAATAAATTGAACCATTCTCCCACTTAGAATCACATGGAGTGGTCTTCAAAAACACCGAAGCCATCTGCGTAGGTAGCAACTAGAGCAAACACGTAATTTACAATCAACAGTGGCCAACAAGTGTATGCCTAAAGGGCAGAACTGTTCTCGGATATTATTTTCTATGGCATTAATGAATGGAAGTGTGCAACAGAAACCAATGTTCTAGCATCTTGATCTTCAATGACAGAGGGATACTTGCTGAAGCAAATTAAAAACCAGCAACATATGAAATTTTTTTTTTTCTTAGAAAGGGAAACCAAACTTCAACTTTTCCAGGCTGACTGCAATATTATGAAAAGGATAAATTGCCGCTCACCATATAACAGAGATGTTTGGTCGCAAAGAGAAGACTACTAAACATGTAAGGTTTTCGGCTAGGAGGCCTTCTGGGAAAAAAAAAACCACACACACACACACACACACACACACACACACACACACACACACCTCTTTCCATAATGTTTTGAACATTGTCTTTCATGTCTGAATGCGTTTTCTGTAATTGGCAGCCAGAGAAACTGTGTGTGTGTGTGTGTGTGTGTGTGTGTGTGTGAGAGAGAGAGAGAGAGAGAGAGAGAGAGAGAGAGAGAGAGAGAGAGAGAGAGAGAGGGGGGGTAGGGGGGAGGGGGGTGGGGGGTGGGGGCGGAGGCCTTCTAGCCGAAAACTTACATGTTTAGCAGTCATTTTGTTGTGCCTGTCTGCGACCAAACAACTTTGCTACATGGGGAGTAGCCATCAAGTATTATGAAAAGGATAGATTACTACTCACTATGTAACAGAGGTACTGAGTCAAAGATAGGCACAACAAAAAGACTGTCAAGCAAGCAAGTTTTTGGCCAATAATGTTTCCATTGGCACTAAACATACAAACCCAAACTCATGCAAATGCACATTATATCACTAGCACAAAAATGCTTAATTACTCTTCATTCAAGTGTCAGAAGTACGAATAATATTTCTTCGAAAATCTTTTCTTGCTTACCCAATGATGCCTAACAGATAAAGCTAAATTTTGAAGGTGTTACTCAAATATGGCAGCACAGATTTTCTTGATTTATATTTAAGACTTACAGCAGATTCTCAAAGCTACTCAGAATGATTATTATTTAGTTGGATTGCTGAATTAAAAATATTTTTCGTAACTCTTACTTACCCACCAAGGTTTTTCCACCGTGCAAAAAATGATTCACCATTCATTTCAGTTGGTTCGAAGAACTTATTAACTGTTAGTGGAAGTTTTATTGTTAACTTCTGGGGTACATTGTTATATATGAAGGTGATATTCATACTTGGGGCATCTGAAACAATAGTTCATTTTTATTAAAACATGCAGCATTAATATCATAACAAACAAAACAAACTTTTTTGGAACTGATCACAGAAGCAGCATGCAATTAAGCAAAAGTTAGAAAACTTGCAACACCCACATGTTAAAGAGATCTGACTGAATACATTATACATCTTTTCTAAATGTATTTATAAATTCTTTTGTAAACAATTTTCTTCAAACATTTATTTACAGAGAGTGATCAACTGGCACCATTGTTACCTAGTTCAATCTGTAATTAAATACAGTTTCTTTCACTAAATTGTGTAAAGTTGTAAGTTCCTGAGATGGCGAAGGCCACGTACTATATGATCAGGTTGCCCGAGACATGGCACACAATATTCTGGTCCTATACCACCTCATCTCTTTTCTGATGGATCAACTATGTCTCAAGGAAACTTTCACTTCAAAGGCTACATTGACTTTTTATGAGAGTTACACATGATTCAACTTATTACATACATTTAGATTTGAAATTTATTGCATACATTTGAGAAAAAAACTTTCACATTCACATCTGCACATCATGAAATTTGGCTGAAGGTGTTGCACTTAAGCAGGTATTAACACACAACCACACGAAATTCGAGCTACGAAGATACACTGAAGCAGATATCAATGCTGACCACCCAACCACTCATTTGACAGACATTCACTGCTAAATAAAGGCCTCCCTTAAACTTTTCTGAGCATCCAAGTTGTCTCTGCATGTTTTGTAATGTCATCCACCAACTTTCCATTGAGGTGTTGCTTAGGTCTTTCCTTATCTCTTTGAACTCATCAAATAATTTCTTTAGTACATCTAACAATCCATTTGATTGGCTACAAGTCCTGCTCACCTTCAGTTCATTTTAATTGCAATTTAAAGACTTACACTATCCTCTACCTAACCTATCTTTGGCTCAGAAAGGGGTAAAACATGCTGATGTAAGACCAGATGAAATAAAATGCCCGACAGACAGCAGTAACAGTTTTAAAAATAAATTTTAATCTTTTCTCCTTGACAACTCTTTCTACACTACAGATGAATTCTTGAATAGGAATAAATAAATCTATAGCTGTAATATACGCATTTTGTGCCATTTAAGGAAATGGGGTAGGTAATAATTTTAAGCTGGGGAGGGAGAGAGAGAGAGAGAGAGAGAGAGAGAGAGAGAGAGAGAGAGAGAGAGAGAGAGAGAGAAAAAACCATGATCATTCACGTGTGCATTTCTTATGCACTTGTTCCACATTATAACGTTACCATGAGACTGATCAATGGCACACGTAATTACTCCTATCCTGTTCCATGTAACAATATTATGAGAAGGGAAGTTGTTACTCACCATACAGCGGAGATGCTGAGTCTCAGATAGGCACAACAAAAAGGCTCTCACAATTAAGCTTTTGGCCACTAAGGCCTTCGTCAACAATACACTCACATACACACATGCACGCATGTTCGTGCACATGCACAGACATGCAAACACAACTCACACGCACAGAACTGCAGTCTCAGACGAATGAAACCGCACTGCGAGCAACAGCACCAGTGCATGATGGGTGCGGTGACTGGGTGGGGGTAAGGAGGAGGCTGGGACGCGGAGGGGTAGTGTGGTGAGTGTGGCAGACAGTGAAGTGCTGGAGGTGAGGACAGTCACTAACTAAGGCTGAGGACAGGAGGGTTACAGGTACATAGGATATATTGCAGGGAAAGTTCCCACCTGCACAATTCAGAAAATCTGTGGTTGGTGGGAAGGATCCATATGACACAGACTGTGGAGCAGTCACTGAAATGAAGGATATCATGTTTAGCAGTGTGTTCAGCAACAGGGTGGTCCACTTGTTTCTTGGCCACGATTTGTTAGTGGCCACTCATGTGGACAGACAGCTTGTTGGTTGTCATGCCTACATAGAACGCAGCACAGTGGTTGCAGCTTAACTTTTAGACCACATGACTGGTTTCACAGGTAACCCTGCCTTTTTAAGGGATAGGTGAGTTAGTGACCGGACTGGAGTAAGTGGTGGAGGAAGGATGTATGGGACAAGTCTTGCATCTAGGTCAAATACAGGCATATGAGCCATGAGGTAAGGGATTGAGAGCAAGGGTTGTGGAAGTCCCACCGTCCAAGCACAGAGGAGCATTCTCCTCACAACTCAGTAGCACCTAGGACAGTTGCAACTGAATTACATTCTCCACCAGGGTTTTGATTACCTCTCATCGTGCCCTGAAATGAGAAATGTCCTGCCCACTACCCTCGCCACCCCCCCCCCCCCCCCCACCTGCCCCCACCCCCAAAGTGGTGTTCCGTCGTCCACCAAACCTACACAATATACTCATCCTTCCTTACACAACTCCTGCCCCCAATCCCTTACCTCATGGCTCATACCCCTGTAACGGATATAGATGTAAGACCTGTCCCATACATCCTCCCACCACCATTTACTCCAGTCCTGTAACTAACATCACCTGTTCCATCAAAGGCAAGGCTACCTGAGAAAACAGTCATGTGGTCTACAAGCTAAGCTGCAATCACTGTACTGCATTCTACGTAGGCATGACAGCCAACAAGCTGTATGTCCACATGAATGGCCACCAACAAACTGCAGCCAAGAAACAAGTGGACCACCCCTGCTGCTGAACACGCTGCCAAACATGATATCCTTCACTTCAATGACTGCTTCACAGCCTGTGTCATATGGATCCTTCCCACTAACACCAACTTTTCTGAATTGCGCAGGTGGGAACTTTCCCTGCAATATATACTACATTCCCATAACCCTCCTGGCCTCCACCTTCGTTAGTCACTGTCCTCAGCCATCCAGCCCCTTCCCTGTCCCCAATGCAGCACTACACAGCCGTCATTCCACCACCACATCGAGTCTCTTTATTTCTCCCCTTATCTACTTCTCGCCCCCCTCCCCCTGCCCTCTGTCTAACCTGCACCACTTCACTGTCTGCCACTCCCCACCATACTATCCCTCCCCCTCCCTGCCCCAGCCACCACCTTAACCCCACTAAGTCACCACTCCCATAATGCACTGGTGCTGCTGCTCACAGTGTGGTGTCAGTTGCCTGAGACTGCAGTCGTGTGCGAGTGTGCACGCGCACGAGTGTGTATGTGTGTGTATTGTTGATGAAGGCATTAATTGCTGAAAGTTTTAATTGTGAGTCTTTTTGTTGTGTCTATCTGCAACTCACCATCTCCAATGTATGGTGAGTAGCAACTTTCCTTCTCATAACATTATTTTGCACATATGACATCTCAAAGTGGCAATGACTGACACACACTTTCCCTCCCTCTCCAATGCACTGTTTGCTTCTGTTAGCATGTGGAACTCTTCTACTAATTATATTTTAAATTTTGTATCCTTTTACTGGTATCATTCACAAAAAAATCTTTCATTAGCTTTTTTTTCACTGGTAATGTGAGTACTGTCAGAGACTACTAAGTTCATTTTTGGTTTTTGATTTAGAACATTTTCTTCAGTACTCTGTGTGTGTCAGTGGTCACCACATAAACAGATACATTACTTTAATATAATCTTGCAAGTCACACAAATAACTGAAAACTAACTAACTAACTAACTAACTAATGAAATGATTTTTTCTATTTACTCATCACTTGAACTTTAGCTAGTTATGCTCATCTGGTTAATTTCACTGAGTTTTCCATGGCAGGACTCAACAGCTAAAAGTCTGGAACTTTGCTATTCTTACATTATATGCAGGTTTAAATATAGTCTTATATAAAGCTTATATATTAAATACCTATAAAATCTTCCACACATTCAACATTTATCATCTGCTGTATCTGTGCACCAGCTTCCAGGATGGGTGGTTCCACAGGCTTTGCTTGAAGGTTAAGTTTTGGTGCAAGTTCATCTGATATGGAAAGACGTGGTACAAAGCTCTGCAGAAAGTAACATCAGAAATATATTGTATTAACATTTAAATGACCATCAGAAAAAAATTATTTAAAGCCATTTTTTACCTGTAATGGGAAGGACGTTTTATTTCCATAGAAGAGCCCCAATCTCCCAAGATTTTGTCTAAATTCTGATTTCACTCCAATTTGTATTAAGTCATTCTCAAATAAGACACCATTATTTTTACACACAAACCTGGACACAGACAAATGTAGACATAAATATAAAATGCATTTCAGCAACAACTAAATTTGAATTAATTTATACTAACTTCTTAGCGTTGCTCTCAGCCTGGGTGACATTGTTCACGGTGGCATTGTTTTGAGGGTACATATCTCCAAAGACATCTAACAGATAACTCGTCGCTGGAGGCTGAGAAGCTGGAGGTGTGCTAAGCCCTAGGAGATCTGCTGATGCATTGTTTGTAGTATTAGGCTGCAAAGACAGTGACCAGTTTATGAAACGTTTCTAGAGTTAAATTTCACAATATAGCTCAACACTCTAATTTCTTTATTCAAAATGAAGTTGTAAATATACAAAAGAATGAATGAAAGTCTCAGTTCACACAATGTACATCAAAACTGCTAAACTGTTGGCTTTAAGATGCTACTGACACATTTAATGCATGTATCTATCTTCCACATGTGTCTCGAGAGAATTTCCCTACTTCTCCAGAATGTGAACAGCTATTTCATAGCTAGTGAGAAGCAGAAGATTCAACAATAATATTTACATATATGTGCATTTCTGTCAGGCTTCAACTTGCTCTTATTTATGAGAAACTGTGTAAGTCCAGAAATAAAAAAATTAGGCATGGTGACACTCTTAAATGGAATATGACAACTTCATTTAATCAGTAAGGTATACGCCAATTTGGCTACTTTCGTGTAGAGAATGAAGGGTATTCTGTGTATCAAATGCAACTACTGGTTACACGAAAAGTGCGCGAAAGTAAATCTAAAATTCGTCAGTGATGATTTTCTGTGGACATGTCACAGTTGTTTACGTGAAGAAATGGCTGATCTTGTAAGTGCAGTTGATACAAAAAAACGAAATTATAAAGTTACTACAAAGTGACATTGAGGCATTAAAAACCAAACTTTCGACCATCAAGAAAGAAACGATACATTAACACAAGAAAAGAAGTCCTGTGCGTGTAAAAACCATCAAATGGAAAAGCAAGAAGATTGCAAAAATACGAGTGAACGATCGGACTTTAAAAACAACAACATTTCAAGTGTTTCCGTTGATGTCTCGGTAAACTCAGTAAGCCAAAACCTGGAAGATAAATGTAAATGGAAGGTGGTGACATACCGAAAAAGGAAAAACAAGGCGACAGATACGCAACAAAAGGAAAATGACTTTTTAATAATTGGCGATTTGCTGCTGAAGAATATTGCTGTCTCCAATTGCAAGATCGACGTACGACCTGGAATTAGAACACAACTCGGTAAACATTTTAAAAATATGGTTAATGCAACACAAGCTACTACAGAACCAGATTCTGAAACCAGACATAATTATAAAGGGGTGTTTATACATGTTGGAACGAAGGAACAGCAGTGAGGAAGAAATGGCAAACGAAACAAGAAACATGATTCGTTCTGCAAGAAATGTGTATGCAGGATCTCAGCTGATACTTAGCAGAATCATAAGCAGTAGGTCAGTGAGTGAAAAATGTATTGCCAAAATAAACTGTGCTCCTAAAGAACAATGTGATCGTCTTGGGGCAGTTTTTATAGACCCAAACAAATTCCTATGTGAAAACTCACTAGCAAAGGATGGTTTGCATTTAAATAGACTGGAGTCTGTAAAATTCAGCAGAATGTTTGCAGATGTTTGCAGATGTCTGCAAAATCATTAGAAGCAAGGGAAACTAATATGGCCTGACAAGGGTGAAAAACCATACACTCTAGCTGGAAAAGAAAAACATAACCACCATACAAAAAAAGATGATGCTAAAGAATTTGCCTCGGAATGCAGCTCACAACATGTAGACCAACAAAAGAAAAATTACATAAACGTACTTCATCAAAATATTCAACACTTTGGTAACAAAAAATTAGAAGCAGGAGTACTCCGGAGTGAAGTAAGACCAGACATATTATGCATAAGTGAACATGGACTAACAAAGTAAAATAGGTAATGTTGCAATAAAGGACTACAAACTAGCTAGTTACTTCTGCAGATCTAAATATACGGGTGGCGGCTTTTGTATATATATTAAAACAGGTACTCTTCTAAAGAATGTAAACAGTGAAGCTGCTACATTGCCCATAGCTACAGAAAAAGGCTGAAGTTACCGGTATAGTGACAGAGGATTTTGAAGGGTTGTGTGTGTACTGATCACCATGTGGCAATATTAGCATCTTTCTGAAAAAAATTGCTAGCTTACTGAGAATTACTATGAAGAGAAACCTTATTACATGTGGAGACTTCAACATTGAAATGGGAAAAGACAAAAATAAGACAGGATTCTGAAGAATTGTTAATACAGCATAACTTGAAAGTAACAATAACTGCACCAACAAGAGTGACTTCACAAAGTGAGACAGTTATTGACAACATAATTACTAATATGTGTAACTATGAGTCACATGGAGTTCAGACAGAAATATCTGATCATCATGGACAACTAATCAGCTTTTGCAGAAGTAATGACACAGTATCAGAACCAAAACAAAGAACCAATGTAATTAGTATCATCAGTGAACAAAATATCAATAGCTTTAGAACGATGTTAAGTAAGGAAACCTGGAATGAAACCCTATAGGCCCAGAGTGTAGATGAAAAATATGATGCATTTATTTCAACAATTAAATACAATTTTAATGTAGCATTTCCCAAAGTAAATAGACAAGAAAGGCTGCAAGATCAAACACAGTGAACTACTAGTGAAATACTAGAACAGCGAAGGAAGCTGCAGGATCTCAGACGGATGGGCGAAGCTGAAAACTACAAAATGTTAAAAAAGAAGTATAGAAAAACAATAAGAGAAGCAAAAGCAATTGCAATTGACACCACCATAACGAACTCAAAAAACAAGGCAAAGGCAGCTTGGAATGCAATTAATGCTGAAAGAAAGGAAAAAGATGGTCAAACAAAGAAGAAGATATTAAGTCAATTAAAATAGACAACACAGTGGTCACAGATGGTATGGAAATAGCAAACGTACTGAATAATAACTATATTAGTGTAGTAGAAAACTTAAAATTGGAAAGAAATAGTCAAAAAAAGAAGAGTATTAAGGTACCAAAATGATCATGCAGTACTATGTTCGTAAGACCAGTCACAGAAGATGAACTACGGAAAACTATACAGAAACTGAAGTCCAAGAAATTAGCTGGTGATGAAATATCAAATCGTGTAATAAAGCCAGTAAGTGGGTAGATAATAACACCACTGCTGAATATAGTAAATTGATCTTTCAGAGATGGAATTTTTCCAGAAAAACTGAAGATAACGAAGGTGGTGGCAGTGTACAAGAAAGGGGATAAGGATGACCCCAAAAGCGACAGACCAGTTTCACTTAAATCAGGTTTCTCGAAAATCCTAGAAACGCTTATGTATACCAGATTAGTTAATTATTTGGACAAACATAATATTATCATACCCTCACAACGTGCTTTCAGAAAGTGTAAATCTACAGAATCAGCAACTGCCAGTCTAACAGAATACATTTTACAGACCTTAGATGAAAAAAAGGTTGTCTCTGCAGTGTTTTTGGATCTTTTAAAAGCATTTGACACCATTTACCATGAAATGCTGATACAAAAATTAGGCAACTATGGCATTCGAGGGCAACCAGGTGAATGGATAAAATCATACATGTGCAACATCAAGCAGTATGTATCATTAGGAAACTCATACCAAACCCATCAAATATGGAGTGCCACAAGGTTCAGTAATGGGGCCATTGTTATTTAATTTGTTTAATGATATAGGTGTTGAGGAGGGAGGAAAGAAAATATTGTATGCTGATGACATGACAATACTAAATAGTGACCAAAGTATGGAATAGCTTGAGAGAACAGTATACACATCTGCAAAGGTCACAGCTCAATGGCTGTTGGAAAATGAACTGGTTATAAATTTAAAAAAGGCTATGTATGCAGTGTTTAAAAACAAGGAGAAGGCTGTAGACAACGTGGATTTAGAGGTTGATGGAACAAGGCTTTAAGAAGTAGAATCTGCTAGATTCTTAGTTATTCTTGTGGATAATGAACTGAAATGGAAGAAAAAGACATTAATACTGCCTGTAAGAAACTGAGCTCTGTCATATTCTTAATGATGCAGCTATCACAGTATTCGGACAAGAACCTTCTGTGTACAGTGTATCATGGACTTTTCGAACCATACTTACAGTATGGAGTGACTGTGTGGGGAAACTCAAACAAACAAGAGACAAAATGAGTGTTGACTTAAAACAAGACGGAGCAATTATGACCATTCTAAGAAGAAAGACCTCTGAAACATCCGGAAACTGTTTCACTCTCATACATAAAGAAGAAAGTAGTGGCATAACTGCTTCCTTGTTGTTCTCTACCTGTGACGGAGTTGTTTCAGGCTGATGGTTATTAACCGTTGGTGCAGGGCTTTTTCCTTCTCTAACTTCATTTTCAGGAACCCTTCCTGGCTTTTTCTTCTTTAGAACAGCAAGAATGGATGATTCTCGCTCTGGGAAAGCTGGCATCTCCTCTAAAACTGTTGCCTGTAAGAAAATAATTATGTGCAAATCCATTTTTTAATAGGCTTTGTCAAAGTACTTTATCTTGGACAAAGAATCACTACTCTGTTTGTCACACTATGTATTAAATTAAGAAATGTTCAGCCAAATGTACATACAAAAAATTAGGGATGTAGTTTTAATTTATAATTGATTTTACCTTTATGCCAATGAAAGTGAGCCTGGGTCACATACACAAAGTGACACTAATTTATGAGATTTCTATCTATCTTAATACAGCTTTATCACCCGTACAGCAACAACCTGGCACAGAAGGTGGTGCTGCAGCAATTCTGTGACACAGGTGACTACAGTCACAGTATCCTACACAAGTTTCCATGTTGATACAGATGTAGGAAGGCAAACTGAGCACAGATATGCTATCCAATTTTGACATGTAGCTGTGTAATAGTACTGAAAATTGTCAAGTCTGGGATGACTAAATGTGGTAAAATACACATCATAGTCTGGAAACAATTCCTCCATGAGATGTGTACAGTAGTTTAACACATTGGCTCTGATGTTGCCAGCACAATTTGAGTATGATGTCCAATGCATTAATTGTAAACAGCTTCATATTAGTAAAAATGAACACACTGTTCTCCATAGACATTGGAGCTCAAAGATTTTACTCCACAAATGTTTCATATATGAAAATCCCATAATCACAATTAACTGTAGACATAGAGGGTCATATGTATGCACTAGAGTCCCATTCTTCTTTTTTCATCATTTGTCAGCATCACAGAGCAATTGTTCATAAATGACAAAGGTGTAACTAAAGCAGTTAGTATGTACAGTTATAACCTATATGTGCAAGTAGCACCTAGTCACCACCTAAAATCCACTTGCCTCCATTATCAACCTTTCACTGTGTGCCAATGTTGAGCTGATGGTTTGTCAATATTATGTAATGATGGTGACTGTCTAGTACATCCTAAGTACAGTAACGTGCAAGGCTAATGTGGCATACAACTGCCCTTTATGATCTACTCACATTACTTCTTGGTGAGATGGGATCGAAATAAAATGTTCACTCCATGTATTTGCTCAGTTAAATGTCATTCTTGAACTAATAGCTACTCCAAGATATTCTAGGCTTTTGCAACAGGTCAATTTATTGTAAGACACTCTGCTTCAGGTGACATTGTGTAAACTGCACAATATCTCTTTGAGGCAACCGCTCAGAATAGTGGTTGCTGTTCATTATTTCTGGCAAGTAGCAACTGCCATTGTCCATATTGACAATCTTCTTACACATATGGCAGACCAAGAGCCACATAGAAAACTGTTACATTGATCAGAAGTGTTGCTGTTTCATGTTAACTCAGTGTTTATCGTTATTGCTACTCTAGCATTTCTTTGAACACATTTTAAGATTCTTTCATTGTTAGAGAGATTAAGCTATCCCACGACTTCCGAATCTTATCATATCATAAGAAGTAGCACCACTTGTATAAAACTGAGCTAATGTTGTCAATTGAGTCCTTAACAAACTTACCAAAACGTCGGTTGATGCAATTATACTCAGCTGGAGGTATTCTGATGCTCGTTGCTGCAGTTCTGCATCTGCACTGCGGAGATTACTGTGCTGCCTGAAGACTTCCTGAATTTGTGGCTTTATCTCAGGAAAGAGATTCACGAACTTTATGTATGTTGACAGCAACAGTGCTCTCGTCATTGGTGAACAGAGATGATACTGTGAACATATGTGAGAAACATTCTCAAAACGGAAAATACTGAATAGTGAAGATCACGTTCATGAAACAAAACACATACAAAAATTTTCACATTACTGGTAATGATAAGAGCCTGTCACATTTTAATTTTATTGAAAAATTGCTGGCTAATACAGTGGTAGCACTACACATGCAACAATGTTTGACAGCTGTATGAGTGACTGGTCCCCAGAAGCAGTCATAGTTATCAAATTTGGAAACCTAATCTTATTTATGGATGTTTAATGGAATGATCCATTGCATCACATGTAGAGAGGCGAGGTGGAAGGACCCTGATTACTGGAAGGGGAGGAGGGGGGGAGGGGGGGGGAGAGATAGCTGAAGGATAGTTAAGTGTTGACTGTTACAGCAGAGAAGGCTAGCATTTGCTCTGTTCTCAGGGAGTTTAGGACTGACTGTATGTATGTAGCAGTTTACCTTAGATTGGGGGGGGGGGGGGGGGGGGGGAAATCAACTCTGACAAGGCTGAGCTCTGAAAGTAGCATTGTATTAATGTTAATCCCAGATTATTCCATCATGAACTAGAATCAACTCAGACTAGCAAAATTTTGGGGATCAAATCAAGTAGAATTGCATTCATTTGACAACCTCATTACACTACAAAAGAAAGGATTTTGTTCGGCATAAATGCAAGCAGAAAAGAAGTAAACAGTGAAGAATTTTTTCTATCTGTAAGGTCAGGTTAAGTAGAATATCAACCAGCTAAGTAATGAGTTTATATAGTAACTGCTCCCATACAAATTTTTGGAGGAGATGTAACTGATACGCAAACTTTATTGACATTTCACAGACATTTAGCACAAGAGTAAGAAATAGTAATTACTCTTACTTTAAATGAACACCAAGCACACGGAGTTTAACAGCTGCAAATAACTGATTGAGTACCTTTAACAAAATGTTCTCTAGACTAACATACTAACATTCAAACACGAGCTAAAATTGCTATGACAACTGCACATTGATTAATCAAAAACAGAAGCACATTTATATGAATTAGTAAAGTTATGTTTATTTGTTTATTTATAAATAATATTAAGAATATGTGATTCGGTGGTAAAATAATGGACTGTGAATTTAAGAGCTTGGCTTTGATCCCTGGTCGGTGCTATGTATTCCCCTCTACCCTGTTGAAGCTTGTGGTTCAGCTGTTCCAATCCATTTCAGTCTAGAGATGGTACTGTGAATTGAAGATGGTGCTCCCTTGCAGCTGTCACTAGGGGGTGGTGGGAGGATTGTGGGTATGTAGAGATATGGCACAGAAAATCTGGTGACTACGTCTTGGGGATTTGCCCATCTGTGAAGGCCTTTCTAACATCTTCAGCACACTGGGCAAGAGTGTTTTAGTCACTGCAGATACGCTTCGAGAGCTACTATCCATTCCACACCAAAAAATCCCTCCCACAGGGCATGGCTGCCTGGGGATGGTGTATCTGCAGTGTCAAGGACTCACTTGCACAGTATGTTGAAGGTCTCGCAAAGCCCTTCACCGATAGGCACTAGCCTCCGTACAGACTGAACAGATCTCCCTTGTGATATCCTCGCACACCCCCACAATCCTTCCACAACCCCCAAAAAGTAACTGCAAAGCAGCACCCCCCTTTGTCAACCTGTACCACCCTGAACTGTAACAACTGTAACACATCCTTCGTCAGGGCTTTGATTATCTATCATTGTGACCTGAAATGAGGGACTTCCCACTGAATATTCTTCTCACCCTCTTAAAGTGGTGTTCTGTCACCCACCCAATCTCCACGACATCCGAGGCCATCTGTATGCCGTACCCAATTCCAGTCTCTTGCCACAGGGACCTCATCTCTGTGTTAGACCCAGTTACCCGGCCTGCCCAATCCACTCATCCAGTATTGCCTATTCGAGTCCTGTCACAGGCTTGTCCCAACCCATCAGTGGCCAAGCCATGTCATATGCACCAACTCTGCTCTAATCACTGCACAGCTTTTTATATTGGTGTGATTATGAACCAGCTGTCTATCACTGTGAATGGCCACTGCCAAACTGCAGGCAAAAGCAAAGTGGACCACCCAGTGGCACAATATGCAGCTTAACACCATGCTCTAATTCAATGTCTGCTCCACAACCCGGGCCATATGGATCCTCCCCTCCACCACCAGATTTTCTGAACTATGCATATGGGAGTTATCCTTGCAGCACATTCTCTGCTCCTGAAATCATCCCAGCCTCAACCTGCAATAACCTACTGCACCCACACCCTTCACCTAAGAGTTTGTGCCTTCTTTGTCCTGTAAAATAATCAATTCATGTCCCTTCACCCTCAGTGAGCTCGCACTCTGCCAGCACATCCACCAGTCTTTTCCCCTCTCTGTTGCTCACCTTTTCCAATCCCCCTCCCCACAGCTTCCCAATGCTGCTTGAGCCTTGTCCTGACACCTTCTACCGTACTACGGCAGACCCCCCACACACTGCCAAATAGCAATCTTCTCCCCCCCCGCCCCCATAAACCCCACTGGCACTGTAATATCACTCCCTCTCCCCTGCTCCATTACCAATAGCTACTTTTGTTCAATGCAATAGTTACGTTCCAACTAAAGCAACTGGAAATAGCGCTCACATGTGCGTGAGGTGTACCTGCTTTTTTTTTTGTGTGTGTGTGTGTGTGTGTGTGTGTGTGTGTGTGTGTGTGATTTTCTTTGCTTTGAAGAAGGCTTTGCCACCTATATGACAATGCAGGTCAGTGTTCCAGGTATCCAGCCCTGCTGTCATTCACCCTGCTGAGCCTGGCATGCAGAAGCTAGTAGGTTCAATACTTCTCAGGTGCTTCGAGATTTTTTTTATTTTGGATAGTTATTGACATGGCTCATGATTATTTTCACTGAATTAATTGGTTTTAATGTAATTTATTTAAATTTCTAATCCCTTATCACATCACTGAACATCACAATGGCTTTTTCATTTGCTCTTACTTTTTCTTCCTGTCCATTGTTTTCATTTGGAATCTGTGAATCTGGTAATATTTTTTATTTACCTATCACAAAATGCTAATCTATTGGTTAAAAAACAAAAGACAAAATAATCTATTTATTCTGGTATGGTGTAAAAAATGCATATCTCGTTACAGACAACATGCACATTTTTTCAGATAGTTATCGTCACACAAACATTTAAAACACAAATTCCTGTTGCAGTATGGACAAGACAATGCAAATGAAGATTTAAACCAAAGAATGGATCATATACAACTGTGCAAAATGAGGAATAGTGACAATGAATGCAACAACATGGACAAAAATATAATATGATGAAACGGAAGAAATGAAATTGAAAATAATACAAAAAATAATTAAAATTAAATGGACACAGATTCCAAACAAAAACAGAACAACAGAAAGAAGAAAATGAGAGTAAATGAAAAAGTTAATACAATGATTAAAATGATATAACAAACGGTTAGAAATATTAAAGAATTATGTCTAAACCAATTAACTGAATAAAAACAATGATCAAAGCCATTTTGATAACCATTTAAAACTAAAAAAATTAAGTACCTGACAAGATTCAACCCACAATGTTTTGCAAGGCAGGCTAATCCACTAGCCACTATGCTACAATGCCCCCCCCCCCCCACACACACACACACAAAATTGTCAGTTTTAAGGACCTGAAACACCACAAAAAATTTTGGAATTTTTGTTCATCAATTACTTCCAAACTACGGCCCCCTATGGTGAATGGTTGCCTGGTGAGATTGCTTAGACCCTACTCCAAATCACCATACAGATGGTTTCAAAAACTCAATATCACCCTTGGGGACCTCCTCTTGTAAGAACAAAACTTATCTCCCATCAGTGATGTTTATACAACTGTCCCCGTGTTTCAGATGCACATCCATTTGGACTAAATTAAGGCAATCGACATTGTCTTGACTTAGGCTGTTAGTGATTTCACTATTTGGCTCTGTCATTGTGGACATATTGTGGGAAAGTCCAGTGGACTAAGTAGTAATCCACAGCTTCAAGGCCACCCCGTGAGTTCATTCACAAATGGAAGAAGAGAGGGGCAAATTAACAATATGATGTACCCTCTGTTATGCACAGTACAAAATTTGTGGAACGTATGTGCATTTTAAGAACTTACCTTAGAATGCAGTAACTGAAACTGGACAAGGGGTGATGAGCGTTGGTCTCCAGCAATCAGATTTCCAAATTCACCAAGAATGTATCCACCAACTTTTACCATATTTTCATGGCAAGCAGGTGCTTGAAGTGCCTGTGACAATTTCACAGAAAATATAGCAAATTTTCACAAATGAATTAAAATTAAAGTAATTCGCTGCCAATTCAAAAGAGGAAAAATTGTTAACAGTAGAGACTAATATTTGATATGGCTTATCAAAACAGATCTAATTTTTCTATTTTGTAACTTACTAATGTGAACTTCCGTGAGGATCTTACCTCAAAAACAGTTTTGGCAGCATAACCCTGCACATCATCCCTATTAATAACGATCTGTATGACACGATACCAGACTTCTTCAGAAACATAATCACCAGCTATCCTTATAAGATTGAGTATGACATCAACATACCATGTATAATCCGTAGCATATTTTTCTGCTAGTATAGCCACCTTCAAAACCTGTAAACAATTTCGTGATTGGTAGAAACTGTATTAGTATACTGAAGTACATAAAATTTTCTCTGGACCAATCTATCAGTACAAGAAACATGTGCTCACCATTTCCTCCCTGATTGAGTAGTCTGCAGTCTCCAGGTAGTTTAGCATTTCCTGTACTATTTCTTCAGCATTACTCTTGTCACACATTGCATACAACAGGTCAACTGCTTGCTGGCGCACTGATACATCCTTTTCCATCTGTGAAATGTAGTTACAATACTTTTACACTAATCTAAACTATTCAAAATAAATTTTTAAAGAAGTCTAATTTCCAAAATACAACTTCACACACACACACACACACACACACACACACACACACACCTGAATTGTACAACAATTACAGTTTTTTTAATACTGGTCCACAACATGACATCATGCTCACTTATCTGTAACTTTTTATTTCACAATTGCAACTTCAACATTTGTGCCATTTTCAAGTATAATATTTAATGTCATAATGTATTTCAGAAACATGATGAAAACAACATTCTTATGAGACTGTGTTACTCTTGTTTGAGTTGTGCGACACTCAATGAAATTCATCCCCAGTCGAATAAGATGTGGCGATGTTGTCTTGGATGTATGTAATGCGCGTTTGTTAGCGTGACAGTTCAAAGAAGTCAGAATGTCATGTGACAACAATCCAAGACACTCTCTGCCTTGCATCGGTTGGTCTGATGACGCAACTGAGCAAGTGGATAAAGTTGTTTTGGAGGATTGCCAAATGAGTGTGGCACACCTCAGCTCCAAGCTGGAATTTCTGTAGGGTCTGCATACAGAATCCTGCATAAAGATCAGACATATGAAAAATGAAATCCAGGAGCATGCCATGAACACTGACAGATAACCGACCCCAAGGCTGCATGCTTAACATGTTGTCAGGCAGTGTTAATGTGTGGTGACAACACAAAAATGATTTTCTTTTTGTCAATTGTAACAAGGGATGAGACATGGGTGCATTTTTTTGAATCCTGAAGCCATGCATCCATCACCTCAGTGGAAGCGAAACTCACCCACCCGACCAACCAACCAACCACCCACTCAACCACAAAAAAGATTTTTGAAAAAATTATGGTGGCCATGTTCTGGTACAGCAACAGTATAATCCTTACTCTTCTCACTCACTGCATTTTAAAGGGCCCTACTGTCACAAGTGTCGCAGCAAGATGTTTGGAAGAGCAAGCTTCTTCCAAAATGGTAAGGAAGTTGTGCATGTGTGCTTTTTCACAAGACAATGCATCAGCGCATCGGGCAAATGTGCCTCTGCAGTTTTTGGTGACAACATATCTGATTTCTGATGTTCCCTATTCACCTGATCAGGCTGTTAGTGACTTGGATGTTCCAGAAATGAAACATGCCCTCTTTCATCACATATTCACTAGCCATGCTGCTACTGCATCAGTGATATTTCAGTGGTCAAACCAGACTCCCGAAGATGCGTTCATAGCCATGGAACAATGGTATCAGCATTATGAAAAACGTATGGACGCAAGGAGGTGACACTGAAGTACGAAGTTTCACAGTTTTCATGAGATTAGTTGATTAGTTAGAGAGAGAGAGAGAGAGAGAGAGAGAGAGAGAGAGAGAGAGAGTGTGTCTTTCTGAGATATGATTAATATTATTAATATTCCTAGCAAATGCAGAGCTGTTTCACTTTTGGTTGGGCAATTGACATTTAGGTAATTTTATAACAACTTTTAGCTGTGGCTGCACACCCCAACAGTCAATTTTATTTGTGATGGAGAAATACGAGTAATCCTCACCAATTCATAAATTAAACACTAAGAATGATGAATGTCTTCTCCATAAGCCTGTTGCTCTGAACATTTTCGGCATCTCAATTTAAGATCCACCAAATGATTTAACTGCTATGGAGAAGTAACACATGATGAAATTACCATTCTGTGAAATGGTCACCACACCACTTTTTTAATTACAGTATGAAGACTGCATCCCCCACCCGCACCATCACCACCAAATTACATTTAAGTAACAAAGATTTCATAAACTATATTTATAATCCAGTTATCTACAACAGAATCAAAAGGCTATTTCTGAATCACACTACAAATGTAATACCAATTACAGTATACTATGTGCACACACTTTTTCATTGCATAGACTGGACTTACCACATATTACTCAGTGTCAAATGAGCAATCTCACCTTCATTGATAAAATTACTACTTCCTGGTGCTTTTTAACAGCCTCGTGGGAAAATTCAGAAGTGGCAAGCAGGCACATTGATTCCAAGGCAAGATACCTCAAGTTTGTTTCTCTGTTTGAAAGGAACTGACCAAGTTGATTACATGCACGAACCAGAAGATTTGGTTCAGTGTCATTATGAATAATGAGACTGATAGCTTCAAACAACACTGCATTCTTTGCATTTGAGTGCTGCACCTTCTTTGATTTTGGTGGTTCTTGTGCCTTGTTCAATATTGTCTCAAGACATTCATTTAGGCGGCCACGTACTCCAGGGTCCTCTGTAAATATTAAATTTGAAGAACTCATGAACGTGATTGTTAATCATAAAAAATGCGTTTGTGCATAAGGAAGCACACACATTAAATCCAATATATTGCATGCATTTCTGCTTTTCACAACATACAAATTTTAAAAGAAAAGACAGAGCAAGTTCCAAATTTAAATGAATGTGCATACAAAGAAATACAGACACAATGTTTCCTCCCAACATTTAAGACAGACTCATTAGCATGCATCTAACTACTGCACAAAATTTCTTCTGTTGTGGCTGGAAAACAGATTACAAAGAAAAAATGTTGTGTTGTGAAATAATATATTTAGGGCAGCAAAGCAAAAATTCAGACACCTTCCTAGGCCACGCAAGAAGCAGAGGAAAGTAATTCCAGCCACAAAAGTGAAGTGGAATTTCAACACGAGGAATCCACTGATATCCCAGTATGACAGGAGTACGACAAGCCTGTTATTACCTCACCTCACAGCCAATGAAGGCTACTACTTGGATGGCCCGATTTCCTGGAGTCCAGGCCACTGCGACATGAGTTGGAGTGAAGAAACCAGCATGGTAGCTTAACAAGCACATGCCAGTCTTGTATAAATATTGTTCATTTTTCAGTAATGATACTGAGTCTGCAGCTGACCATCCTGGTGGGGTGACATATGTTGGCCTACCATCTGCTGCTCTAGCTGCCTACACACTTCCATGCAACAGTAAGTCCCCTCCTGGTGACTTAGATGCTGTCAGCCACAGCACTGTCACATACGCAGAGTCTGATGAGGAGCACTTTGGCAACTTCGATCAGCAAGCCACTTTGTGGCTAACCTTATGGACTCAGATGTGCAGCCAATCTTCTGTCAACACAGTGGTGTGTAGTCTCTACTGGCCACCTCTTGCTCCTGTGGCCAGACTCCATTGCTGCTGGTCCCTCTCCTTTCCGAATGCCATAATGTGACTCAACACAACTCCACACATTGCAGTCAGGGCTGGTGACTGTCACTGGCGGCTTAGCTGATGCCAGAGGTGTCTCGCCACCTCAGCAGCCTTGTGCTGCCCCTATTGTCACAACAGCATCCATGCATATTCCTGGCAGGATGTACACAACTACTGCTTTGCTGCATGGTGCAATCTGGGAAGCCATTGCATTGTGTGTGTGTTAGTGTATAATAAATGTTTGGTTCTTTTATGCTGGTTCAGAAAAGCCTACCAGGATGACTGACAGGTAGCCACTCACCAAGCCATCAGACACCCACATTCTTGGGTAATGGTCCATAGCATACTAATTTCAACCTGTCTTCAACAACCAATTAACATGAAACCCCTGGGTCTGATGTCTGAAGGGTATCTGGGTCCAGCATCTGAACTTCAGCCACAGCTTGCATCAGCATTATGGGACTGTGACACACTTTTCAGACTGATTTATGTGTTACAGTGATGACCAGTAAATAGGACGTTTGTAGACATTTAAACCCACAAGGAAGGCAACACATGCAAAAGGTTTGGCAATTAAGCACATCAGTGCTCTGGATCACATTGGATCATGATAGGATGCACAGATTAGTCTAGCAGTTTCCCTGGCTGTATTTCTTTGTGGCTGTTCCTCACATTTTTTTGTATTGTCAAGTGGAGGTTGCACAAATGTCGGGAACATGGACAGCGAAGATGCAGGAAGTGACTGAAGCTTTAAGAGAGCAGAACTTGAGCAAACCACTGTCACATTGCAGAAGCAAGAAAGGGTTCTGTAAGTCATTAATGAGCATGCACATGCCAAGTCAGTAGAGGCAAAAGCTTTGGTACATGTACCTATCCCTGTTATCCTGTTGCAGCTCATCTGGTAAATCCTCCTTTTTGGGTAAATCAACTGAGAATGTGTCACTGTTTGTTAGTGATCTCAAAGTTAGGTAATTTTTCAGATGAGACCCTTGTATATGGCCAAGGTACGATAAATTGGAGATGCGAATATGTATGCCATGCATCACAAAGGATTAAATAAAGCACTGACATTTGAACAGCTTACAAAGGGGGTTTATCAACATGACCACAAGTGGAAGAGTGCTAGGACGCAATGGTTTACCACAGTTATGGAATTGGGCAGTAGGAGCATTTTGGACAGAATTAGGAAAGTTACCGTGCAAATAAATGAGTTAATGCAAAACATGGAAGCAGACAATTTTTCTGCAGAAAGAAGCAAACAGGGAGATGGATGTATTTTGAGGGGACTTCGACCGGATATGCCAAGAAGGTGAAGAATGGAAAAACCAAGGGACTTAGCTTCCACTACTATGACTGCTATACAAATTGAAGTTCAACACTGCGGCTTGAAGACATGATAAGTGAAGCAAATTTTCCTCCAAAGTGAAATGCTATAGGTTTGGGTGTATGGGCTACGTCATGAAACAATGCCATTAATCTCGGTGTTATGGGGCATTGGACACAAAACTATCACAATAAGATGCAGAATGCACAGTCATGGGACAAATGTTGGTTAAATGTCAATGGGGATTTGTCAATCATCACACATCAATCCCAGTAAAATGGTGTGGAGTGCTGCTTGTTCGGTCTAGTAAATGGAATGAAATATCTTGAGTGGACACGGGCTCACATGTCACTAGGTAGTCTGGATCTGTTAGGTAGGAAGAGACTTAAGTCTCCACAATATAGGTTCCATGGAATAAGTGTCAACGATGTGACGCCACCGAGGTCAATACTGCTGACTTTCAGTGTTTGAGCAAGAAATTTTCATGAATTTATGGAGTGGTTGCTACAAATTGGTGAGAGGTATTGTGTGATCTTAGGGCTACAATTTCTGGATAAACATTACACAAAAATTGACGTTCCACAGTGTACTATCGAACTTACCAATCATGAAGTAGGTACCAAATAAACTGCAGATACGTGCACTGAAGCTCAGTTTGCATGGTAAAGTACTGAGAGGTATATGACAACATAGTTTTGGTGAGAGTGGGTACTAACCTACTGAGTGGGATGTTATGAATTTTAGAGCTGCCAGAGTGCAATGCTGAGGTAGATACGTCACGTTGTTTGTATGCATAAGAGAAAGGGATGGGGGACTATGTGGTTCTAGTAAATGTAGATAACATTGGCAAGGATGAGATGAGCCTGCCAAATGGATTACTGACTGCCACCTTGGACATCCTAATGAGGAATATCTGAACAGGTTGAGTGCCAGAAGCAAATCAGTGAATGTGTATTACTTGAGAAGGTGAAGCATTTAGAGGGAAGAGAGAAAACAGTGATGGAAGCTTTGTTGCTACAATCTGCAGTTCTGTTTAATCGTGTTATACTGTTACCACTCACAACAGTACCACAATGTAGAATACCAATAGATGGTAATGCTCCAGTGTGCAAGATGCTGTTCATAATCCCTATGCAGCTACAACCAAAAATGAAACATTTCATCTAACTGTTTGTTGACGGCATTACTGAACAAACTGATTATTCATGGGCAGCAGCCATTTTAAAAATTCCCAAGAAGTTATTTGCTGGTACAAAAAAGTATTGATATTATGATTACTGGTAACTCAACACAGGAACTATTGCCAGTGCATATCCTACACTGAAAATAACAGACACTAGACAACTTGGGTCAGTGTAGATTTTTTCTGTGATGGGTTTAGAAAGTGGTTATCACCAGTTGGAAATGGTTCCAGAAGACCAAAATTGTTTGGTTCTATTTGGTCTCAAAAATGCACCAGTTACTTTCCGAGGACTGTTAGATGGACTGCTCAGAAGTCGAAACCAAAACAGTGCATGGTTTATGTTCACATGGAAGGGCATGTACAACCATCTGAGGGAATGTTCAAGGGACTGCATCCAGCACGTTTAACAGTTGACAAGGGGAAGGCCTCAGACACGGCCAACCGATTCGGCTCATTTATGGCAGGCCACTCAGGTACAATCTAAAATGAAAGACTAAGATAGCTGCCCCCCACCATTTTTGGGAAAACCACCCCTAAAGTTCACGACACAGTATCAACTCTGAATTAACAAGGTTTGATAAATAAGTGACACCATCATCCTACATGGGGTCCACAAAAATACTGAAAATTTTAAAACAATCATGGAAAGTGACAGAAGAGTTCATTAAAAACAAATATTTTCCTAGAAATGTTTATGCACCCATAATGTAATTGCTGCGCAATGAAAGCACCACTGGCATAATGACCGAGACATCTGGCTAGGCAGCAGAGAACCTACGTTTCATTCCCAACTACATTCTTCCCCCTGCCCTGTTTGAAAATTGGTAGGAGTACAGGGGTTAACTATAGAAATACCAGAACTTTCTCTATAACACACATTACCAAGGTTTGGGGTGTATTTTGTGCCCTCATCAGGGGGAGGGGGGGAGGGGGGGAAGTGCAAAATTTATTATAACTGTTGTTTGCTTTTCCTCACAACGTAATTTTTAAAGCGATATTGAGGTGTAAGTAAGGTTCTAAACCTGAAAATATTGAATATGACTTTCAGTGGGGAAAGTCATATCTTAAATTTTTGGGTTAGTTTAAATGAAAAGTTCTAAACATTAATGGAAACTGGCAAAAGAATTCATTAAAAACAATTATTTTTCAAAATTTAAAAAAACGTATTAACTGACTAGAGGTCAATATTTTCCGAAGGTGGGCATAAATTACCCCTGCAAAATTTCAATGGCCTGCCAGTTGTCAGTTTGCATTTGAGAATTTAAAACCAGCATTAAAGACAAATCTGATCTTTGTGTTTACAAACACTGAGTAGGGGGTATTTTATCATGTGACCCCAAGCAATCAGGCAACTGGATAAATTTGCAGCCAAAATATGGATGCAAGGGGCATGTGGTGGAATATGCTTCGAGGCAGTTAAATAAACTGGAAATTATTCCGTAAAAGAAGAGTTAGTGTTGGCTGTCATATATGGTGTCATTTATATCCATTGTTACCAGTGTAGGAAAAAAAAAATTAAAGCTGCAAAAGGCCATGCAGTGTTAAAGTGGTTGCTGGGAATGAAGGATTCTTTTAGTTGATTAATACAATAGGCTCCGAAATTAAGTGATTTGGGGAATGAAATGGTATATAAACCAGGCAAAAAGTTCATCAAGACAAACAGCTTGAGTAGGAAGGTTGGAGTCTTGCAAGTGCTGGGTATGAGCAGTGCTGAGTGGCAAGAAGCATTGACTGCTGACACTGCCCAGCATTTATTTAGGGTACAGCTGCAATTTATAACATATGGGAGCAAGTGCTACTTGTGTCAGTTCCAGTGACAGAATATTCAAGCCCCCCTAAGAATCTAAATAAATGATACTAAATATTATTCAATTTTGATAAAACTTAAACATGTAACCTTCTGTTATTAAAAGGATACTGGTTGCAAAATCTCCAATTTCTGGCAGGGGTATTTTCAAAATTAGAGAAAATTACCTAAAATACCAAAAACCGACACTTAGAGAATTAAATTCAGTTAGGAACTATAATAGTTTATCTCTGTACCCACATTGCTGATGACGAATGTGCAAGTGTACTTTTTTTTGTACGAAGACAGACAGAATAGTTATTTGTAGAGTAATGTTTTCCTAAAGTTATCTCAAGATTAATTTTCATTTAGTTTCAATTAATAAACATTATAGTAATAATTTGCTTGTCAAGGTCACGCCAAAGAATCTGATGTATGACTGGCTCAGAACAGTTTACGCGCGAATATGATCTTGAAAGATTGATCGGAATGGCTGTTCATTTGATCAACCAATCAGAGTGAAGTCTCTCCCGCACTCTACCAAGTAGTATATGCGCTGTGAGCAACAGCATTGACAGAGTCGTGGACTAGCTTTTGAGATGCGAAGGTCATGTTAAGTGTGTGTGTCCATAAAATGTGTAAGATGAAGAAACGTTCGGTCCTTCGCGTTCAGATGGATTTATGTGGTAGCTTTTGTTGCTACAAACATTTTGTAAAAGTCTGAGAGTTGTGGGATATTTTATTCGGGAGATATAAGCGTGTGACTTGTTGGACTTAGAAAATGTCACGTGGCGATGTTCTGTGTTCTGCTACAGAATATATTTGACGAGCAATTTTTGTGAAAGAAATCCACTGAATGACTTGTGTAAGAAATCAATGTTATGTGTAGAAAGTGACTGTATATTTGCGTGATTATTCTCAGAATGGACTTAGGAGAATCCTGGCTGCTTTACGTGTGACATAAACTGGGAACTTTTAACACAGTTTTGCATACTGAATGTGGGCTGATGACATGTTTAAGCAAAGAAAATAAAAACTACTTTTACCAGATTCTTGAACTTTCAATGAAGATCAGTATTCCTTTTTCCACTCGAAAATTTATTATGAATATTTACAGGAACAATCATAATGAGATTTACGCAACCTCAGTAATTGTAGATATTATGTGCTGTTTTCATCATGCTGCTTTTTCATCACCTTGTAAGTATCTATGTTGCAGAGTGAAGGGACACTAAGCAGACGCCGGTCTGAGGTAGGTGACTATCAATTTGCAGCATGCTTCAGGGACAGTTCCATCGCAATTGGTGCTGATCGGCCGAGTAAATCTGAAAGTATTAAAGTTCATATGGATCGGAAGTTATTTAAAAAAAACACAGCAGTGTATTGGAACTTGTGCCATGAAGAAATCACACGGATGTGAAAATAGGAACTGACTGTTGGACAGTAGACACGTGTGCAGTTCAATGTGCATAAAAAATGTGGCAACGAGTGGAATGAGGCTGCAGATTTCGGCAACGGCAGTGAGAACAACGGACGGTGCACTGTACCAGACGACGTGCTGACAACAGAAGATCAACCGGCGCAGCAGTACTACAGTAAACAAGATGGACGGAGCAGTTGGAGACGTGGTGGATGCGGGGACCTGTATTCTGTACTAGTATGCTGAGCCTGGAGTCAGACCCGCAGATTTGTCTCACCGAGCAGTTAACCGGTCAAGATCAAAGGTAAGTGTTCTCCTTCAGTGTGTGTGTGTGTGTGTGTGTGTGTGTGTGTGTGTGTGTGTGTGTGTGTGTGTGATTCAAAGAATTTGTATTTTGGCACAAAGTAATCATAAACTAGTAAGTGAAAAACTAAAGGCAGATTTAGGAGAGGTAGATTATGTAGATAATTCCATGACAGGAAACTTCAGTTTTGATTTATCACAAGCAGATGACAGTGATTTGCCAGAGCCATTACCTTCTAATTCTGGTCAAGAAAATGATTTGAGCATGGTAGAAGCCAGTGTTAAATATCTGTCAGTAGCTATTCCTAAAACAAAACAGGAACCAGTGTCAATTGCTGATGAAACAAAAGCAGTGTTTCAGATATGTTTGTGAATATTCTCCAGCATATGAAAGAAATGGGATCAAATATTGATGCAAAAATGAGTCATATTGATGCAAAAATGAGTCATATGGATTCCAAAATGAGTCAAATGGGTTCAGAAATTAAACCGTGAGTAAGTTCTGACATTGATACTACAATGAATAAACTAGGTTTGGATATAAATGAGTTACACAGTGAGGTTGTAGAAATGGAATCCAAAATGGAAAACAAAATTTTTGAATTTGAGGGAATCATGGAAAAATGATCTGACTCTGTTGGGCAATATTAATTAGGTCAGGCAGGATGTAATGCTGCAATTGTAACAGTGGAAAATGAACTAACTTCCTAGATTAAGCAGGTTGCTGAGAATAGTGAACAGTTCAAAGAATGTGTAAATTTAGAAGTGGGTAAAATTTATGAACATGTACAAAATTACTATGAGCTTAACCATGCTGTCTTCGAAAGTAAAATTAAAGAAGGGAAAGGCATGTGTACCAAGTTTGGAGCACAAGTGGCTAGTAAACTCACTAACCTAGAAACTAACATTAGTCAGTTTAGTACTAGTGTGAATGAACCATTAGGTAACCATGAGAGGAGACTAACAAAAGTTGAACAGAATGGTAACAGACATAATGTTTGTGTAATGTCCAATGGTGTTGTGGAATCTGCAGAAATTGCCTATGTAACGCATCGCCAATTTCCGAAATTTGATCCAAATAAGAATGTGCATCCAAAAGAATTCTGGAGTGACTTTGAAGATGTGTTACCTGAAGTGTGGGACAATAAACAAAAAATCAGTTTCATTACTTCTAATCTAGTGGGGGAAACTAGAATTTGGGGTAACCTAGCTTCAGATAAATACAACAGTCTAGTGGAATTTAAGCAGGCATTCTTTGAAGAATATTTGGGTAAGAGAAAGCAAAAAGACATTTTGAATAAGTTTTGGTCAAGGGAAAAATACAATCCTAAGAAAGATTGCATTAAAAGGTTTGTGCAAAGTGGGTGACTACACTGTCATATTTAAATTCAAAAGTTGAGATAGAACAGACAATCATGGGCATTGAAAATAAGCTTCCATTGTACTGGCAGAATAAAATCATTTCTGCACCCAGGGATGACTGACAGATTTGTTCACGATCTTGAGAGGGTCGTAAACATTTTGAAAGAGGAAGAAAATTACAGAAGAGAGTATAGCCCTCCCATAAGACATACTGACAGCAGGACAGAAGTTAATGTAAATAAAAGAAGTGTACAAAGAGGTAAAGGTTACCAGGGTAGGTACAGAGGAAGAGGAGGTAACGCTGGAGGCAGGAACACTAACAGAGTACAGTATTTTGAGTGTGGTCAGCTGAGAGACGATGATGTAATGAGTGAGAGTCACCTGTCAGGTGATAGAAACAGCAGAGGCAATAACGTTACATGGCAGGAAAACTTAACAGTCTGCGATGATGCTAGCGTTTACAGACTGCAACCATCTAGATTAAACCTGCTAGGGACGTCCTTTGTAAAGAAGGCACCTACTGAACAGTATTTTGAAAATAATGTTAGCGAAAATAAGAGGGCTAAGGAGAGTGACACTGCTAAACAATTTGTTTCTTTAGAAAAGAAGATAGCATTTTGTGGAGTGAAACTTCAGACAGATATCAGCAAAACCATTTTAAAGAGGAACTTATTTCAGAAAGTAAATATGTAGATCAGGAGGTGGGGGTGGATCGGCACCACAGAACAGACGAGAGGCTACCTGGCAACTGTGGAATTAATACTATGGTAATGCAGGAGGAAGAGGATGACAGTGTTGAGGAGATTTTGAATAAAGTAAGTGGAGTTATTTTAGAAAGTGAGGAGGAGGAATCAGGAGAGGAGGAAGAAGAAGAAGAAGGAAATATAGATAATTCTGTCAACACCTTGGGTAGGGTTGCAGAAGAAAAATATATTTCATATGGAGAGGAGGGAAGAGACTGAGACGCTTTTTCCATTATGAGTAATTTAGTGAAAGAGGCTAGTAGTAGTAGTAGTAGTAGTAGTAGTAGAAGAAGAAGAAGAAGAAGAAGAAGAAATAAGGTGAAAGAGGATCCTGTAAGTGTACAGTTAATTTCCACAGGAGGGGTAGGTTTTGACAGAACTTGTGAATGCTCTCCCGGAAAGTAAAGCAGTTGTGATAATGCCAGTAAGTGGGTTAAACACTATTGTGGCCACTGGTAAAAGCAAAAAGGTAGTGAAGCAAGAGTTAATGATACCCATTACCACAGATGGTGTTCAGTTGGAACACAACATTTTGATTATTAAAGGACTTGGTGTTGAGATGCTAGTAGGTGCCGACTTTTTACAGAAATACAAAGTAAGATTACATTTCGAAAAAAATGAGGCAGTAATAAATGTGCAAGGGGAAACTATATCCATTCCTTTTGTTGGAGAAAAAGGGTCCATTGCCAAAGACTTGGCAATACGCTTTTGCAGAACCATGGTAAACAATGAAGAGATTGATGAAGATGGAGAAGGGAAAGAAGTTGGTCCTGTTGAAATAAAATCATTTAAGCAATTGGGAATCAAAAACATACTTTATTTAAAGAAATACATACTGAAGGAAATATAAATAGCAGTAACTAAGAAGCCTCAGGGGGCACGCATTCTCTGCATTATCAGGTGGTTGACGATCACCAGGCATCCCAAGTTGTTGACAATACTACTTCCCTTTCTTTTCGTGATGTCGACCTTCCTCTTCAACATCCAGAACTTTAGCTATCTTCCTTCCTACTTCCCTATTGGTAAATAGTGCACTCGAGTAGTACAAAGCATACAGAGAGTTAGTGTCCCAGTAGAAACTAAAAGGGCTAACCAAAATGAGAGAGGAATGAGAAGTATGCTTTAATGTGACGATACAGTAATATGGCAAGAGTCTTTTAGAAGCTTTTGTGACATGTAAAGATGTTGTAAGAGTAATGTGTCAGAGGCAAGAGAGGATTGCCTGCCTAATGAGAAAAAAGAAATTTGTACTTTATGTCTCTTGAGAACCAGAGAGGTGGACTTCCAAGTTTATTTAATAATGTTAGTGAGGTACATTATTCTTGAACATAGTGTATGAGATGTGTTGGAGAGCCACAGAGAGTTGGCATGTCATGCTTACTGTTTTTCTATAAGGACGTTTTGTATCTTTTCTTGAATATTGAAGTGAAGAGCCACAGAAGTTGGCTGGAGTTAGTTTCAGAATTCTCCATAAGAACTTTAAATAATTTTGTAGTATATTTAATGATGTATTTTTTTGTGTATAATAGATTATTTGTGTAAAGTCCAGCAGTAACTTTTTTCTGAAAGGGGGTTAAGAAAGAGCAAATTTGTAATCAGCCAATTCTGTAACAGCAACCTGCTTAATCACTAACAGATTTTGAAAAAGAGATTTCAGTAGTAGTGCCAATTTTGGGTACTGCTGAAGTTTTGAGAAACAGTTAATTCATTTTTCACTGAATTTATTAATGCTAAATGTAAAGAAATGACTGATAAATAATGAATATGAGTTGCCTGAAAAAGATTTTTTGAGTAAAATTTTTATCCAAATTTTTAAAAAGATCTTGAAAAGATTTTTTGAAAGAGTTTTGCTTCTAACTTTTAAATTTGAGAAGCAAGCTTGAAGACATAACTGTTGACTATAATTAACATGAGTGTTAGGTCATGATGTAAAGTTGGCGAATGGACTGAGACATACTGCATTTCACAAGTACAAAAATTGTAATGAACCTGATACAAGACAGAGAAAGCCCAAGGTTGAGACCGAGCTAGACGCTGTATGCCAGCTATTTTGTGATGCAAGAATAAGCGTTTTTCTTTGAAACAACCCCCCCCCCCCCCCCCCCAAAAAAAAGGTGTCAAAATTTTAATGTGATAGTTATGATCGACTTAATGCTTTAACTAGAGTTTCAGTAAAGTGTTTGAAAGTCATCAAAAGACGAAACAAAGTTAACTTTTTTTCCGGAAATATAAGAATTGGATTTAAATTATAGTTGATGTTTAAAGAACTCTTGCAAAAATTTTCATTATGAACATTTAAAAAATTATTAATCGTGATTTGGTCAAACGTATTCTATGAACAAGGAAACATTATTTTGCAAAGAATATTTCTAAGAAGATTACGTGTGTTTTTCTTTCAGCTAATGACAATTTTTATTTTTGTAAAAAACAGTGTTATGTATGTCATCAGCCCTAACCACTGACAATTTATGTAAATAGGTGTATCATGTTATAGTGTTAGGTAGTGAGAATAATTTGATGCATTAAGAAAAATTTTTTGTTGATAAAAACAGTTTTTCGACAGTGTCAGTGTAGCTTTTGAAATCTTTCCTAACCAGCATGTGTTTAGTAAGAACCGTAAAACATATTCTAAACTAATTTTAGGTTCTTAGGGGGTGTGTACCATCGCGAGTCAATCCGCAGTAGTGTTTTACTACAGTACGGGCTCATAACTTTGGAGCCAGTGCTGGTGACAGCTGCTTGTATCTCAGCATGATTCACCCGCACCTGTCGGTAGCACAGCCGTGGGAAGTGCTACTTGAGTCAGGTCCGGTGACAGAATCTTCAAGCTCTTAAGAATCATTTATTTAGATACTAAATATTATTCAAGTTTGATAAAACTTAGTATGTAGCTTGTTGTTATTAAAAAGAAGCTGGTTGCAAAATCTCTGCTTTCTGGCTGGGGTATTTTCAAAATTAGAGAAAATTACCTAAAATACCAAAAACTGACACTTAGAGAATTAAATTCAGTTAGGAACTATAATAGTTTATCTTTTGGTATTATTTGAAAACATAAACAGAACTATCAGTGTGCAGACTTAATTGAGATTTTGATATTAAAGCTTTTAATTTTCATTTTCGTAATATAAAATTCAGACACAATATTTATTTCTGTCTTATGTCATTGTGGGAGTAAATGAGAGTGAGTGAGAGTTTGTATGAGGTACATACATTAAATTTCAAGACTAATTTTATGTAATGCATTACATAATCATAGCATGGGAAAGATGTTTGTACCCACATTGCTGATGACTTGTCCAAGAGTACTTGATTTTTGTAAGATGTCAGCCAGAACAGTTATTTGTAGAGTAATGTTTTCCTTAAGTTGTCTCATGAACCATGGACCTTGCCGTTGGTGGGGAGGCTTGCGTGCCTCAGCGATACAGATGGCCGTACCGTAGGTGCAACCACAACGGAGGGGTATCTGTTGAGAGGCCAGACAAACGTGTGGTTCCTGAAGAGGGGCAGCAGCCTTTTCAGTAGTTGCAGGGGCAACAGTCTGGATGATTGACTGATCTGGCCTTGTAACATTAACCAAAACGGCTTTGCTATGCTGGAACTGCGAACGGCTGAAAGCAAGGGGAAACTACAGCTGTAATTTTTTCCGAGGACATGCAGCTTTACTGTATGATTAAATGATGATGGCGTCCTCTTGGGTAAAATATTCCAGAGGTAAAATAGTCCCCCATTCGGATCTCCGGGCGGGGACTACTCAAGAGGACATCGTTATCAGGAGAAAGAAAACTGGCGTTCTACGGATCGGAGCGTGGAATGTCAGATCCCTTAATCGGGCAGGTAGGTTAGAAAATTTAAAAAGGGGAAATGGATAGGTTAAAGTTAGATATAGTGGGAATTAGTGAAGTTCGGTGGCAGGAGAAACAAGACTTTTGGTCAGGTGATTCAGGGTTATAAATACAAAATCAAATACGGGTAATGCAGGAGTAGGTTTAATAATGAATAAAAAAATAGGAGTGCGGGTAAGATACTACAAACAGCATAGTGAACGCATTATTGTGGCCAAGATAGACACAAAGCCCACTACTACAGTAGTACAAGTTTATATGCCAACTAGCTCTGCAGATGATGAAGAAATAGATGAAATGTATGACGAGATAAAAAATTATTCAGGTAGTGAAGGGAGACGAAAATTTAATAGTCATGGGTGACTGGAATTCATCAGTAGGAAAAGGGAGAGAAGGACACATAGTAGGTGAATATGGATTGGGGGGAAGAAACGAAAGAGGAAGCCGCCTTGTAGAATTTTGCACAGAGCATAACTTAATCATAGCTAACACTTGGTTCAAGAATCATAAAAGAAGGTTGTATACCTGGAAGAATCCTGGAGATACTAGAAGGTATCAGATAGATTATATAACGGCAAGACACAGATTTACAGGGTGTTTCAAAAATGACCGGTATATTTGAAACGGCAATAAAAACTAAACGAGCAGCGATAGAAATACACCGTTTGTTGCAATATGCTTGGGACAACAGTACATTTTCAGGCGGACAAACTTTCGAAATTACAGTAGTTACAATTTTCAACAACAGATGGCGCTGCAAGTGATGTGAAAGATATAAGACGACAACGCAGTCTGTGGGTGCGCCATTCTGTACGTCGTCTTTCTGCTGTAAGCGTGTGCTGTTCACAACGTGCAAGTGTGCTGTAGACAACATGGTTTATTCCTTAGAACAGAGGATTTTTCTGGTGTTGGAATTCCACCGCCTAGAACACAGTGTTGTTGCAACAAGGCGAAGTTTTCAACGGAGGTTTAATGTAACCAAAGGACCGAAAAGCGATACAATAAAGGATCTGTTTGAAAAATTTCAACGGACTGGGAACGTGACGGATGAACGTGCTGGAAAGGTAGGGCGACCACGTATGGCAACCACAGAGGGCAACGCGCAGCTAGTGCAGCAGGTGATCCAACAGCGGCCTCGGGTTTCCGTTCGCCGTGTTGCAGCTGCGGTCCAAATGACGCCAACATCCACGTATCGTCTCATGCGCCAGAGTTTACACCTCTATCCATACAAAATTCAATCGCAGCAACCCCTCAGCGCTGCTACCATTGCTGCACGAGAGACATTCGCTAACGATATAGTGCACAGGATTGATGACGGCGATATGCATGTGGGCAGCATTTGGTTTACTGACGAAGCTTATTTTTACCTGGATGGCTTCGTCAATAAACAGAACTGGCGCATATGGGGAATCGAAAAGCCCCATGTTGCAGTCCCATCGTCCCTGCATCCTCAAAAAGTACTGGTCTGCGCCGTCATTTCTTCCAAAGGAATCATTGGCCCATTTTTCAGATCCAAAACGATTACTGCATCACGCTATCTGGACATTCTTCGTGAATTTGTGGCGGTACAAACTGCCTTAGACGACACTGTGAACACCTCGTGGTTTATGCAAGATGGTGCCCGGCCACATCACACGGCCGACGTCTTTAATTTCCTGAAAGAATATTTCGATGATCATGTGATTGCTTTGGGCTATCCGAAACATACAGGAGGCGTCGTGGATTGGCCTCCCTATTCGCCAGACATGAACCCCTGTGACTTCTTTCTGTGGGGACACTTGAAAGACCAGGTGTACCGCCAGAATCCAGAAACAATTGAACAGCTGAAGCAGTACATCTCATCTGCATGTGAAGCCATTCCGTCAGACACGTTGTCAAAGGTTTCGGGTAATTTCGTTCAGAGACTACGCCATATTATTGCTACGCATGGTGGATATGTGGAAAATATCGTACTATAGAGTTTCCCAGACCGCAGTGCCATCTGCTGTTGAAAATTGTAACTACTGTAATTTCGAAAGTTTGTCTGCCTGAAAATGTACTGTTGTCCCAAGCATATTGCAACAAACGGTGTATTTCTATCGCTGCTCGTTTAATTTTTATTGCCGTTTCAAATATACCGGTCATTTTTGAAACACCCTGTAGGAACCAGGTTTTAAATTGTAGGACATTTCCAGGGGCAGATGTGGTTCTGACCACAATCTATTGGTTATGAACTGCAGATTGAAACTGAAGAAACTGCAAAAAGGTGGGAATTTAAGGAGATGGGACCTGGATAAACTGAAAGAACCAGAGGTTGTACAGAGTTTCAGGGGGAGCATAAGGGAACAATTGACAGGAATGGGGGGAAAGAAATACAGTAGAAGAAGAATGGGTAGCTCTGAGGGATGAAGTAGTGAAGGCAGCAGACGATCAAGTAGGTAAAAAGACGAGGGCTAATAGAAATCCTTGGGTAACAGAAGAAATATTGAATTTAATTGATGAAAGGAGAAAATATAAAAATGCAATAAATGAAGCAGGCAAAAAGGAATACAAACGTCTCAAAAATGAGATCGACAGGAAGTGCAAAATGGCTAAGCAGGGATGGCTAGAGGACAAATGTAAGGATGTAGAGGCCTATCTCACTAGGGGTAAGATAGATACCGCCTACAGGAAAATTAAAGAGACCTTTGGAGATAAGAGAACGACTTGTATGAATATCAAGAGCTCAGATGGAAACCCAGTTCTAAGCAAAGAAAGGAAAGCAGAAAGGTGGAAGGAGTATATAGAGGGTCTATACAAGGGCGATGTACTTGAGGACAATATTATGGAAATGGAAGAGGATGTAGATGAAGATGAAATGGCAGATATGATACTGCGTGAAGAGTTTGACAGAGCACTGAAAGACCTGAGTCGAAACAAGGCCCCGGGAATAGACAACATTCCATTAGAACTACTGATGGCCTTGGGAGAGCCAGTCATGACAAAACTCTACCATCTGGTGAGCAAGATGTACGAGACAGGCGGAATACCCTCAGACTTCAAGAAGAATATAATAATTCCAATCCCAAAGAAAGCAGGTGTTGACAGATGTGAAAATTACTGAATTATCAGTTTAATAAGTCACAGCTGCAAAATACTAACGCGAATTCTTTACAGACAAATGGAAAAACTGGTAGAAGCGGACCTCGGGGAAGATCAGTTTGGATTCCGTAGAAATGTTGGAACTCTTGAGGCATTACTGACCCTACGACTTATCTTAGAAGAAAGATTACGGA
Source organism: Schistocerca serialis cubense (assembly GCF_023864345.2). Taxonomy (NCBI): domain Eukaryota; kingdom Metazoa; phylum Arthropoda; class Insecta; order Orthoptera; family Acrididae; genus Schistocerca; species Schistocerca serialis. The sequence goes on along the minus strand of NC_064644.1, from coordinate 608,048,273 downwards.
AAGACAAACCTACGTTTCTAGCATTTGTAGACTTAGAGAAAGCTTTTGACAATGTTGACTGGAATACTCTCTTTCAAATTCTCAAGGTGGCAGGGGTAAAATACAGGGAGCGAAAGGCTATTTACAATTTGTACAGAAACCAGATGGCAGTTATAAGAGTCGAGGGGCATGAAAGGGAAGCAGTGGTTGGGAAAGGAGTGAGACAGGGTTGTAGCCTCTCCCCGATGTTATTCAATCTGTATATTGAGCAAGCAGTAAAGGAAACAAAAGAAAAATTCGGAGTAGGTATTAAACTTCATGGAGAAGAAGTAAAAACTTTGAGGTTCGCCGATGACATTGTAATTCTGCAGAGACAGCAAAGGACTTGGAAGAGCAGTTGAACGGAATGGACAGGGTCTTGAGAGGAGGATATAAGATGAACATCAACAAAAGCAAAACAAGGATAATGGAATGTAGTCAAATTAAATCGGGTTATGCTGAGGGAATTAAATTAGGAAATGAGACACTTAAAGTAGTAAAGCAGTTTTGCTACTTTGGGAGTAAAATAACTGATGATGGTCGAAGTAGAGAGGATATAAAATCTAGACTGGCAATGGCAAGGAAATCGTTTCTGAAGAAGAGGAATTTGTTAACATTGAGTATAGATTTAAGTGTCAGGAAGTCGTTTCTGAAAATATTTGTATGGAGTGTAGCCATGTATGGAAGTGAAACATGGACGATAACTAGTTTGGACAAGAAGAGAATAGAAGCTTTCAAAATGTGGTGCTACAGAAGAATGCTGAAGATAAGGTGGGTAGATCACGTAACTAATGAGGAGGTATTGAATAGGATTGGGGAGAAGAGAAGTTTGTGGCACAACTTGACCAGAAGAAGGGATCGGTTGGTAGGACATCAAGGGATCACAAATTTAGCATTGGAGGGCAGCGTGGAGGGTAAAAATCGTAGAGGGAGACCAAGAGATGAATACACTAAGCAGGTTCAGAAGGATGTAGGCTGCAGTACGTATTGGGAGATGATGAAGCTTGCACAGGATAGAGTAGCATGGAGAGCTGCATCAAACCAGTCTCAGGACTGAAGACCACAACAACAACATCTCAAGATTAATTTTCATTTAGTTTCAATTAATAAACATTATAGTAATAATTTGCTTGTCGAAGTGACGCCAATGAATCTGATGTGGTGATTGGCTCGTAACAGTTTAGGTGTGAATATGATCTTGAGAGATTGATCTGATTGGCTGTTCATTTGATCAACTAATCAGAGTGAAGTCTCTCCCGCACTCTACCAAGTAGTATATGCGCTGTCAGCAACAGCATTGACAGAGTCATGGACTAGCTTTTGAGACGTGAAGGTCATGTTAAGTGTGTCCATCCATAAAATGTGTAAAATGAAGAAATGTTCGGTCCTTCGCGTTCAGATGGATTTATGTGGTAGCTTTTGTTGCTACAAACATTTTGTAAAAGTCTGAGAGTTGTGGGATATTTTATTCGGGAGATATAAGCGTGTGACTTGTTGGACTTAGAAAATGCCACGTGGCGATGTTCTGTGTTCTGCTACAGAATATATTTGGCGAGCAATCTTTGTGAAAGAAATCCACTGAATGACTTGTGTAAGAAATCAATGTTATGTGTAGAAAGTGACTATATTTGCGTGATTATTCTCAGAATGGACTTAGGGGAATCCTGGCTGCTTTATGTGTGACAAACTGGGAACTTATACTAGCAGTTTTGCATTCTGAACGTGGGCTGACGACATGTTTAAGCAAAGAAAATAAAACGTACTTTCATCAGGTTTCCAAAATTTCAATGAAGATCATAACGAGATTTACGCAGCCTCAGTAGTTTTAGATATTAGGTGCTGTTTTAATCAATGCTGCTTTTTCATCACCTTGTAAGTATCTACGTTGCAGAGTGAAGGGACACTGAGCGGACACCGATCTGAGGTAGGTGGATATCAATTTTCAGCTTGCTTCAGTGACAGTGAAACTCGGAGACAGTTCCGTCACAAACTGACTACTGAAGTTCAGCATTCCCAACACTGTAATCACAGGTCAGGGCACTAATTTTATGTCTGATCTGATGAAACACTTATGCCATTAGCTACACATTCAGAAATTTGGGACTCGTCCTTTTCACCCTCAGTCTATTGGAAGGAGAGGGCATGTTCACCGTCTGATTATCAAACTGCTGAGTTGTTATGTAAACAGACATTACAACGATTGGGATGTACATGTCCTGTATGCCGAGCGGAATACAACTCCGAAGTACACAGTAGCGTTGGGTTCTCACCATATGGTAAGTGATGCCTTCACCTTTTATACAGCTACACCTTAGCTCGGGAAAAACGGGGGTTCAGTGAAGACATTTGCAAAGATGTTGTGGGATGTGTGGCAGAAGATGAATACCAAAGCACTCGAGTGACAGGAACAGACGGTACAGCCTCTCTGGGCGCTAATGACCATAGAAGTTTTGCGCCCTAAAACCACAAACAAAAAAAAAAAAAAAAAAAAGCCTGTTAGTAAATTACCTCAGCAGAGAATCAGGAACAGGATTTGCTGGTGAATCCTGATGCACTTTACTGTAAAATAATAAAGTTTCAATCCCAATACCAAGGACATTATTAGGTCAGAGATGACATCACCTGTGAAATCAAGTTGCAGGTAACAAAGAAAACTTCCATTGTGCATGTGGGACACGTTAAGTCATATAAAGGGGCTGAAGAAGATTTGAAGCCAGCTCCAGTAACATCGTCAATATGGGATGTTAAAAAGTAGGAGAAAGAAAAATAGCAGAAGTTAATGATCACAGCATACCTTATGCACTTAGATTGTGTCCGTAAGTAAGGATGTAACTAAGTATTTTTAGGATAGCGTGTGAGGTAGTTTTTCACTGTTTTGAGGTATTTGGGGTATGTTACAATTTTTTTGTTATTAGTAAGTATCATTGTTTTCTGGGAGTTTTAAATAGTGTCTGTGTAAGTTGTAAGGACAGGACATGAGGCATTGCCAAGCAGCACATATACTTTTTTTAAATGGGGGGTGGGGTAGTGATGCAAATTCCTTTCTCCCACCTGTTGTAACTCCAAGAGCATCCATCCAGAATGAGTGCCTTAATTCTGATGAAGAAGTAGTCGATGCACTACGAAAGTAGCCACTTTAAATATTCGTCTTATTTTCAAGTCAGACAGACATCATGCTAAATAGTCAACAGCTGATGTTACAGTTGACCTATAAAATGTGGGAAGAGCAATGTGAGATATGAAGATTGTAGGAAACATTTGCAGAGAAAGGGGACAGCAGGGGGTGTGAACACAAGTTCAAAGGAGAACATCATGGGATATGCTTTTCATATGAGAAGTTGAGTGAGCAGTTAAGTCACTTAGCGGACTTGACACCACAGTTGCTGATATGGAAGAAAAGGGGATGGCTGGATGCAGGTGGGAAGTTACTAAAAACAGTGTTTGGTAGAGTAGACACTAATGATGGTCAGGAGTTTAACAGCATATTGGAACAAGTGCAAGCAGTAGCAAAGGCTAATTGCGCAACGCTGAAATGGCATACCACAGAGTTGATGAATCTAAAGGACGATATGTCAAATAACACCAGTTTAGTTCAAGAATTGATTGTGGAACTAGAACGACATAAGGAATACTACGGAAACAATGAAGGACAACTTGGATGGAATGCAGAATAGGTGAAAGAATGGCTGCAGCAAAGTAGCTACACTCACTGGCAGACAGTTTGAGTGAAGCTAGGATTGGAGTAGCAATGTTGCGTGAAGCACAGACAAGTCAGTCCTATATGGTTGATTCCACAGCAGTTCCTAGTCAGATTATGTAAAGCACAGCATGTTAACAGCAGAGTTGCAGCACATAGTGAAACCAACATAATGAAGTTTATTCTTTTTCTACCACATTGCAACAGTTGGAATTAAAACGGATGACGTGGAACTACATACACTACGTGATCAAAAGTATGTAGACACCAGGCTGAAAATTACTTACAAGTTCGTGGCGCCCTCGATCGGTAATGGTGGAATTCAACATGGTGTTGGCCCGCCCTTAGCCTTGATGACGGCTTCCACTCTTACAGGCATATGTTCAATCAGGTGCCAGAGGGTTTCTTGGGGAATGGCAGCCCATTCTTCACGAGTTCTGCACTGAGGAGAGGTTGTGATGTCGGTCGGTGAGGCCTGGCATGAAGTCTGCATTCCAAAACATTTCAAAGGTGTTCTATAGGATTCGGATCAGGACACTGTGCAGGCCTGTCCATTACAGGAATGTTGTTGTGTAACCACTCTGCCACAGACCATGCATTATGAACAGGCGCTCAATCATATTGAAAGATGCAATTGCCATCCCCGAATAGCTCTTAAACAACGGAAAGCAAGAAGGTGCTTAAAACATCAATGTAGGCCTATGCTGTGATAGTGCCATGAAAAAAACAACAAGGGGTGCAAGCCCACTCCACAAAAAATACTACCACACCACAACACCACCGCCTCCTAAATTTTACTGTTGGCACTACACACGCTGGCAGATGACGTTCACTGGGCATTCGCCATGCCCACACCCTGCTGTCGGATCGCCACATTTTCCCACTGTTCAATAGCCCAATGTTTACTCTCTTTACACCAAGTGAGGCATCGTTTGGCATTTACCGGCATGATGTGTGGCTTATAAGCAACCACTCTACTATGAAATCCAAGTTTTCTCACCTTCCGCCTAACTGTCATCGTACTTGCAGTGGACCCTGATGCAGTGCGGAATTCTTGTGTGATGGTCTGGATGGATATCTGCCTATTACACATCATGACTCTCTTCAACTATCGGCAGTGTCTATCAGTCAACAGACGAGGTCGGTCTGTACGCTTCTGTGCTGTAAATGTCTCTTCACATTTTCACTTCGCTAGCACATCGGGAACAGTGGACCTAGGGATGTTTAGGAGAGTGGAAATCTCACATACACCTGACCACATTCGAAGTCCGTGAGTTCCCTGGAGGGCCCCATTCTGCTCTCTCACGATGTCTAACGACTGCTGAGGTCACTGATCTGGAGTACCTGGTAGTAGGTGGCAGCACAATGCATCTAAATGTATGTTTTGGGGGTGTCCCGATACTTTTGATCACATAGTGTATCTTGGTGCAGTTACCAGTGGCAAGTAAGAATGAGTGGAACTAATGCTTTACTGTATATTCCTTCCCACTGTAGAGGAAAGCTATAGGACAATTGGTACAGGTAAACACACAAGAAATGTTGCTAGTTTTGGAATGAAAGGAGACTTATGTATTGATGTCAGCAGAAGTGTTATAGTGTGTGAGTGTGTGTGTGTGTGTGTGTGTGTGTGTGTGTGTGTGGGGGGGGGGGGGGGGGGGGGGAGAGAGAGAGAGAGAGAGAGAGAGAGAGAGAGAGAGAGAGAGAGAGAGAGAGAGAGAGAGAGAGAGAGAATATGAATTAGGGTCTGCCTGACTAAGGTCGATCAAATTACTTTGCATGCATGTGTAGAGTACAACTGTTTCTGGGTAAGTCTGAAGTAGCCGAATGTAATGTCACAGTGAAGTGCTCCCATTTTCAGAAAGTAGGGCTTAACTGGGTTCGCTCAGTATTTTCTCTAGAAATATTAACAGTAAACTGTGAATGTGAACTTCATGTGACTAGGGCCTCCCATCAGGTAGACCGTTCTTTCGATTTGACGCCACTTCGGCGACTTTAGTGTCTATGGGGATGAAATGATGATGATTAGGACAACACAACACCCAGTCCCTAAGCGGAGAAAATCTCCGACCCAGCCGGGAATCGAACCCGGGCCCTTAGGATAAACATTCTGTCGCACTGACCACTCAGCTACTGGGGGCAGACAACAGTAAACTGTAACAGGCATGGAAAGCTTAAGGCCACAATGTGGATGGAATACCAGGAGTCTAATCAGTTTGTATGAAAAGTCAGGTATGACATTCTGGTTACTATTAGAACTGCCATAAATTTGACACACCATATGTTGTATTGGCTGGAAAAGCAACTGGATGTGTTGCTAACCCAGAAACAACTAACCTTTTCAAATGATACCCTGAAACCAGACTTCCTAGTCTCATTCACAATGTCACAAATGGGATGGGTTACAGTGGAATGAATGTTCCAGTACAGACAGCAGCATAATGAAAAGCAACACCATTATGTTACATGTATTGGTTCTGATTGTATTTAGTGTAGCGTACATCTAACTGCAAGCAGATACACTTTTACACCACCCACCTCACCCCGATCCTTCAAACTGCTAGTACACCAGAAACCAGTTAACTGGATAATCAGTAGCAAGTAAAGATAAGTTAGAGGAGGAGAAATGAGTGGAACTGGTAATTATCATGAGATAGGATGTTTGAATTTGTGACACGGAAAAATGATTTTACTTGTGTGTAAGCAATGATTTTGAGGAGATACATTCCTGGGGGAGTAACGGTTCAGTGGACTGGATGTAGAAAATAATTTGTTAGGAGTAAGAGCGTAACTGATTACACATCCATCAGCTGTACTAGGATAAGAATGAAACCAAAAGCATTGTAGGTAATTGTTGAGTTGTGTGTATGTATGTTGAGCCTTGCAAGAGAGACCTCGAGCAAACCCCAAGCCGGATTAATCCCGGGAGAGGGGAGCACTTCTTGCGAAATAATATATTTGGTGCAGCCAAGTAAAAATTCAGACACCCTCATGGCTGAAGAAAAAGTGGAGCAAAGGGGCAGGGGAGGGGGGGGGGGGTAAACTATAACAGTCAAGTATAATTTCAACATGAGGAGTCTGCTAATATAGCAGTATTATGGGTGACCATGAGCTGGTTACCTCACCCCATAACCAACTTTAACAGTCCAAGGTGCAAATCATGGATAAAGCAAAAAGATGGAGCAGCTACAACTTGAATGGCCTGATTTCCTCACATTCAGTCCACAGTAATACTACGAGTTGGGGGGCAGACAAACCGTTTATGTAACATAATAAGCACAGGCTTGTCTTGTGTACATATCGCTTCTAGTAAATACTGCTTGTTTTGTCCTCCAGCTTACCAGCCTGGTTGGAGGGACCTACATTGGTCTACCATCTGCTTCGAGATGTGTACACCCTTCCATAGAACATTGAGTCCCACCCTGGGGACTTTGCATGGATAGTGGTGCTGTGGCTGACAGCATCAGAGTCCAATGAAAATGATTCAGGCACCTTCAATCAGCAGGCCACTTGGTAGCCTACCTTATGGACCCAAACGTGCAGCAGCATTTCTATCAATGTGGAGGCATGCTGTGTCTGCTACCCATCTCTTGCTCCTGTGGGCACATTCCACTGCTGCTGGCCACTCTGCAAGACTCTACAAACTGCACTCAGGGGCACCGGCAGCTTAGCTGGTGACTAGAGCCCTCTCTCCACCTCAGCAACCTTGTGCTGCCCATTGTAACAGCAACATCCACAGGGACTGCACGACGCTGTCAGCGCATTCCAAGCAGGGTGTCCATTCTTCTGCCTTGTTCTGTGGACAGTCTGGGATGCCACTGCACCATTTCTATTGTTGAACAACAAATGACTGGCTCTTTAACGTTCTTTTACTAATGCCCGTCGGGCATCTGACAGGCACCCACACTCGCCACGACACTGTTCACCCGTCCTAGGGTGGTGGTCCAGGACATACTGACATTAAGCCATTATTCTCAACTGCCAGCAAAAGCCCCATGTGTCACAAAGATAACATTGCAAACTCTTACTTTAATAATACTGGAACTCTTCTTTTACTCAAGAACAAAAATCAGTTTTAAATGCTCCACTATGGCTTGATATCACACTTGCTATAATGAAACATTATAATTAGTATATTCATAAACAATATAGCAATTTCTCAATTGTAGGAATGTAGGGATATTCAGTCACTTTAGGAATGTAGGTATATTCAGTCACTTCAGAGTGGCACATTCGTACAGTTGAAACTAACTCAACACCCAGCAAACCAGATAAACTTTACAAAACACTGGGTGTTTCAAAATTAATATCAGGTTTTAAGGCTTTGTAGGATTTACCACAGTCAACTTAAGATTTCTAAACAATACATCAAATGAAAGAGAAACTCACAATTTTCTTTGTATACCATTGTGCTGGCTATCTTCGCAAAGGGAGAGTGCAGGAAGACCAATAGTGATTGAAGAACGAGAAGAATGAGTGAGGGAGTTGTTCACACATGGCCCCAAGAAATCAGACCAGAAGGGTAGTCTGGAATTGGCAATGCACGTATCATCTGGGTGGGTACTTAAGATGATGATTACAGCTACTCCCCTATTGTCTGCTGCTGTTTCAAGTTCTAAAGCCAACAGGCTACGATTACATGCCAACTTTGCAAACTGCATGTTGCTGCATTACAGATATTTTCTGGATCATGTAGCCTTCAGTGCATATATATATATGTGTGTGTGTGTGTGTGGGGGGGGGGGGGGGGGGGGAGGCAGCAAATCTCCCTGAGATGGTACAGCTGCAACGAGGCTCCTCTAAATTGAATATTTTTGTTCCATATTTATCTCGGTGTGTTAGAACTATGGCTCCTTCTGCAAACGGAAGAAGTTGAACAATATAACTTTATTTGGCAGCATGATGATGCACTGCCTCTCTGGTGTACGCAATTGGTTAGACGACGACTGACCCCTGGATTGGACTCGCATGGTGTCGATCTGATGACATACGAGTTTCACCTTTGGGGATTCATAAAGAATCATGTATGTGGCTCCATCACCAGCTGATCTACCCGACTTAGAAGTAGGATTGTAGCATTTATTACAACACACTAATCAAAGTTTTTCTCAAACTCTTACAGACGTGATGTGTGGCATTTGATGAATGATGTTTGTACTGAACATTTGAGAAAATTTTTTTGACATGCTCTTTCATTTGATGTATTATGTTTAATTTTAAGCTTAATGTAATAAATGCTACAAAGCCTTAAAACTCCACTACTCATTATGCAACACCCAGAATGTAGAAGGTACGGTTGTACATTACTGTATTGTCTATTATGAGCAGTTTACTTTTATTGCTGTTTCATGCTAAAAATTTTTAGCATCTACTGAAAGACACTTAGCTCAGTCACACATTAATTGTGGTGGCTGGCATGTCTTAACATACAACACATTTACATGGTGTATGAATGACATTTTCTGAACACACCCACAGCTTTATTACAGTGCTCTTTCCGTTTATGACCACCAATCTTCTGCCACTGTAGAAGTATTGTGAATGGAAGTGTATGGATTCTTTCTGGTTTTATACCACACTGCCTAATGACTGCTATTCACAACTTTACAGATGGCCCAGTACTCACAGTGAATCAATGCAATTCAGTCAGTAATCATTCTCTGACTAAACATGATGACTGTGTTGTCTCTGTCACAAATTATACATAAAATCCTGTGAACAAACCTGTGTAATGATCACTGCGTGCTATGTGAAGCTTCTCTGAACAATGATGGCCACCAAATATGAACTTACCTTACTCATACTATCATACAAAGTTATTTTTTACAATAATCTCACCTGGAGGAGGGTAATTCTGTAGTAACCTAAGCAACTTGACCGACAGCCAGGGAGCAGGAACAAAGTAGTATGTGTAATCTTGCAGGTCAGTATAGCTTGCAGTAACAATCTGAAAGAGAAACCATGATCTATACTGTTTCAGGCTAACTTCCAGAATGGGAAATGAAGGCATAAAATATGAGTACATTTAATAGTAGCAGACAATTTTCTGAACTAATGTTAACTCCTATAGACAGTCAAGGTGCTGGCTGTTATCCTTCAGTACCAGCTGCCTTTGTTTGTTCATTTGCATTGTTTTGCAATTAACCATAAATTGTAATTGCTGTTCTAATGGTCACCACATCCTAATCATTATAAAACACACACACTTAAGAAAACATGCAAGAAAGGCATCAGGAAATAAATGGTCTGGCGAAGACAAGAGAGAACACAGTGAGCATATGAACAAATTTGGGAAGAATTGAGGAGCAAGTGGAAAAAAGAAACACGACTACTGAAGTTCAACACTTTGGGGACACCAGCCACTCTGAAGAATATTTGCCCTAGGAAACCACTCATTAACATTGTTATGTAAAGCATTTCTGGTACGTGTGTAATTGATGTATCTCTAAGAGAGTAATACGTATTAAAAGAATTACCCAGCTTCAAGATTTATTTTTGTATTTACTTTAGTTCTTTGACTGATTACAAACTTTTTAAATAACGATTACAGGAACTATAATCGTCCTCCAAAGGAAAAGAAGATAGAAAATGTGATGGTAAGGCAGATAATTAAGAAATTTTAGAAATTTTCTGAAACCAAAATTTTAGACACTTTTTTTTCTTTACTTCTGAGCCTCAATGATATGTGAGAGAAAATTTAGTGTGCTAGTAAGGCAGATTGATCCATAATATTCCATGTATGCTCTGGAATTGGAAACTGTAAATGCTACATTTTACAAATTAATTTCCCCTCAAAGATATGGAAGGTCAGGACTCGTGCATCTGTTTTATTTTTTTGCTGAAATAATAATGATTATCTGTTGCTATCAGGCCAATATATTAGAGAGTTTACACCATCTTAAGAAAACGCCCAACAAAATAAGGCAGCATGGAGAAACTAAACAGAAGAAAAAAGAAAAACAGGATTTACCATAATTTCAGAAGGGTTGCAATGACTAAGAGTAGGCTAAAGTGAAGAACAACAAGAACATATTACAGAAGATGACTGAAATTATCCAACAGATAATCAGACAAACCACAATATTGCTACAGGAATGAAACAGAAAAGAATGGACACATTTTGTAAAAATGTGACTCAAATCATGCAAGAATTTTAATTTAGAACTTGGAGCATTCCATTATTATTCAGTGAAAGAACATAGCCTGCATTAAAATGTCATGAAAATGGATGGAACTCATTTGTACTATGGCACAAAGAAATACCAGAGTGATACTGTAGACCTGTGCTGTATGCTTAGCAAAGTCAGACTGTTTCCAGAATGAATTTTCACCCGGCACCAGAGTGTGTGCTGAACTGAAACTAATTGGCAAATTAAAACTGTGTGATGGACTAGAGTTCTCTAGCAGGGACCTGTGCCTTTTGGGGGCAAGTGCTCAGCTGACAGAGTTATCTAAGCACGACACTCAGATCACCAGTACCTGATCCCTTAGCACCTCAAACATCATAGACATCCCAATGTACCTTGCAAGACTAGCATTCCTTGAAAAACTGATAGCGTGTTTACAGGCTGTGGCTAAAGCATGCGTCCACAGTATCTATTTCCACAAGGTACACGAGATACGTTTTGTGAAGTTTGGAAGGTAGGAGACGAGGTACTGGCTAAAATAAAGCTGTGAATGTGGGTTGCAAGTCATGATTAATATCTCAGTCAGTAGATCACTTGCCAATGCAGGCAGAGGTCTGAGATCGAGTTGCGGTACCGTGTACAGTTTCTATCTTCCATGAAGTTTCAAGTCTCAGTTAGATTGCTAGCATAATAACATGTCGTGTCACAAGAAATATTTGTTTATATGGTAAACCAGAATCAACATTATTTCTATAAGTTAAACAGTATCTACACAATATTTTTTTATGATTTTTTATACAAAAAGTACAAAATTTACAATAGTAAATTTTAAACAGTCACCTTACGTTTCAGTGCACAGAGAAAGTATTGCACAGAGAAAGTATTCCATTGGCAATATGGTTGAATGAGCTATTTGACAGCAAATTATGCTATATTATGAACAATAGAAGGATATACAAACTTGCAAAAATTTCACAGTAAACTGTTGCACAAGCTTTCCAATACCCTTATAAAAATGGATTTTGGTTGAGCAGCAAACAACGAATACACTACTTATTTCATTTCTTCACTGGGGGTTTACTCATGGCCTCTTAAATCACCTGTAGATGGACCAAGCAGTAGGAAATTCGACAGTGCATTCCAATACCTTGACATACATATTCTTAACTGTGAGCAGAATTGGTGGTGATATATGGATGCATAGCGTAATGCAAAAATGAATGCCATTTGATAACAGGCCCGAGCATTCATTTCGAATTCCAAGCTTCACCTTTGGATCCAGGGTGTTGCTAATCCATGCTCTAACATTTCACAGTGAACAATCAATATTCATCACCAGTGATGATTTGTTTAATAACATTTCGTCTTTATTAGCCCAATAGTCCTGTAGCTGCTGACAGTTTCTCACACTATTGTGTCTGTGCTCTTGCTAATGTGAGTTTGTTTGCCTCTTTTTCAACATTCACTGTGTGATCATTCGAAATCAGCTCAGGGGCTACTTCAATGTTGCCAGCAGCAGTGGATTTAAGTGGACACCATGCTCTTTCCTTCTCCTTCACACTTGTTTGGCCACTTTTCAATTGTTCAATCCACTGGTAAACGCCAAATCATAATAGAACCGTACACCTTCAGACCACAAGAAATGCATTCATGGGCATAAAACGAGTGGGCGCAGTGGTGGGGGAAGGGGGGGGGGACACCTCAAATGGAATGCGGAGATTGAGTGAGAAATTATTTGTTCTGCTGATGGTGTCACTGTTTGTGTGTGGCTCTTACAGTGTGAAAGCTTTGAGTGAGTGAGTGAGTGAGTGAGACACTGACTTTGCTCAGGATGGAAACAGCAGGTATCTTATGGCTGGTATTCAGCTGACAGCAGCATTGCTAAACTAAATGCTTTTCATGCTTCATAATATAGGTCCCTGTGTTATCACAGTCATTTTTAATATTGAGCACAAAAATCTGTATGTCTCGAATGAAGTGCACATTGATCACATTAGCTTATGTTACTTACACCTGCAGAACCTGGCAAAAGTACTGTGGGTATTTGCAGATGTCCCCATTTGCAAAAATTGCTTCACTACCAGTTTGCTGACCCTACCATAAGGTCTCCAATGAAAAAGTAACTACAGAGGCTATAATCAAGGAGCTGCTATCGCTAGATAATGCAGAAATTAAAATGTGCTCCAAACTACCACAGTTTCACTGCGATGTTAATGGTTGATCACACCAAAAGGTACATCTAACGTCGCAACTTTTTGATGGTTGGTTGGTTTAAAGGGGGGAGAAGGTACCAAACTACGAGGCCAATGGTCCCTTGTTCCTAATAAAACAATGCCACAAGTGTGAGAAGAAAACAGAAGAAACATGTAACACAAAACGGAGAGAAAGGAAAAGCCACAAGAACAAAGGGAAGGCAACAAACACTAAAAGGAACAAAAGAGGACAAGAAAACAGAGAGACACTAGAAACAGAAGACAGTGAAACATGAAAGCAGATTACAGCGGCTGGCCAACCACGAGAATAAAAAGGGAAAGCCAGCCACTCTGCAACACATTAAAACATCCACCCAAAAAGCACTAGGGTAGAGGACACAGAGGGACAAAGGACATGCGCTAAAACCTACACAGAAGTATAAAACCCACTCTCATGGATAAAACGTAAAACTAAAGCTGCTGTGGAGGCATCATCATCCAACACCAAAGGCAGGGTGCTGCAAAAGTTAAAAGTCTGCCGCAGAGTGGCTAAAAGTGGGCAGTCCAGCAAGAGGTGGACTACTGTTATTTGAGAGCCACAGTGACACAGAGGTGGGGCTTCGCTACAGAGTAGGTAACCATGCGTTAGCCACGTATGGCCAATGCAGAGCCAGCAGAGAACTGATTCCCTGCGAGAGGCCCGCATAGAAGACTTCCACACATTCATAGTCTCCTTAATGACACGCAGTTTGCTGTGCGTGCTATTATGCTATTCCGCCTCCCAAAGCCGGAAAACCCTGCGGTGTAAGACAGAATGCAGGTCAGCTTCGAAGTTGCCTATCACCAGAAGTGGTTTCTACGTCACCTGTTTGGCCAGCCTGTCCACAAGTTCGTTGCCTGCGATTCCGGCGTGTCCTGGGGTCCACACAAACACCACGGAACAGTGGGACTGTTCCAGGGCAAACATGGACCCCTGAATGGACGCTACCAGAGGGTGGTGAGGGTAGCACTGGTCGATAGTTTGTAGGCTCCTCACTGAGTCAGTACATAAAGAGAAATGACTCGCCAGGGCATGAGCGGATGTGCTCAAGAGCATGAGATATGGCCGTCAGCTCTGCAGTGAAAACACTGCAGCCAACTGGCAAGGAGTGCTGCTCAATATGTCCTACATGAACATATGCGAAGCCTATGTAACCATCAGCCATTGAGCCATTGGTGTAAACCGCTTCAGAGCCCCGGAACACGTCAAGAATTGAGAGGAAGTGACAGCAGAGAGCGGCGGGGTTAACGGAGTCTTTAGGGCCATGCGAAAGGTCCAGACGAAGCTGCAGCTGAGGCGTACACCATGGAGGCATAAATGAACAGACCGCAAGTAGAGGTGGTAAAGGGAAGGGCTCCAGCTTTGAGGAAAGGGACCGCACGCGAACCGCAATCGTTAGCCCCGATCTGGGCCACCGATGTGAGAGATGAACTGCCATGGGTGGGAAAAGGAGATGGTAATTTGGATGCTCAGGGGGAACTATGAATGTGTGCTGTGTAACTGATGAGCGGTTGCGCATTTCTGATCTGCAGTGGAGGGACACCAGCCTCCACCAAGATGCTGGTCACCGGACTCTTCCTAAAAGCTCCTGTCACTAATCACATCCCGCAGTGGTACACAGGGTTGAGTAAATGCAATGCTGAAGGTGCTGCCGAACCATAAACCATACTCCCATAGTCGATTTGGGGATTGGACAACGGCTCTGTAGAGCTGCAGCAGCTTACAGCAATCTGCACCCCAATTGGTGTTGCTCAGGCAACGGAGGGCATTGAGGTGCTACCAGCTCTTCTGCTAACGCTAACGAAGATGAGGGAGCCAAGTCAATCGAGTATCGAAACCCAGTCCTAGGAATTGATATGTCTCCACTACAGTGAGTGGATCGTCATGAAGGTAAAATACGGGTACCGGATGAATAGTACGACACCGACAGAAGTGCATGACACACAACTTTGCGGCTGAAAACTGGAAGCCGTGGGCTAGAGTCCATGACTGCGCCTTGTGGATGGCTCCCTGGAGGCGCTGCTCAGCAAGAACAGTACTGGAGCAGCAGTACTAAATGCAGAAGTCATCTGAGACCTGAGGGCCCCAACAGCTGCTGCTAGACCATTAATGGCCAGTAAAAGCAGAGACACACTCAATACTGAGCCCTGTGGGACTCCATTCTCCTGGATATGGATCGAACTATGGGAGTCACCAACTTGGGCACAGAAAGTATGGAGCAAAAGGAAGTTTTGGATAAAAATCAGGAGTGGTCCCCGGAGACCCCACTCATACAATGTGGTAAGGATATGATGTCGCCAAGTCGTGTCGTATGCTTTACCTAAGTCAGAAAAGATGGCAATCAAGTGTTGTCTGGAAAAGGCTGCTCTGATGGCAGACTCAATGGACACAAGATTATCAGTGGTAGAGCTACCCTGGCAGAAGCCACACTGACACGGAGCCCGCAAGCCACGTGACTCCAGGACCCAACCCAACAAAGAACATTGGTGAGGCTGATGGGCTGATAGCTATCCACATCAAGCACGTTTTTACTGGGTTTGAGCACCGGAATGGTGGTGCTCTACTGCCACTACGAAGGAAGCACGTCATAACAACAGAGCCGGTTGAAGGCGACAAGAAGACGTTGCTTGTAGTCACATGAGAGATGTTTCAATCATCTGGCTGTGGATCCGACAGGCACAGGAGCTGTGTCGGGGCAATGTGCAAGGGCACTGAGGAGCTCCCACTCTGTAAATGGGGCGTTATAGGATTCACTGCAGCGTGTAGTGAATGAGAGGACGTTCCCTTCCAGCCGCCATTTGAGTGTGAGAAAGGCTGGGGGGGGGGGGGGGTAATTCTCCAACGCAGATGCACGTGCAAAGTGCTCAGCAAAGTGCTCGGCAATCGGGTTTGCTTCGGTACATAGCTCACCATTTATGGTAACACCGGGGACAGCTGTTGGTGCCTGGTACCCGAAAAGATGTTTGATCTTTGCCCTTACTTGGGAAGGTGATGTGTGGCACCCAATGGTGGAGACTTATCTCTCCCAACACTCCTTCTGTTGTTTGATAACGTAGCGAACACAGGCACGGAGCCATTTAAAGGCTATGAGGTGCTCCACAGAAGGGTGCGACTTATGTCACTGTAAAGCTTGCCGATGCTCCTTAATTGCATCAGCGACTTCCGGAGACCACCAAGGAATTGCCTTACACCTCGGAAACCCTAAAGAGCGAGGAATAGCATTTTCTGATACAGCAACAATTGTGCTAGTCACCTGCTCTACCATCACATTGATGTTACCATGTCGGGGAGATTCAGCGGTGACAGCAGAGGTGAAAGTTCCTCAGTCCACCTTGTTCATCTGCCTATCTGGGCAGGCGCCCGTGTGCTTGACACTGGGGCAGCGACAGGAAGATGAGGAAGTGGTCACTACCACATAGGTCGTAATGTGCTCTCCAGTGGATATATGGGAGAAGTTCTGGGCTGCAAATTGATAAATCAATGGCCGAGTAACTACCATGAGCCACACTGAAATGTATGGCGGCCCCAGTATTTAAGAGGCAGAGGTAGAATTGCGACAGTAAAGTTTCGACACCTCTGCCTCGGCCAGTAAGGTTGGTACCACCCCACATCGGGTTATGGGCATTAAAATGTCCCAAAAGTAGGAAAGGTTTAGACAGTTGATCAATCAGTGCAGCTAACACACTCAGGGGTACTGCACCATCTGGAGGAAGATTAACATTGCAGACAGTTATTTCCTGCGTTGTCCTTATTCCGACAGCCACAGCTTCAAGAGGGGTTTGAAGGGGCACATGTTCACTACAGACAGTTTAGGACATAAACGCAAACTCGACCTGACAGTTGATTATAGTCGCTACGGTTCCTGTAATATTCCTTATAGATGCAGAGGGCAGGGGTCCGCATTTTGCTGGGAACCAGGAAATGCAGATAGCAGGTGTAAAGCTTAACAGTTGCCGTAGCTCAGCCTGGCAGTTGAAAAAACCACCGCAATTTCACTGGAGGATGACATCGTGAGACTGGGTAGGCATGGAACATTCGATGAGGCAGTTTACGCCTCAGGGTCACCTGCTGCCACTGATTTATTGCCTGAGCAATCTATATCCATTGTGTCTGAGGATCTGGCGAGATCTAGGTCCTTGGCAGACGCCAAAATCTCCACACCATCCACAGCCACAGAGGCGGTTGGTGCCACCGCAATTTCCTTGGTCTTAGGGGGGTTTTCTTTTTGAATTTCTCTCGCTGCTCCTTTGGTTTCCCTGGCTGGGAGGACTTCACTGGCTCAGTCTGGGGGGCTGAGGATGAGCGTGAAGCCCTACGACCAGCTGCTTTTGAGCTCTTTAGCCACTGGTGGCTGTCTTCTTTACCACTAGCAGAAACCTGGGAAGCGAGTGATCCAAGGAACCCCTTCCTACCAAAGATGACTTACGCTTCTCTGGCTTAGAAGTGGGGACGGACGTCCTCGATGGTTAGGAGGGGCGGGAGGGGGGGGGGGGGGGGGTTGCTCCCCGAGGTAGATGTGCAGGAGCAACAGGGAGGGAAATGCCCCACCATCAAGGGGGCAGGTGTAGTCTTCTGGCTCTGAGAGGTGACCTGAGTTGGCACAGAGCTGATGGTGCCAGAATTATTGTAGCGGCGGCGTAAGACGATGTTATACGCACAGGATGCAGGCATTCAAATTTTCTTTTAACGTCAGTGTAGGTCAGTCAGTCCAGGGACTTGTACTCCATGATTTTCCTTTCTTTCTGGCGAATCCTGCAGTCAGGCGAGCAAGGCGAATGGTGCTCTCTGCAGTTGGCACAGATGGGAGGCGGGGCACATGGAGTATTGGGATGTGATGGGTGTCCACAATCCCAGCATGTGATGCTGGAAGTACAGCTGGAAGAAATACGGCCGAACTTCAAGCACTTAAAGCACCACATCGGGGGAGGGTTACAGGGCTTTACATCACACCGGTAGACCACCACCTTGACCATATCGGGTAATGTATCTCCCTCAAAGGCCTAGATGAAGGCACCGGTGGCGACCTGATTATCCTTCGGACCCCCGTGGACACGCCGGATGAAACGTACACCACGTGGCTCTAAATTGGCATGAAGCTCATCATCAGACTGCAAAAGAAAGTATCTGTGAAATATGACACCCTGCACCATATTTAAGCTCTTATGGGGCGTGATGATTACAGAAACATCCCCCAGCTTGTCACAAGCGAGTAACTCCCGTGACTGGGCAGAGGATGCTGTTTTGATCAAGACTGACCCAGATCTCATTTTGGACAAGCCCTCCACCTCCCCGAACTTGTCCTCTAAATGCTCAACAAAAAACTGACTATTCATCATCATGAAAGATTCCCCATCAGCTCTCGAACATACAAGGTACCGGGGCGATTAAGACCTGCTGCCATCCTTGGCCTGACGTTCCTCTCATGGTGTGGCCAGGAAGGGGAACGATTTGGGGTCTTACTTCTGCGCACTGAATTGAGCTCGTGATCGCTTAGAGACTGCTGGTGTTTCACCACCAGCAAGAGATGATGGACTACACTTCATTGTGTGTCATCCACCCTGATGCCACCACTACGACCAGGGGCCCTCCCCATGGGTGCCACCCAGCCGCAGCAAAGGCCACCTGCCAGGATGGCTATTGTTGGGAGTCCCGATGCCCCAAGGGGACGCCCCTTGGCATACGTGGGGAGTTAACGGCACAGGCATCAGCAGAGCGATCCCTGTGTGGTCAGGGGGCTACAACCAACAGGTTACATGGTGGCCCCACCACAACGGACTGGCTACCGTGCTGGATATCGGGTGCGAAGATGTCCAAGGTCATCGTTGACGCAGGAATCGATACTGCATAGTGCATGGTGGAAAACGCACCCAGGAAGGTGTCCTCACCCAAGAGACGGAGAATGGGCAGGACTGCAATGCGATGACAAGAAAGTGGGCTAAAGATCTCAATGTACGATGGACACAATGCACCTTGTAAGGCACCCTTCCCCAATTGGCTTGCTCTTCTGGAAAATTTTGAAGAATGGAATCAAACCCTATAGGGGACCATCACATGAAGGCCGAAACATGTGAAACTCCTTTTTAATCATCTCGTATGACAGGCAGGAATACCTCAGGCCTATTCTAAACTGCGGACCCATAGGAGGGGAGGGGGGGGGGGGGGAGCGCAACTTTTTGAATACCACTGTGCAGGCAATTTGCCATCTGTTGCAAGAAGAGCAGGATATGGCAGAATTCTTTCAGCTTGTTAATGACTCATTTGGCATACTGATTTCTTGTAGAATAGCTGACAAAAAGGCATTGGTGAGAGCTTGTGGAACCAACAAGCAGGTCCAGGAAATGATCTTCAATTAAATGTATTTTTGCTAAAAGAAATGCAGGTTGGCAACAGAATGCAACTACTGTCATTCCAGGAAGGGCTGTTAATGCTGATTAAGTCTTTGTCTTTCATTTTGATCCCCCGTCACTCAGTATTAAGTAGATTTTAACAGGATGGCTAAACGAGGATTGCCTCAAAACTTTTTTTTTTTTGCAAATTACAGGTATAGGTCATTTTAATCAACAGACTCCTCTGAGAGGAGTGAAATATCACTTGTGTTTGTTGCTCCCATGAAAGAATGCTCCTGAGATTCCACTGTCTAACATTTCATCTGTAGGACTGGAAGATGAACAACAGCAATTCATATCATCGACATTGGTTTGTGGTATTTGGCTGGTATGTCTCGAGCAATGGCAAAGCTGGACGGGGAAGCTGCGACACAGAACATGTTTTGGTTGTGATACTGCTGCACTTTTTGCTGTGACTGAAGATAAGATATTTAATGTTCAGCAGATGGCTTGAACTATCTGGCATGTTATGTTGCACATTGTGCTGCAAAATGTACCACCACACTGAGATCATCATCAAATGAATTACTTTCTCTCCTACAATATTTTTTCAGAATAGGATGGATAAAATCTGTAGCGTGAGATAGTTTATCAGTACCATTTGACAAGTGGGTGCGACGAACACCACTCCTCGGCAGTTGAAGGGATCTAAACAGTTAAGTTATTGCTACAAACTATGCATAAATAATAAATTGTGTGGGGTAAGTAGCCTTGTTTGTGGCAGTGCAGTAGAGCTTCTCACCCCTCAGCCGCAGTTCAGCATCAACAATGACTTTCCAACAGCCAATAGCAGGATATTTTCCTTTGGGCCCAAACTTATAGAATAATCATGAGTGTGATCATGTTTACTTCCCAAGATTGCGAAGTGAAGTGACCAGACAACACTGAATCCTGCCACAAATGAAGAGAACAGTGCCATCTAGTGGGTTGTGAGTGCACCAAGCTGTATTGCCAACCTTAAGGATGGGAGGAAGGAGCATTAGTTTTGATCGTTCTGCTGAACAAGATAATTACAGATAAAGCACAATTTCCAGCTAGGAAAAGATAAAGGAGGTCACCTGCTGTGTCACTTCAAAGGAACCATTTTGGCATTTACCTTAAAACCTACATCTGTATGGCCAGAAATGGATTTGAACTGTTGTACTCCCAAATACGAGTTGACCTAACCACTGCACCACCTCATTCTGTCTACCAATTAACGAGAAGCAGAATGTAAGCAGAGATACACATTGACTAACTCTGGTACAAATTTTATTTAGTAATTATCAATACACTCTTATTTAACAATAACCTGCAACTCTGCCTAGGTGAAGCCAGATAATGCAGTTTATGAAATTATTCTGGAATCCCCCACAAAATATTTGTCTACAGCTGCCATAAAAATCTGTTGGATTAAAGATTTTATTCACCCATAAATTTGTTTCAATGCATAAATTGGCGAAAATCAGATGGTGCTGAATCTGCCCATTAGTGAGGATGTTCAAACAACATTCACTTCCAATCCTTCGGTTTGCCCTTTGCCAAAGCACCTTTTGAGAGCATTTGTATAGATCTGATGAAATTTTTTGGAATTTCCAGCTAAATAAACATTGCTTCAGTAACTTTGGAGACAACATTTGTATGTAATGTACGAAATTATAGTTTGTTTCATGCTTTATGTCAATTTTCTGGTCTTTTGAAAACGTATTATCTGATCAAGAGGAAGCCCTGGTTGTGAGTACAATTCCCATGAAGCGAATGATGATAAAGGTAAGTTTCTTTTATTTACGTGAAGAGGGCATTGTCTTTTGGTTGTAAATTTTGCTTAGTGGAGAAAGGATCACTATCTGTCAAATCTGATTTGTCAAAGGATGATGAATTGGTGATAGATTGAAAATTGAGGAAGATGTTTGCCTCTGCCTGCGAAGTCACCTGCATCCCTCTTTCCAATTATCCATTTTCTTTCCCACGAAGAAAATCAGTGAGAATGAAGGCTAAAAGTCAGATTTGGTTCACTGTAGTTCTTATTTGTGCAATTATCTTCACAAAATAAGAACTGTCTTGAGGCCAGCAAACAAGTATAAACAGCTTGACTACCTGTTCTACAGTTACATCTACATGATTACTCTCCAATAGACAGTTAAGTGCTTGTCAAAGTGTTCACTGCATAACTTCCAAGTTATTTCTCTACTGCTCCACTCACTACCAGCACACAGGAAAAACGAACACTTAAACCTTTCTGCACAAGTTCAAATTTTTCTTATTCCTCCGTATGTAAGCGGGTGCCAACAAAACATTCTCACATTGCGAGGAGAAAGTTTGTGCTCGAAATTTCATGGGAAGATCCAGCTGCAATGAAAAACACCTTTGTTTTAATGATTACCACCCGAATTCTTCATATCATATCCTTGGCGATCTCACCCCTATTCCACAATAGCACAAAGCAAGCTGTTCCTCTTTGAACTGTTTTGACTTCCTCTGCTGATCTTATCTAATGTGGATCTTACATCGCACTACAATACTACATAAGAAGGTGGACAAGCATAGTGTAAGCAGTCTCTTTAGTGGACCTGTGCATTTAGTCAGTGCTCTGCTAATAAATTGCAGTCTTACAATATGCCTGTTGTGGTGGAATTCAAGAACATATACATCAGGCTACAAAACCACATGGATCACAACAAAACAAACCACCATCTACTGCACACACACACACACACACACACACACACACACACACACACGGTGCAGTGTGGAGCAGACAACATGCTGTTAACCAAACATCTATGCAATGAAAAAGATTAGCCATCTGAAGATGGGCATGGTAGCCCGAAATTGATTACGACAATGAAATAAAACATTCAAAAAGTATTTGTGGCTGATTGCATCATTCACCAACTATCATTGACGGCTGTGGAGTTCACAAGATCCAACATGGATAAAATAATGTAGTCTTTGGTTTCCTTTACCCACAACATTGTCTATTACCTATGTGATTGTTCCAACTTAAGGTATTTGTAACGGTAATCCCTAAGCATTTAGCTGAATTTACAGAATTTGAGTTTGTGTAGTTTATCATATAACTGAAATTTAGTGGATTCCTTTTGATATTCATGTGGATGACTTGGCACTTTTCGTTATTTAGAGTCAAATGGTTCAAATGGCTCCGAGCACTATGGGACTTCACTTCTAAGGTCTTCAGTCCCCTAGAACTTAGAACTACTTAAACCTAACTAACCTAAGGACATAGGACATCACACACATCCATGCCCCAGGCAGGATTCGAACCTGCGACCGTAGCGTTCACACAGTTCCAGACTGTAGCGTTATTTAGAGTTAATTGCCACTTTTCGCACCATACAGATATCTTGTCCAAATTGTTTTGCAATTTTTTTGATCATCTGATGTCTTTTATAAGCCAGTACATGACAGCATCATCTGTAAAAAAATCTATGAGTGCTACTTAAAATGTCTCCTAAATCATTTATGTAGATCAGAAGCAGCAGAGGGACTATAACACTTCCTTTGGGAATGTCAGATATTACTTGTGGTGTCACCGCCAGACACCACACTTGCTAGGTGGTAGCTTAAATCAGCCGCGGTCCATTTAGTACATGTCGGACCCGCGTGTCGCCACTGATCGCAGACCGAGCGCCACCACAAGGCAGGTCTCGAGATACGGACTAGCACTCGCCCCAGTTGTACGGACGACATTGCTAGCCACTACACGGACAAAGCATCGATCATTAGCCGAGCAGATAGTTAGCATGCATTGCTCATTAGCCGAGCAGACAGTTAGAATAGCCTTCAGCTAAGTCCATGGCTACGACCTAGCAAGGCGCCATTTGTAACATTGCATGTACCTCAAGATAGAGTCTCACTTATATCACCCAGAATGCTGTATACCAAAGGACTATATAAAAAGTTAAGTGTTCTAGTAGCTACATACTTTTCTTTATAACATTAATAAGTATCCTGTTTCAGACCTCTATCTAGCCATTGAAATAACGCGTGCCTTTCGGCTACTTCAGTGTGGCGTAGCTGTCTTGTTACGCCACAACATTACTTTTTTTTTTACTCTATGAATTTCCGTCAACTACTACAAACAGTGATCTTTCTGGCAACAAACTATGAATCCGGTTGCACAGATTAGACTATACTCCACATACACACAATTTGATTGGAAGTCACTCATGAGGAATGGTGTCTAATGCCTTCTGGAAATATAAATATGGGATCAATTTGACATCCCCAGATGACAGACGTTATGAGAATGAACAGCCAATTACGTTTCCTAAGAATGATATTTTCTCAATCCATGTTGGCTGTTTGTCAATAAATTGTTATCTTTGAGATAATTCATAAGGTTCGAACACAGTATACACTCCAAAATCTTACTGCAAATTAGCGTTAGTGACCTGGGTCTATAATTCAGCAGGTTACTCCGATTTCTTTTCTTGGGTATTGGTGAGACTTTTGCCACTTTCCAGTCTTTATATATTAATCTTTCAATGAGTCATTAGTTGTATTCGATTGCTAAATATAGAGCTACTGCACAAGCATTCTCAGAGGAACCTGAACGGTATGTAGTCAGGACCAGAGCTCTTGCCTTTACGAAATGATTTAAACCGCTTTGCTATGTCGAGGGTATCTACAAGGTGCACAACTTTGCTTCAACAATTTGCTGACAGGTGGTGACAACGGTAAGTAACGGTCGAAAGAAAGACTGCAGACGTCAGGCAGTTAGCTTGGACCTCAGTCAATGCAACCTCATTCAAACATTAGTCGATTTGTGTCTGCATCATGAAGTTGTCCTCAATTGAAGATGTCAGTTTACGAGCCTAATTCTCGTCACTTGCATGAGGCGTTACTGTTTTGTTTCAATATGGAGAAAACGGTGGCCAAGCCTCATCAAATGCTCAAGTACGTGTGGTAAGGATGCTATTAGTGTAAGAATGTGTCTTGAGTGGTTTCAACACTTCAAGAATGGTGATTTTAAAGTCAGACTGGCATAGTGGTGGAAGAGAGAATGTTTTCGAAGATGCAGAATTGGAGACATTGCCCAGTGAAGACTCACATCAAACTCAAGAAAACTTCGCATGATTAGTGGGAGTGACACAGAAAGCCATTTCAAAACGTCTCAAGGCTTTGGGCACGATTTAGAAAGAAGGAACTTGGGTCCCGTGTGAGCTGAAACCAAGAGATGTTTAACGGTGTTTGTTAACAGTTGCTTCGGAGACAAAAATGGAAGGGATTTCTGCATCGCATTGTGACTGGAGATGAAAAATGGGTTATTACGATAACCCTAAACACAAAATATCATGGGGATATCCTGACCATGCTTACACGTCAACAGCCAAACCGAATATTCACGGCTCCAAGATCATGCTCTGCATTTGGTGGGACCAGCTCAGCGTCGTGTACTATGAGGTGTTAAAACAAAGTGAAACAATCACAGGTGCTTGTTATCAAACACAATTAATGCTTTTGAGCAGAGCATTAGAAGACAAATGGCCACAACACAGTTAGAGGTACGATAAAGTGATGTCAAAATGTACTTGGAAATGTTAAAATGGGAAGTTGTACCTCAAGTCCTACACCACCTGCTGTATTCTCCACACATTACTCCCTCTGACTATCACCTGCTTAGATCAATGGCACATGGCCTGGCCGACCAACACTTCCGATCTCATGAATAAGTCACAAATTGGATCAATTCGTGGATCGCTTCAAAAGATGAACAATTTTTTCGAAGCAGTATTCGTACACTGCCTGAAAGATGGAAGAAAGTAGTGGCCACTGATGGAAAATACTTTGAAAGATACTTGTGTAACCAGTTTGTTTCATTAAAGCCTCAAGTATTGGGGAAAAAATGCAAGAAGCAAAGTTGTACTTCTGCGTTACTCATATTGCAGATGTTTTTGGTACGAATTCCTGAATATTTATTTCGTCTTGTTTGGTGAAAATATTTTGGAAAACAGTGTTTTGTAATTGCTTTAGCAGCACTGTCATCAGTAACATTACCACTGCTATAGTGTGTTCTGGCCTCTTTCGTGTTCTATGGAGGATCAGTACCATCTCTTATTAATTTATTTGGTATATCTCCTAATAGATATCAATACCACATCTGGTCTACGCTTACAGATTCAGACTGGAAGAAATGGAGACTGTCTTTCAGGAAGTTGTGAAGCTAATTTTTATCTGCTTTTTTTAAATAGATGTGTTTTGCATTTATTTTTAGTGGGTTTGGATGTTACAATATTCAGTCTCACTACAATAATCTTGTTGTCACTAATCACTTTACCTGTCGTGACGCTCCCTATTTGCTAAGGATTATTTGGTGTTAAGAGGTCAATTATGTTTTCTGAACCATTTATGCTTCAAGGGAGTCCTGAAATAATTGTACAAAATAATTTTCTGAGCAGGCATTTCAGAAGGAGTTTTATGCATAACACTGACTTTAAATGTGTATTTTCACCAACATATCGAGGGTAAACTTAAGACACTACCAACCATAACTGTTCGAGTGTGGTACCTGTTTTTCCCCGAATTGTTCAGCAACTGTGTCATCTGAGTTGGGGGAGAGGACGGTGGGGGTGGGGGGGGGGGGGGGGGTGGTAAAAGAAACCAACTATAATATAACCTCTACCCGTACCAGCTCACAGAAACAATCTACTACCAGGTAAACTAGTTCTGGCAGGAATAAACACTCTAGCACCAACTGTATTTAATGCACCCTTTCCAAAAATTGTTTGGTCTTCAGTAAAAATTTCAGCTTCAGCCAGCTTTCCATACCTGTAATGATTTGAGCTTCAGTGTTTTCTATTAGCCCTTGGAGCTTTGGTTCTATTCCGAAACAGCTACTACAATTTACAACTACAATACTGATTGTTTCTAAGTCTACTTTCCTGTGTTTGTCGTGCTCCCTTTTAGACCGACACCTTTTCTGTAGTTTCTAGACATCCTCTAACCTAAAAATCCACTCAGTCGCCTCCACATAGCCCCAACATGTAGTGGGCTCCTAATATATTTAGCGGAACCCAGAAACCCACCACTCTATGGTGCAAGTCAAAGCATCTGGTGCTTAAACGGTCACTTCATACCTGTCTGAGCCTCTGATTCAGACCCTCCACTCAGCTCTGTACCAAAGGGCTACAGCCTGTTCTGTCGATGATGCTACAGATGGCAATCTCCACCTTCATCTCGCAAGCAGGACTGGCAATCTTTATCACTTCAGCAAGCTGCCCGAAACCATAGAGAATCTCTTCCGACCAAGTGACACACATAGTTAATTCTGACCTGAGCCACCACCTGCAGCTGACTGCACCCTGTGCTCTTCATGGCATCTGGAAGCGTCCTTTCCAGGAATGATTATTCCCGGTATGCACCGAGTGCACACCTTATTCCTTCCCCTCTATGACAGGCATATCCCTAAGGGACCCCATTACGCACCTAATATTGGAGCTTCCAACTACCAGCAAACCCACTCTCTGTAAATGCCCAGAACTTGTGGGCCAAAAGGCCTCTAGAATAGTGAGGGTGATTTTATCTGGCTCGGGGATTTCATCAGCCACACATAGCGCTCAAACCAGGGTGGCCCTCCTTTTGGCCCCCCCTGGAACATCATTCACTGCCTGCCTCCTCTTCCAGCGACCTCCAACTCGACTATGGATGAGGTATCAGCTTCAGTGTGGGCAGTACCTGGTTCAATTGGCTCCGAGCACTATAGGACTTAACTTCTGACGTCATCAGTCCCCTAGAACTTAGAACTACTTAAACCTAACTAACCTAAGGACATAGGACATCACACACATCCATGCCCGAGGCAGGATTCGAACCTGCGACTGTAGCGGTCGAACGGTTCCAGAATGTAGCGCCTAGAACTGCTCGGCCACTCTGGCAGGCGGCAGTATCTGGGGCACCCTTAGTACTGGACTGATTAGGGAATACATGGGACATGCTGGATGTCTCCCGCCGGATCCCCAACATCTTCCCCTACATCTTCCCCAACATCTGCCCCAACATCTGCCCCCCCCCCCTCCCGTGACGCCTAATGACGACAGCCTCAAGCTGTGCGACCATAGCCAACCTCACCTGGTCCTTGAAGGGTCTCCTATTCAGCTCTCATCTGAACACAGCGACGACACTCCCTATCCATACGAAAAATGGCAAAGCTGTATACTACACAGTTATTAGAATGCTGGTGAACACATGCAAGAAATTAAAGTGGATTATTAACCACACAGGTAATTTAAAATAAGTCACTTCTGATTGTAGCTCATACACATAACTCACATACAAACAGGTACATGCTTTATGTGCAGCAGCAACTGAAGGCAGACTCACTGACAATCCACCCGACACTGACACAATCTGAGCAAAAACACAATATTTTTTGGGAACACTATACACTGGTCATTCATAAGACAACTTTTATACTTTTTTCAGTCCTTACAAATCCTTTATCAGATCTCCCAACAATTACGGAAGTGCTACTCACCATTATTCTTAGGATATTTATTATTGTACATTAACAGTGACCAGTCCAATTCCAAAATTATATTGTACAAATGATCATAAGGATATGGCTGCATGAAATCTAAGGAAGAATTTAAAACCATAGAGCTTTCATACCCGACTGAGTCTTGAAACAGCCAGGCTAATGCAACCCTTGTATTCTTCAGGATTCTTTTTGACAAGAGCATCAATGAGACTAGTGGCTGCGGTGACAACTCCCATGTGCTGATCATTTAGAAGATGGATTATTCTTGATGTCCACTCTCCACTTGGGATTATCTCTTGTGATGTGCGGAATAATCTCAGCAAGCAGAGGGCGGCAGACTGCTTGACGACATCCATAGTATCTCTGGGTAAACATACACATATTAAAGTATTTCAATATCAAGAATTTCACCACTGGATAGGAGAAGGCAAATTCTCCAGTGACAGACAATTACTGACCAAGCCCAAACCAACTACTATTAACATACTTTACTTGAATGAGGGAAATTTATAATAAAAATATAAAAAACAAGTTTACCACTTGCTAGCTTTCTTATAAGACCTATCCACAAAAAGTGGTGCAGAAAAGGAGACAAAGATAGTAAGTATCTGTTGGTTACGGAAGAATGTGTTTTTATGAAGACTGCATACTGTTTCCAGAACAAGCTATTACGAGTCTTCAACCTGAATATAAATTGGGTGTATCCAAACTAAAATGATTGTTATGTATCAATTACAATGCTACGAATTGAAATGCTTTCTCCAGTGACCATAAAATTCTAAAATTAGAAAAACATGGGTCGAGTTATGCCAACAGAGATCAATCTCACTGTGAATTTCAAAGCAATGAATTTTTACGCTAATGCATTTTTTTTTATTTTTCATCAGAAATGTCCTATAGAATAGGAATATGGAGTGGTTCCTGTATCATTTGTAAAATTTTGAAAACAAACAGGCATGGAATAACTTTAAAATTTTACGAGCATGTTTTAGACATCTACTTCAGAACTTTAAAAAAAAAAAAAAAAAACACACACTCTCATCAATGTGTTTGAAATAATTACTTATAGTGCAATAATCATTTGAGTAATTTAATAGTAAAAAAATTACCACTGTTCAGACAGTCATCTCTCAATGATTAATATGCTATCATACTGAAATATGAATTAAATTAAATAGTCTTTAGACTGACTCCTCATGCATCACTATGCTGCAATGTATTTAAAACACACACACACACACACACACACACACACACACACACACACACACACACACAGAACATTGGACTAAACAATCCCTAAAAACTAGCTTTTGTTACAATGCATCTTGCTGTTTCACATACCCTGAAACGAGAAGTTTTGGTATCTCATGACCAAATGCTTCAGCCATTTCTTTGCTTCCAATATTTGCTATGCACTGCAGTGCTAGACTAACATGAACTGGGTTCCTGCAATACAAATGTTACATACATTACTATGTTTATAGTAAGTGCATATTTTGCTAGACATTAATATTTGTTTCTTACCTTGATGAAAGATCATTTTTGATGCTCTGGATAATAAGTTTGATGAGATCACTGTTGGTGTTTACGAGGACCGATATAAAGAGATAACCCTTAAAATAACAAATTTTAATTAGGACCACTGCTCATCATCATCATCACATCACCATCATCATACATTAGATCATAACTTATTATTTAACTTACAATTTGCTTTTCTGAGTATTTGTTGGATGAAAGCAGGTTAACTGCTTCCATATGGCCAAAGTCAATATCATGACCCAGTAGGAATATAAACAATAATTTACAAACATATTTCTTCTTCTGGTAACCATCTAACGTCTTATCACCTTTAAATTTACTCCTGATATTAGCTAATTCTTTGTTTATTCTTTTGATTTCTGCTTCTTTGCTTTTACCTGCAACAAAATAAAGAAAAAATTAGCTATGTGAAGAGAGTTAAATACATAATTTAGCAAAAGTACTATGTACAATCACCACCCTAATACACTGGTTCTCATCAAAGTATCATTTTACATACACATACAGTTATAAAATACCAAAAAATAATTGTGTAAGACACACATGAATGTATCAATAGTGAAGAAAGAATGAAGAACATGGTTTAACACCCTACTGACAATGAGAAACAGATGAACTCCAAACAAGACATTAAAAACAGTATTAGGTAAAACCTAACATTAGACAATAATTGACTTAACAATTATGGGAACTTCCAGTAGTGTTAAAAGTAAACTAATTAATTAACAACAAATTACTGTATTGATTTTCAATTTACTGAGTAGTTTTCAGTTCACTTATGTGGGAAAATGCTTTGTGAAAATGATTCTTTCACTTGAGTCCATGCAGTGTTAGCAAAACTGCTCTTGTAAACATGGCATTTTTTTGACTTTTCAGTTTTTCCTTAACTCTGAAAAGTCTGGTAAAAGTCAATTCTTTTTTTCTCCATTTCTTTAATAAGGTTACTGCTGTATTGGAAGAGTTACTCCCAGATGTCAGTGTATTAGGTGTGAAATGGTTTGGAATACTAGAGGTTTTATTCAATAACTTTTTGTTACTTGTTTAATATTTAACCAGTTGAGTTATAAAACTTCTAATTTGTTATCACATATCAGACAAAGAGAGGAAAGAGAACGGAGCTTTGTGCAGTTTTATCTGACTGGATGTCACAAATGTTACATTATATTAAAACAGTCATCTGTTCTTAATGTACCTATGTCAACTTTATGTTATGATTACACAGAAATCATACAAGGAATCTTACATTACATGAACAATACTGATGCTGCAAGATGAACTATTCACTCACAGTAAAGATATTTTCAGAATGATTGCATTTAGTGGTTCAGTTTTTTGGAAGTGCAACAACAAGGATATCAACAGATTTAGGACCCAAGGCTCAGAAATTTTTTTCTGTGACTGACACAATGCTTTCGAAGGTGGCACAATGAATAGCACATTGTAGAGTTAGTTTAGAAATTACATATTTTCAAATGCAATCTTTACAGTGATGTGCCATTTTTACTAGTGTAACCAAGAATTTCTCTTTCCACAGCCATATTGTTGGGTACCGTAAGCTTGGAAAACCAGTCTGAATTGCTGTGCAAGGACATCCAGAGTTAACACATCACAAGATGAAGACCACATATTGTGCAGAACCTGTTCATGTAGTAGTAATGCTGCACACCAACGAAGGACTGTTTTATCTAATATTTCATCTCAATGAAAATTAAGATTTGCATTTTAGAAATGCGGATAAAATATATGATAACCACTTACATTGAAATTCTCCATCAGTAACTGATACTATTGAAAGGCATCCTGGGAAATCTTAACACAATATTACACATCCACTGCATATAAATGTTACTCAGGAAGCTATACTGTCATTTATCAGCATGGTGGACAATAACTACTTGAGGCATGACTGCTTGTGGTTTATGATTGTTCCAGTGCAACGACTGCTTAGTGACAAAATGGATCCCACCCAAAGTTGGATGCAGAAACCTATTCCTACCACTGCCACCATAAATTCAACTTGGCAGCAGCACAGAAAATATTCAATGACTGACTGTCTACTGATTTCTGGATATAGCACCAAAGCTGTTAAATTCACTTGATACCTTATTATCACAATGAAACAACAATACTCATTTACACTGGGATACTAAGTAGGTATGATGTCTATAGGAATGTTATTCTACATACAAAATTGCTATTTTTTTTGTTATAACACTGGCCTATTGTTCATTGTTGATTGGGGAGCTCTGCACTGGTTGACAATAAAACTGCTTCAAGCTGATGTTTAACCACTTTAACTACTGCTTCCCATCTTGAGATTCTTTGTACCACAAAAACAGTATTCTCTAGGCACAGGTGACTCATTAGCACTTGTCACATTACAAAGGCTGTGTTATCAGGACCAGACAGTTCTTTGCTGGATCCCAAGAGATCAGAGAGAGAGAGAGAGAGAGAGAGAGAGAGAGAGAGAGAGAGAGAGAGAGAGAGAGAGAGAGGGGGGGGGGGGGGGGGGGGGGGGAAGGCAGATAATGTTAGAAAATTTGCAGTAACACCACAAATGCATATAGGCGAAGATCATAACACACTGAGAACATCAACAGTGGTGATAATTCTTTGCAACTTTGTCATTAGAACATACTTGCTTTCCATTCCCCTGCCTGTGCTTTAATTTGCATCAGATATAAATACACTATCTTGGTTAAATGCAACGTGACCACTTTTTTCATGCACACATATTTATTGGGAGGTATGATCTGCTGAGTTTCCTTCTCTTGTGAACATTATGTTAAGCCCTGCATCTGATGTAAGGTATTTGGTTGTTTAGGAAATTTACTGATACTTTCAGTGAGGCAGACACAAACTGAGCTGAAGTTTTTAAGCCGAAAGTTTTGTACAATGTCTGGGCGTGGCAATTTCCAATTTCATGATATTATTGCTGCAGTGACCTATCCTGTAATTACGGTGCAGTTTTCCATTTCTGACATGTCTTCTTCTTTCCTCCTTTCTTCTCACCCATAAGTTATTTATGACACAGATTGCACCTTTCTTTGATGCTTATGATTGTAAGCGTTACAATTTCTTGTTGATTGGGGAGCTCTGCTGCTGCTGGATAACAATAAAACTGCTTCGAACTGGTGTTTAACCACGTTAAATATTACTTCCCACCTTGGGATTCTTTGTACGACTTCAGTCCCATGGCTTTTAAGCTGAGGTTTTGTTTCAGTGTGTCTTACAAATCTAACGTGCATTGCTTGTCTGCTAGTGCGTATATAATAGTACGCCAAAATCTAGGGAGGGCCCAACCTTTAATCACTCGCTAACGATTGTTATAAGAGTGTATTAGTATCTAGCTGGTCGACTGTGGTTAGTGTCTCTGATTTTATTTTGCTTGTCTACACACTGAATGCTGTGCACTTCCTTGTTGACAGCCACATTTCAGATGCACAGCCTACAGTTGTAAAATGTCTATTACTGAAACAGCAGCACCACACAAGAGACAAAACCACTAATGTTTTGGTTCTTGTATAGACGCCTCGGTCAGGCTTACTACTTTGTGACCGTTGGTTGTTGCTTTGCATCTCTCTAGACAGTTTTGGGTGACTGCACGTCTTGCCACACTGTATGACGATAGGATGTAGCATCGAAGGATTGAGGTAAATTAGCAATATTCTATGTAATTTTTTTATTGTCATAGACAAATCCTGTGAAAGCTGCAATTCTGACATGGTGTTGCTTATGTCTTGTATTAGCTGGGGCAACTGTGGAGCTACTTTTTTGTGGCAGGGGAAGGGAGGGGGGGGGGTCACATTAGCTACCATCAGTGTCTCTCTTCCCAAATATATCTTGCAATCGCTATCACTTTCATCATGCCACAGACACATACAGTTGAAATAAACACAATGTACATAAAATATTCCTGTGTGTAATAATAATAATAATAATAATAATAATAATAATAATAATAATAAACCTTTAGCACTAGCCCAAGGCATGACCATTCAGAAAAATACAGTTTTGAAAACTTACGCCCAGAAATATAGGAATAAATGTATCGTACAATTTATTTAAGAACTATGTCAACAAACACACTAGTATTATTTTATATTGTGTAAACTATGACCTTAAGTCTACATTCATTATCAGTATTTCACTATCAATGTAAACACTAGCCTACAAACGATGATCATATGAGCAAGTAATGAAAGGAATGGCATTTGTTTCAACATTTCTCCCTAAATTGTAAAACTCAGTTTTTTCTACTTGTAATTACTGGAAAGTCTTTCCTTTTGTCTTCCCTTACTCAACTTCATGTAGTTTGCCAGTTCTAACCCTGTCACATTTCTTGCTGATGACTGGTTTGGTCAGCCAGTGAATGAATGCCTTGTTCTGGCTGTAGTGTTACTGATCAGGCCACCAGCCCATCAACAAGATCAACTGTAAACATAATTCCTGAGTTCTTTCATTCCTCACTATGTGATACTCCTAGTTTTTCATTTTACTTTACACTCAGAAAGTCTGCTGTGAAATTTGGATATTTACGTACACTATAACAAACGCTTCTATTAAAATTCACACGGGGGCCAAGTGGGGGGTGGGGCTGGAGGGGAGGAAGGTTCATGACGATTCCGTCGTCTCCCCATGGATCCGCGCTTGAGACTTGTCAGTGTTCTCTTCAGAGAATATGGGGCCGTCGGCAGTAAGTAAGGTTAACAGCAGGGACGTCGTGATCTGTAATGTTCAAGTTCTTTACTTTAATTTTCACGTAAACGGAAAAGTTCAATGATCAAGTACAATCTGCAGCTGAAACAATGAAGTATCTATAAACTGAGATCTGCGGGTTCAGAGCCCGGCCGCGCGGCGGCGGCGGCAGCTATTTCTGGAGGCTGCGGTGACGCACGGAGCGGCGGCCAGGAAGGAGACAGCGGCGGCAATCAAGAGCGAGCGGCCACGCTCAATGACTTAATGACGCGTCTGTTTACGGCGTCTGTTCCCGGTGGGCCGTGGCGGCGGCCGCCGTCTGCCGCCTGGCGCTACGCTGTCTGCCCCCAACTACCGACACCTGTTACACCACGTGCCCGCCGCTACTGGTTGGAATTAAAGGGACCAAACTGCGGGTCATCAGTCCCTTCATCCTGTATGTGTTGGAGCAAAAATAATCCTAGAAAGAAGGATACAAAAGGAAAAACTGGGAAAACCAAATGTAAGCAAGACACAATAGGGCAGAGATAAAATCACGATGAAGAAGGAAGGTAATGAAGGGGTAAAGCCGGGTGAGCCGCTGTGCCCAAAATGAAGTCTGAGGTCCCTGGAGTATCGGATGCAATGGCAGATGCACCCTCTGCATCCCACCAGCACCACCTCACTGTCCGTGAAGCAGCAGCACATACAAGATGACACAGTTTTAGGAACAATAAAACATTAAAAACGACAAATATAAAAGAACAAGTAGAATAAAAAGGTGGGAAGGGTAGGGGCCAGGTCAGACCGCCGAGCAAGGGCTGTCATGGAATCCCTGGGCCAGAGCAGGCGATCATGACCATTCGACGTTGACAGCATCCGTGGCTGGATTATCACAACTGGAACATTCGCCCCCCACCCTCTCCCCCCCCCCCCCCGAACAGCACTGAAGTGTACCTTGCGAGGGTGGTGCGGGGAGGGGGAGGGGTAGGGGAGGGCGAGGGGGAGAGTGGGCAGCTGCGTCCTTCCCTTTATCCAAACGGGGAAAAAAGTGAAGGTAGTTCCCCACAGTAAGAAAAGTCATAGTTCATCGCTAAGAGCTGATAATAAAATACTTCTTTATTATGATGACTATCTTCGAGCATCATCAGGTACCGAAAATCATTTAAAACAGCTTAGATGGCGACGTAAAAACTGTGGCATCAATTAGCGGGAAATAATCGTAAGATTCTGTTGTTGTTGTTGTGTAGTAAGTTGGTTGGTTAGTGCAATGTTTCAGGGATCATTTTGCACTATAGAGCGCAATGATGTGGAACAAGTCTTTACATTTAAATCGCAATTTTGTACATATGGTTACATTCTAAGCATTTCCAAGTTTTTGCCAAAGAAAAAAAAGAAAAACACGAATGCTGTAAGTCCTTCCCATCACCCCTTACACATTTCAGTAACAGAAATTCTTTCAAAGAGTAGAAGGAGTTGTCAAGGAGAAACTTTTTGACATTGTTTTTCAAATTTTAATTTGGCTGTCTGTCAAATTTTACATCACTGGGCAAGGGATCAAAATTTTTTTGTTGCAGCATTGTGCACTCTCTCTGCGAAAGACAACCTTAATGTCAAGTAAAAAATGTCGTTTTTCCATCTCGTATTGTAATTATGTACATCACTGTTCCTTTTGAACTGTAAAGGATTATTTACAACAGACGTCACGAGAGAATAAATATACTAAGTTTTAGTGAGAATGCCCAACTGCTTGAATAAATGTCTACAAGATGATTGTGAGCGAGCACCGCATTTTATTCTTACAGTACAGTTTTGCGCAATAAACATTTTTCTTTCTTAAAAATAAGTTACGCCAGAACATTACCCATATGACGTTATTGAATGAAACTAGGCAAACCATCTCAACTTAACTGATTTGTCCCTCCCCAAGATTTGCAATGATTCTAAGTGCAAATGTGGCTGAAATCCAATATACTATACTGTGAATAATAAAAAGTACTACACACTGTCCCTCTTCCTTGCTTTTATATATATATATATATATATATATATATATATATATATATATATATATATATATATGTTCGAACATTGTGTTAAGGTAATGAATGTGCTAGAAAATGAAGGAGGTATTCGCAAACCTTACTGGCAACCTGCCCCGCCACAAAGACGTATAAATTCAGAATCAGCTGTACGAAGGCCTGAACTGTATACGTAGGCATTTGTGCTCAAACCTTGAAACTATTTTGCAATTCGCCGCTTAAAGTCGCTGCAACTGGAAAGCCACATGAGTATGGGTTTGAAAGCTTCCAGGAGCGTTATACTTTCAGTTCACGATGGTTATTCTCATGTTGCCCGTCAAAGTAAAACAGTAATAAACCTTAATACTGAAAGTAATCGCTGTATCCGACACCAAAGTAATATGTAGAAATCCCACACAACATACACTCTCAGTGAATAGGCGTGGACGTCCGCAGAAATTTATCCAGGGTGAGAGGGGGGCCTAGAAAGACTTAATTGCCGTCTATGACAAAAGAGTTGGTCAGTTTCAAGAAACCAGGAAAAGGCAGTTTGATTTGCAAAACAAGTATTTATATGCTTGCTGCGAAGGATGGCCACCCAAACAAACGAGCCATAGTATTGTCTCATTACAATCACCTACGTAATAATATTACAACTATCTAAACGAGAGGTTTAGTGAAGTCACGCGAAATCTATCGCTTACAGAAGTGTATGAGAATCCTGTAATGAATAAAAAACTCTTTACTCTGAATTTCGGAGTACCCTCCTCCACTGCCCCCACCCCGCCCTTCGTCTAAGGTAGTAGGTACATACTGTAATATCACACTTCTCTTTGTTGTGGAAAAACGCAAACCGTTTCGTGATTTTAGAAGTAGCGTTACACATTTATCATTTTGTCCCGTTCTTATTTTCTGAAATTGAAATTGATTGACGATCCCTTTCGTGAAAACGACCCGGGAGCTGAGAGGCTTTACTCAAACGACGAAGGCGCAGAAGAACAGGAGTATTTTTTTTATCTTATCTGGTATAAGTCGTATCGGGAGGATGCAAATTGGGAAGCACACTCGCCCATTTGTAAAACTTTTACATTAGTATACGATGAAGTTCTTAAAATGTTTACACTGCTTACACCTCTTCGATATTGCCCTTTAACGCTGTCTTTGAAGCAATGTACTTGCAGGCAGCCCACCACTCAAAAAACGCAAAACAACGAAATAGGTTTTATAAAGGGCTATTATAAAGTGCTTTCATCATACACGAGCACAGTTTTTTAAGGAAACGTACTCCATTTCCGTCATCCGTATCCTTTCCAGGAAACTAATACGAGTTGCCTCCCTGTTCCCTTTCCACCCAACTCAACTTTCTGGGCACACTTCCGTAAATTGCTAACCTACTGTCTACGAAATTAAATTTTAACAAAAATCTACAGAGTTTCATAGATTGTTGGTGTTTACAGTACTGCTACGAAATACTAGCTGCCACAATAAGCTTTCGACCCTCTTCCTTTTCAACTACTTGTGTGTCCTGGCACAGAGGTTCTCCTTTGGAACTTTTTTCACAGGTTTTGTGACTGTACAACTCCAAGACCTGTGACGAAGAATATAACGAACTCTTACACAATACCACGATGGATCCGTTTCAGACAAAACGGATCACGGGGTTGCCGGGTTTGGGTGGAGATTTTCTCCCCTCGGAGACTGGGTGTGTATGTTATTTCATCTAATCTTCATCGACGATGGACGTCCAAGAGAGACTTGCACCAGGCGACTGAACAACTTCAGACGCGGTCACTCCATTTCATTCAACTCATAGTAGCTTCTGATAGATGTGGAGCGGAACGATCGGCAAGTGTAACCTTCGAGTCTTTCTGCGAGACGCCCTTGGACCCGCACAAGGCAGGGATCCGGGGTCGAGTTCCAGTCCACTATTAAATTATGGCTTACGTTCAACTCCACGTACACTCGGATAAGGCGAACAAATTTGGTTCAATTACTGTAAGCCTTCATGATTAAACTACCCGTCTCCATAGAAGTCGTGCTCGACTCGCGTGCACCATCCTGATGGTGAAAAAACATTTCGAATGCCATTATTTGGCCAGCAAGGCTAGGAGATGATGTGGCGTTAAGTACCTGGCGATCAGAGACTACCCAAAAGCCCTAAATTAAAAACCAAATCTCTTATTTGCTTCCGATGTTCTTGCAGATCCTCTTTATGGACGAGACGGTCATTTGTGTGATGAGGCACTGGCCGCCAAAACATACAAATGTAAAATAACGAGAGTTGGATGGGATTGCCGCTATTGGGGATGAGGAGGTTGAATCTTCACTGGGTTCAACATCTCTGATTATAATTTTAACTCTAGCGCAGGCGCACACGGTTTAAGCCACGAAGCAGTAATATGCTTTAGTGAGTAGCCCGTTATTGCTTGCCCTTTTCTAGAACGATTTCCTGCGTACCATAGATGAAGGGCTGATTCCATATGCCTAGATTTCCGGAAAGCGTTTGATACAGTGCCCTATTTCGAAGTACTGATATAAACTATGTGATCAAAAGTATCCGCACACGGGGCTGAAAATGACTTACAAGTTCGTGACGCCCTGCATCGGTAATGCTGGAATTCAATATGGTGCTGGCCCACCCTTAGCCCTGATGCTTGCTTCCACTCTCGGAGGCATACGTTCAATCAGGCGCTGGAAGGTTTCTTGGCGAATGGCAGCCCATTCTTCACGGAGTGCTGCGCTGAGAAGAGGTTGCGATGTCTGTCGGTGAGGCCTGGCACAAAGTCGGCGTTCCAAAACGTCCCAAAGGTGTTGTATAGGATTCAGGTCAGGACTCTGTGCAAGCCAGTCCGTTACAGAGATGTTATTGTCGTGTAACCACTCCGCCACAGGCCGTGCACTATGAACAGGTGCTCGATCGTGCTGAAAGTAGCAATCGCCATCCCCGAATTGCTCTTCAACAGTGGGAAGCTAGAAGGTGCTTAAAGCACGAATGTAGGCCAGTGTTGTGGTAGTGCCACGCAAAACAACAAGGGGTACAAGCCCAGTCCATGAAAAATACGGTCACACCATAACGCCACCGCCTCCGAATTTTACTGTTGGCACTACACACGCTGGCAGATGACGTTCACCGGGTATTCGCCATAGCCACATCCTGCCATCGGATCACGACATTGTGTACCGTGATTCCTCACTCCACACAACGTTTATCCACTGTTCAATTGTCCAATGTTCACGCTCCTTACACCAAGCGAGGCGTCGTTTGGCATTTACTGGCGTGATGTGTGCGTTATGAGCAACCGCTCGACCATGAAATCCAAGTTTTCTTGCCTATTACACATTAAGACCCTCTTGAATTGTCGCCGGTCTCTGTCAGTCAACAGACGAGGTCGGCCTGTACGCTTTTGTGCTGTATGTCTCCCTTCACATTTCCACTTCACTATCACATTGCAGACAGTGGACCTAGGGATGTTCAGTTGTGCGGAAATCTCGTGTACAGACGTGTGACAAGTGACACCCAATTACCTGACCTCGTTCGAAGTCAGAGTTCCGCGGACTACTGACGTCTCCGATATGTACCTGGCATTAGTTAGCAGCACAATGCACCTAATATGAAAAACGTATGTTTTTGGGGGTGTCCGGATACTTTTGATCACATAGTGTATCTGGAAGCCCATTCCACCAGCTCGGAACTTCATTAAGTGATAGAACCCTGTACGTCGGCCTATACAGCCAGTGTTCAGAGATACAGACAGGCATCGTCAAGAGCAGCCCAGGTGAGTGTAAGACCTCCCCCCCTTGTTCTCTCTCTATACACACACGTGGACGACCTGACGGATGAAGTGAGCAACAATGAGCGACAGTCTGCTGGCCACGCTGTAGTTTACGCTGCAGTGTCGTCTGCGAGTGACAGTAGGTGTAGGACGATGCAGGGTGACCAATGCAATTTATATTTCGTATAATTGGATTTTCCTCTCAATGTTTAAAAATGCAAGGTAATGAAAATGTGTAGGGGAAAACAAATCTGTAACGCTCGAATACGGAAGTTGCGGTGTACTGTTTAACAGTCACGTCGACTTAATGTTTAGGTGTAACACCAAAGCGATATGAAATGGAAGTAACACATATGATCCGTAGTAGGGAAGGTTTATTGGGAGAATTCCTGTAAGATATACATAAAGGGGGCCGCGTACGGGACTCTTGTACGACCCATTCTTGATTACCGCGCTTGGGTTTGCGATTCCCCAAGGTCGGATTAAAGGAAGAATTCGCAGCAATTCTGCGGCGAGATGCTAGATTTGAGACGAGTAGGTTCGATAAACACACAAATGTTACCGTAATGCTCCGTGAACTGAAATGGGAATCCCCGAAGGAAAGGGAAGGAAAGGAAACGTCCTTTCCGCGAAGCGCAACTGGAGTTTCGAGGACGGGCGTTTGCGACCGGCCGCAGAACCACCCTGCCGCCGCCGACACTCACCTCGCGCAGTGACAGTGAGGACAATACAAGAGAAGTCACAGTCCTTTCGGAAGCGCACGGATTCTCTTCCGTACGTTCCAGGTGTGATTGGAGCAATAAAGATTTGCCTAGCAGTGGAACACGAAATCCTCCGCGACACACCATACGGTGGCTTCTGCAGTACGGATGCAGACGTAGACTGCAAGCTGAAGGCGACTGCACATCACCATACAGCACCAAAAGTCTCCCACGCACAATAAAGGTGACAATGTTTTGTTAAATTATGTGTCTACATCTAAGAAAGAAAAAACGAGTAGATTAAGAAAACATTTGACATACCTCATTTGCTGCACATCATTTCGAGCACCATTCAAAGGCACGTCATACTTTTCTCTAGCCTATTTTATTTCTTAGTTTTACACAAATTATTTCACAAAACATTTGATCGAATTTTTTTCTAATCATTTTATTTTCAAATTTATAGCAGAAAACGTGACAACTCATTTGCCTTCCTAGCGGTTTCTGTTTTCGAAATGCCCTGACTTTAGTACTTGATTCGAAGGAAATCATTTTGAAAGTTAAGCATCACACCAACGCAAATTTTTATGCGCAAAATACTTACGCCTTGAAAATATGAACTTTTTCGCACTTCATTTTCTTAGTGCGCACCTGTTCGTGAAAGATTTCTATTTTCCCCTCAAACCAGAAAGTTTTCCTGAATTGCCCTGATTAAAGCTTTTTGTTTGTTTGTTGCAAAAGTAGACCTCAAGTTTGTCAATTTGATAGACTATTTGCCCAGTGCACTTTCTTCGTTTGACTATGGAAAAAAGAAAAAACACATCGTTGTGTAACTAACAGAGATTGTTCTCACTCTGCTCAAACATTTGACCAAACGGGTCTATGAATACATCAATGTACACTTATTATAAATTACTCCAACGAGTACTGTAATATATGAATGGAATGCCGTGCATCACACTACAAAACTTTTTTTCTTTCTGAAGAAACTGTTTAATCAATAAACAATCCTCGCAATCAGTACTTTTAACTAAGGGCGTACAATTGTACTGAGCTTTCGCGTAACAGTACCATTCTTATCACCTACTGTGAGGTTTGTAACTTCGAACGAATTTACGAAAAGATGACTGGATTCAGCGTCAGCTTTATAGCATTGCAACGAAGATCTCTAATGTCAGCAAGACCATACAGTTTCTGGGGATTTAACGGACTGAATATTTTACATATGAGTACTGTTACCGTGTCTAGCCACAGTCAGACAACATGGGCTGTCCCGAGAATTTCAGCGTTATGTATCGCGCTGGCCCGGTTCCGGGAGCACAAGGAATCGGATGGGTGAACACGCAATCTGAGAATATAAATGACATCATCCTTATCGCCTCGTGGTGCTGTTCACTTTCCACGAGGAAGTAAATTCGGGCTAACAAAGCTGCAAAAAATGTGTGTGCGGGCACGCACGCACAACGAATGCTCGCCCGTAGCGATGAGAGAAGCAATTGCATCAAATATCAGCGGAAAGAAGTACTTCACGTTTTCTAATTGGACCGAGCGCGCGTGTGAATATGTTCTTCCACGAGAGAAGCTAGCTACCACATTAGTCTGCTCTAGTTTTATGGATTTGGGGGACAAGTAACTTTCCCCATACACAATGCTCGCAGCTTCCTAATAAAGAGTCAATTGTCGATCAACATTTCATGGTTTCTAAGAACCATTGTGATAAACAGTTATGTGTAGCTTTGAGAATGTATCCGGAAGGTAGGCGTATGTGACATTCATTTGCGCGTCTTTTTCGTGTAAGACTTACGAATTTGCTCAACGCAACCATTCGGTTCCGGTAGCCTGCACGTAAGGCACTGTACAGAAATATCTTGTGGCTCACAGCCTGGTCCAATCCCCCCAAGTGGGACTCTGAACATTTTCTTCCGCAAAGAATATGAGTCAGTAACAACGAATCGAACACGAGACCAACTAAGTGGCGCTTATTTAAGAAGCAAAGCGTGAACTTACGAAAACAAATGATCGATCACCATCCGGCGAAAGCCACGTTTCTTCCTAGCACTTTGCTCCAGTAGGCGAAATGTGGATCGTTGGTAAACGAACGTCTTTATTAGTAAGTGGCATTGTTAAACTTGGCCGGCCGGAGTGGCCGTGCGGTTATAGGCCCTACAGTCTGGAACCGCGTGACCGCTACGGTCGCAGGTTCGAATCCTGCCTCGGGCATGGATGTGTGTGATGTCCTTAGGTTAGTTAGGTTTAAGTAGTTCTAGGGGACTGATCACCACAGTAGTTAAGTCCCATAGTGCTCAGAGCCATTTGAACAATTTTTTTTGTTAAACTTGAAAACAATTACAAACTTAACAAAAGTGACGCAAGACGCGAGCGAGGGAGGGAGGGAAAAAGTCGTTAACGGCACAGCGCTAGAGTGGAAAAGAATGGGGGGGGGGTGAATGTTCCCTAGCGGAATTTTTCTTCTATCAACCTCCTCAGGCCTAATTTCAGCAGTTTTCGTTGATCTACGATTCCCAGTTTCCGGGAAACTTGTGTCACTTGTCCATTCTAGTACAGTGCAGCAGTTAGTTACGGAAACATCTGAGATAATTTGTTGGTAACTGAACTTAACAGTCTTGTAAGCTGACCGAACTATTTGACCATTTCTCACTATTCTCTTCTGTGAATTACCTTAGTTCTCGCTAAATAG
The DNA here is from genome assembly GCF_023864345.2 of Schistocerca serialis cubense. Taxonomy (NCBI): domain Eukaryota; kingdom Metazoa; phylum Arthropoda; class Insecta; order Orthoptera; family Acrididae; genus Schistocerca; species Schistocerca serialis. The sequence goes on along the minus strand of NC_064644.1, from coordinate 608,004,922 downwards.
TTACAGTACGTGTTTAAGTGAAAAATGCATAGAGTAAAAACAATTCGAAGAATGATTTCACGGGCATAGTCAGATAGTGCTCTGGGTGCAGTTTCCGCGACAAACACCAGGTATCACCTACTATATTTCGTTATTCAAAATAATGATTCGGCTGACGGAACGTTGCTACACACAAACGTGAAAGAAACCAAGCAAGAGATACTAACTACTAAATGTTACTGATATTAAAACTAGCTGAGGTGTTATCTGGGCAGCACTCGTCAGATGGCAGCTCATGTCATGGAGATCGAAATAGTCACTACTCTCGTTTCTATCTTCTGTACGTGACTGCCATTTTCTGAGGGCAGGGTTAAGCGGTGGCTGCCTTGGACATAGGCTAAGGTTGATTTCCAAATATTTATCGCTCATTAACGCTTCGTGCCGATATGAGAGTGAGGGACACACTACCCGGATCTCGGCCTTGGACTAACATTCCACTTCCAACTGAGACACTGGAGATACGTGTCACAAACTCTAACCTTTCATCATAGTCTATATCACTGCAGGAAGGCTATTGATAGAGATTATTATCCGGCGATACACCACCGGAGAAACCGCACGTAGACTTAATTATGCGTGCATTTCCATTTCAAATAAATTGCAAAGAAAGCTTTGCACACCCATTTGACTTCACTGCACGTTGGAATCTGAAACCTCTTTTTCAATACGCTGTTGATCATAAGAAATCGCGAAGTACAGTTACCCGTGCCCCCAATCATGAAGGGGACACTGTGGCTTGTTTATAACTGTACAGTCAATCAAAGTGCCTCTAAGCGCCATTTCAAGCTCGTTCCATGTACACACTTCAACATTTTGGCACGAAGGTTTGTCAGCAGGTGAAGTGGTCCGGCGAATTGGTGTACACCACAGTATTTTCAACCACTGTCTTTAAGATACAAAACATAGATGTGCCTCGTAGTGGTTGACCGCGGTCAACACCACCAGCTGGTGACCGCTACCTACGAATTATATAATACAGAAGAATTGCGCGCTTTCTTTTCGGTTGTTAATGGGATGGCTGTGTCGAAACGAATCTCCACATGACCTGTGTAGCCTGCAGGTGTTAATTACGAGGAATAAAACAATCGCCCCTCCCCACCAACACCGAGGTGCGCGACGGAGGTGGGCAACGCAACACGAAGAATGAAACTTAATCAATCGTTCTCGATCACTGTAAGATGTCTGCGTATTAATACAGAAGAATGTGAAGGCAGCCACATACCAATGCACATCTCGGGAATTATCATATAATTAAGCAGGGACGTGGAGTCACGCATAATTTGACCTAGTATTTATTGGGGTTGTTTGTTGCCTCTCATCGCTATGGAGGGTAGTTTGTGTGCTGTGCAGTATTACAACAAGATGCGCCAATGAACTGGGGGGTTACATGTTTTCGACCGACACCGAGGTGCACCCACCAGGGACCGTAGCGGTTGTGACGAAGTAACAATGGGCGGTACAGGAAATAGTTTACAGACGATGTTGCGCGCCAAAAGAGGATTTGTTTTAACCCCCTAAAACGTCAGCCCGTGCTATTAAATGATTTCACTTAAAAGATATTACGAAGTACAATCAGTGTGTTATCGTCGTCGTCGTCGCTGCTGCTGCTGCTGCTGCTGCTGTTGGAAGAATATATCGCCACTGAAGAGTTCAATTACTCGTTTTCCTTTTACACGATGGAAGTATATTAATGATGGTTTGGAAATTGTGTGACATTAAATTTCAAATAATTACAGTGCAATACAGTTTGTATTTATTTAATCAAGAGAGCTTTACATCTTGATTATAACGGACGTGTCAATGGAATGAAAATGCGCCTGAAGCGGCATAATTTTTACTATCGTACGAACTTCGACGAAAACGCCATCTGCCCCAGTAAGACTTTGTATACTGGATCTGTTTCTATAAACATTTTTTGAAAGAAAACCGTCAAATTCTTTGTCTATAAGTAGGAAATAAAATAGATTTGAGAAACATTGCCGTGCCTTCGGATGATGCTCGAAATCACTTACAGCAACCTGAACACTGAATTAAAAACGTGATTGGCATTGCTTTGCAAAAATCAAGTGTTTAAATGTTTAAAACCATAAATAACCGTATCATTGGAACGATCATACATTAGTTGCCTAGAAAGAGCAGTAACAAGGAGGGTCTGATTTCGATCAATTTTGCAAGGACGCTGGATATTGAACACACACACACACACACACACACACACACACACACACACACACACAGGAGGGAGGACTATAGCCTCCGACTAACTGATTTCCTTTCTTCTTCCATTTTCAAATACAGCGCGGGTAAAACGACCGTCGATATGCCTCTGTACTAGCCCTAATATTATTCGTGGTCGTTATGCGCAGTAGAATCGTCTGATAGCATCAAAGCCGGTTCTCTACATTTTATCAACAGTGTTTTTCGAAAAGAACGTCGCCTTCCATCCAGAAATTCCCACTTGGGATCGCGAAGCATCTACGTAACACTTACTGTTGTTCGAACCTACCAGTAGCAAATCTAGCAGCCCACACCTGAACTGCTTCGGTGTTTTCCTTCAATCAGACATGGTATGGCCCCAAAACACTCCAGCAGTAGTCAAGAACAGGTAGCACCAGCCGTCTCCTCTACAGGTGAACCACACTTTCCTAAAATTCTGCAATAAAAAGGAAGTCCACTAATCGCCTTCCCTACCACAGCTCTCGCGTGCACGTTGCGTTTCACATCGCTTTGCGACAACGTCACGCTCAGATATTGAAATGACTTGACTGTGTCAAGCAGGACACTAGTAACACCGCATCCGAACATAACGGGTCTGGTCCTCCTACTCAACCGCATTAATATACATTTTTCCACATTTAGAGCCACCTGCCATTCATCACACCAACTAGAAACTTTGTCCAAGTCGTCTTGTATCTTCCTACAGTCTCTCAGCTTTACCGCACACCACAGCACGATCAACCAACAACCGCAGATTGCTGCTCACCCCGTCTGCCACATTATTTACGTATACAGAGTACAAGAGCGGTCCCATCACTCTTCCCTGGGGCACTCCTGACGATACCCTTGTCTCTCTGATGAACACTCGCCGTCGCGGACAACCTACTGGGTTCCATTACTTCGAGCCAATCACAGATCTGTGAACTCATTCCATTTGGTCGTACCTTCGTAAACAGCTTGCAATGGGTCCCCGTGTCAAACGCTTTCCGGAAATCTAGAAATATGGAATCTGTCCGTTGCCCTTAATCCATAGCTCGCACTTCTGTGTGAGCGATTTATTGAAAGTGAACTTAAAATTTCGGCGTTCGTTTTGCTATCTTTAACTACCGCACTATAATGGTCCACAAGGGAGTGAATGGAAGCATTAGACCTGCTTAGCGATTTGACATAGGACCAAAATTTCTCGGATTCTTTACCAGATCTTTTGCTAAGGTGTGACGGTGGTAGTAGTTGTAGCCTCGCGCATAGATCTTTTCACATAAGCACGAATCTCCAGAAATCTTTGCTTGTCATTTGTGCGTTCTCTTTTGAACAGAGTGCAATAGCCTCTGCTTCCTCGGCATCTTCCGAATTTCGTTATTTATCACTGGTGGATCTTTTCCATCCTTTATCCACTTACTAGGCACATAGCTCTCCAGACCACGATTTACAACCTGCTTAAACTTTGCTGTACATAGTGCTATACACAGAAATATTGTCTAAAAACCAACTTCATTAATACAATATGCGGTCTGAAGTTACTGTTTTCCGCGCTATAGCTTGGGTAGCCGTCATTCAGTGCGTCTAGCAGAGCGAGGTCCGTGGTTGAAAGGCCAAGGCATTAGACCAGGGACATCCAAACTTTGAGAATGCTGGTACTTTGACGGAACACATTCATTTTGAAAGTTAATCAAATTTTTAAAAAGAAATTTGTTTTATTCAGTGATTAGTTTGAAATCAAAATTAATGAAACGAAGTGTAACAAAGTTTAAAATAAATAATTAGTATCGCCAGAATGTCGAGAAAAAGGGCCATGTTAATAATTCTTCGTGGAGGCGCTATCGACTTCCCACGGAACATCAGTGTTCCGCGGAACACAATTTGATAAACGCTGTATTAGACTACCAACCTGTTGATCCGTGTTCAATTCTTCATCATGCTTTTTTACATTCGATACTTTTTTCGGTGCACTGTTCATGTACTGATAATCGGAACACTTTTCTTTGCTGTTTTGAAGTAAAACATCGGGAGATGTGATTAATAATCAAATAAGTATACATAATGTACTGACAGTTATTTTCATCGTGATACATAGTACAAAAATACACCTAAACTATATTATTATGTAATCCTAAATGATAAGTCTATTCGTGAGCGAGCGCTTTCGCAATCAGTAAACCGAAGCTTATCAGAGGAAACTAGAATTACAATTCTCGCACCTTGTGCAAAACACGAATAAAATCTCGCCGCACTGACATGTTTCCCGCAAACAGTGGACCGGAAAAAATATCAGATTCATGTTGCTAAAAACAGATCTGTCTTATCAATTTGAATGCGTATCAAGTGTATAAGCCGGTATCTTTAAATACAGTAGTGGACAACTGGTCATGGTCCAACGCTTGAATTTTGATAGCATCCGTCCTATCTTTCAACTCTCTGCTCTGACGTTGCAAGCTTTTGAAGGCGTGTGATGAATTTTTTTTCCTGTTGGAAAAAGTAAACGTCATATGTCTGACAGAGAGGTAGGTTTCGGTGGTATCACTCTCACGTTGCAGGTCTGTTGAACACTATCTACGCAATTCTTATCTAGCGCGTCATGTATGACGATGAGTGACTGTCAATTCATTATATTTACTTATGTGATTATTGATCAGCTCTCCCGATGTTTTACTTCAAAACATGGAAAAAAATGTATACCCATTATCAGAATTATCAGGTACACTGAAAATATACCAAATGAAAAAAGGCGACGACGAAGAATCTAACACGGACCAGCAGTTTGGTAGTGCAATGCCACGGCCGAACGACAGCCAATCCCGCTTGCTAGGCATCTTGAATGGTGGGCACCCAAGCTGCAGCATCGAAACACCAAACGGTTAATAAATCTAGCATTATTAACTCTGGACACCATATCATATTCATAAAAACATTTTTAGACGACCTTCCGGTGTGCCGGTGTAACATTGGAAATACGATTTTCCGTTATTGAAGTTAAACTTGAGGTTTTTTATTTAAAAACTGGGCAGTGCCTAGCAAAAAGCGAAGACACGTATTTTCAATATAGAACGTTGTCGCAAAACTTCTCAAAATAGATGACCTACATGCCAAACCCTACCGTTGTAAGTAGAGTCCGTAGTTCGACTGGAAGTACTCTTTGATTTATGGTTCCAATTTATTCTATTTTTTTTAATATACCGGTAAAAGTGAGTGACCAAGGTCTGCAGCTCGTGGCCTAGTTGTTAGCGTTGCTGCCTCTAAATCACAAGGTCCCGGGTTCGATTTCATGTTGTGTCGGATTTTATCCAAACGGCGACTGGGTTTTATACAATCACCACCACCGACTCGCAAGTCGCTGGCCTGGCGTCAAATAATGACTTGCACTAGGCGGTCGAACTACGTCAAATGGGACCATCCGACCAATAATGCCATACTATAATTTCATTTCAGTGAGCGAGAACAATGATGTTGATAGCACTTTTAAGGGGGGGGGGGGGGGGGGGGAAGAGACCATTACTTTTTGCGCCAGACGAATTCTATTTCCTGATATGTGAAAGATTCTGCACTGAAAACTTTTTTTTTTTTTACATCTTCTGGCATAGATTATATAAATATATCAAGGCCATACAACTGCAGACTGCACGGGCTACATAATCCACCAGACAAATATTCGCTAGGTCTCTTTAAAATTCTTTTATCCTAAGCTGAACAACATACATTAAATTCTCCATCGGCACCTCATTTGCTGTACATGAGTTCCAGCATTATGCAGAGTCGCGTCAAACATTTCAGTGATCAATGTTATTACTTATTAAAGCCAAATCATTTGAAAAAAAATTGATCGCCTTTTTCTAAAAATATTTATTTTTATGTTTTGTTCACAACGCATGAAATATATTTAAATATCAATCGGTAATTTATCATCGTCGTCGTCGTAATAATAATATACCCGTGGAGGCCCGAGAAATAAATAGGCCTCCGGTATGTTCTGCCAGTCGTAAAAGGCGACGAAAAGAACAAACCACTAATAGGGCTAACCCCCCTTTTAGTGTGATTAGTTGGTTCAGGACAGAACTAATGAAGCCTCGGACAAGCGCTGTCATGGTCGGGGACGACGCTTGAACCCTATGCCCGTCCACAATGGTAACGACACTGCTAGCCACACGGAAAATGATTTAAATCCAAATAGAGGTCTTTTGCAGGATATGTTTCCTGCAACCACTCTAGAAGGAAAACAAAGACAGAGGATGAGATGGTCAGATGAAGTTAACCGACACCTCATGTTCTGTTATTACCAAGCAACAAACTTAGGAACAAACACAACTGGATACAGATCACAAGTATACACAACATTTATTACCAGATACCCAGAATTAAAATTTTTAACAGAACGACTAGCTGATCAGATCCGTGTAATAATCAAAAATAACAGGATACCCTAGTCAGAATTAGAAAACATCAAACAACAAGTACAACAAATACTAGAACAAAATAATGTGCAATCAGAAAGAAGAAAATACAGTAATGGACTCAAACATCCCAGAGCAAACAAACAAAGAACAACACGCATCAATTAAACAATCAGAGGAAAACGAAATCTTCAAGACAGCCACCAGAACAAGCACAAATAGAACACGAAGTGACACACATGTTGGATATAGAAGAAAAATTTCAGCTGACATATATAGAATACAAAGACACAAATACAGACATTAGACCATTCTTGCATGGACCACCAAATAACCCACAAGTCGAAACAACAATAACAACTATCAACACAATCATACACAACAAAATAAATGAAAAAGAACTATGGAAGAGTTACAACTACTGATTTATACAGAAGCACTCACTACACTAAATAAACACACCAGGCAGAGATCAGAACCAACCAACACACAGAAGAAACCCACAAAACCAGCATGGCAACACAGGCTACAGATCAGAATAGAAAAACTGAGAAAAGACATCGGACAGCTAACACAATTTATAAGAAATGAAATATCAGACAAAAAACGAAAAAGGTTAGATAAAATCTCTCAACAAGAAGCGATAGAGCAGTTAGATGAAAAGAAGCAGAAATTACAAGCATTGGCCAAACGACTTAGAAGATACAAAAAAGTGAAAATAGAAGGAAACAAAACCAAACATTCAACACAAACCAAAAGAAATTTTACCAGACAATAGATAACATACACATTAAAATAGACAATCCACCAAACATAACAGACATGGAACACTTCTGGAGCAACATATGGTCAAACCCAGTACAACATAACAGGCATGCACGGTGGATACAAGCAGAAACAGACACATACAAGATGATACCACAAATGCCTGAAGTGATAATTTTGCAACACGAAGTCACCCAAGCAATTAATTCTACTCACAATTGGAAAGCCCATGGAAAAGATAAAATAACAAATTTCTGGCTAAAGAAGTTCGCCTCAACACATTCACATCTAAATTATTTAACAGTTTCATTGCAGACCCATACACATTCCCTGATACACTTACACATGGAATAACTTATCTGAAACCTAAAGATCAAGCAGACACAGCAAACCCAGCAAAATATTGCCCCATAACATGCCTACCAACAATATACAAAATATTAACTTCAGTCATTACACAGAAACTAAAGACACATACAACACAGAACAAAATTATAAATGAAGAACAAAAAGGCTGCTGCAAAGGAGCACGAAGATGTAAAGAGCAACTGATAATAGATGCAGAGGTGACATACCAAGCTGAAACTAAACAAAGGTAGCTACACTACCCATACATTGATGACCAAAAAGCTTTTGATAGTGTACCCCACTCGTGGTTACTACAAATATTGGAAATATACAAAGAAGATCCTAAATTGATACAGTTCCTAAACATAGTAATGAAAAATTGGAAAACCACACTTAATATCCAAACAAATTCAAATACTATCACATCACAGCCAATACAGATTAAGCGTGGAATATACCAAGGAGACTCATTAAGTCCTTTCTGGTTCTGCCTTGCTCTGAACCCACTATCTAACATGCTAAACAATACAAATTATGGATACAATATTACTGGAACATACCAACACAAAATCACACATTTGCTATACATGGATGACCTAAAACTACTGGCAGCAACAAATCAACCAATTACTTAAGATAACAGAAGTATTCAGCAATGATATAAATATGGCTTTTGGAACAGACAAATGTAAGAAAAATAGCATAGTCAAGGGAAAACACACTAAACAAGGAGATTACATATTGGATAACCACAGCGACTGCAAAGAAGCGATGGAAAAAACAGATGCCTATAAATATCTAGGATACAGACAAAAAATAGGAATAGATAATACAAATATTAAAGAAGAACTAAAAGAAAAATATAGACAAAGACTAACAAAAATACTGAAAACAGAATTGACAACAAGAAACAAGACAAAAGCTAAAAATACTTATGCTATACCAATACTGACCTACTCATTTGGAGTAGTGAAATGGACTAACACAGACCTAGAAGCACTCAATACACTTACACGATCACAATGCCACAAATATAGAATACATCACATACATTCAGCAACAGAAAGATTCACATTAAGCAGAAAGGAAGGAGGAAGGGGATTTATCGATATAAAAAACCTACATTATCGATAGGTAGACAATTTAAGAAAATTCTTTATAGAACGAGTAGAAACTAGCAAAATACACAAAGCAATCACTCATATAAATACATCGGCTACACCACTACAATTTCATAACCACCTCTACAACCTTTTAGATCACGTAACATCAACAGATACAAAGAAAGTAAATTGGAAAAAGAAAACACTACATGGAAAGCACCCGTATCATCTAACACAGCCATACATCGATCAAGACGCATCCAACACATGCCTAAGAAAAGGCAATATATACAGGGAGACGGAAGGATTCCTGATTGCAATACAGGATCAAACAATAAACACCAGATATTACAGCAAGCATATTATTAAAGATGCCAATACCACAACAGATAAATGCAGACTTTGCAAACAACAAACAGAAACAGTAGATCACATCACAAGCGGATGTACAATACTAGCAAATACAGAATACCCCGGAAGACATGACAATGTAGCAAAAATACATCAACAACTTGCCATACAACATAAACTAATAAAACAACATGTTCCCACATACAAGTATGCACCACAAAATGTACTGGAGAATGATGAATACAAATTATACTGGAACAGAACCATTATAACAGATAAAACACCACATTACAAACCTGACATCATACTCACCAATAAAAAGAAGAAATTAACACAACTAATCGAAATATCCATACCCAATACAACAAATATACAAAAGAAAACAGGAGAAAAAATTGAAAATTACATCCAACTGGCTGAGGAAGTCAAGGGCATGTGGCATCAGGATAAAGTTGACATTATACCAATTATACTATCAACTACAGGAGTCCTACAACAATATCGACCAGTACATCAACGCAATACAGTTACATCCAAACTTGTATATACAACTACAGAAATCTGTAATTATTGATACTTGTTCAATTACCCGAAAGTTCCTAAATGCAATGTAACATATACCTTACAGTTGAAAGGAAGTCACGCTTGATCAAGATCCGCGTCACTTTCAATTTTTAACCAGACATAACGTCTGAGAAAGAAAAGAAATAATAATAATAATAATAATAATAATAAACAGGAAGCTTATTAAGTGTCGATTAAGAAAGTTCAATAGTTCAACTTACAATTTTAAAGAGTACCAGAGGAAATCTATCTGATGAATTTTTCTTTATTACCCTGATCACTTTATGCAGTTAAATCTTTTCCGTAATGAATTTTCAGTCTGAAGCAGAGTGTGCTCTGGCTTGAAAATTCCTTGCACATTAAAACCGTAGGATCGGTACTCGAACCTGGGATCTTTGATTTCCGTGGGCAAGTGCTTTACCAACAGCTACCAGAGCGCAACTTCGAACGAGCCTTCACAGATTTTACTTCCGCCAGTACCTCGTCTCCTAACTTCCAAACAAATCCTTACTTTTAGGAGTTCTAGTCCCGCAAGGTGTGCGAAAGAACTATCAAGAGTGATGTAGGGCGTGAGGTACTCGCGGAAGTAAAGTTGTTTGGGCGGGTCGTGAGTCATGCTCAATCCGTAGACCACTTGCCCATGAAAGGCAAAGGTCCCACGTTCAAATCCTCGTCCGACGCACAGATTTAAAGTGCCAAGAAGTTTCAATTAATTTTTTTCGAAACTCGACGTCACGCTGGTGAATTTAATGCCCCATTCGTCCATTTTCCACTCTTCATTTGGCTATGAAAATTCGGACAAAAAAAAACAAAAAAAAAGCGCGCTGCGTAATTTGTAGCGAGTGTTTTCGATCCGCTCAAGTATTTTACCAATAATAGGCTATTTTCTTATGTTAGGACCCCATTATGGTCTGTTCACCCGAGCCAAATCAGCAGAACTTATATTAAGAGACTTTAGAGCTCCGACAGTTAGGATTCTATCAGTCAAGTTCTATGCTTCAGCTTATATGCGAGAACCGTTACACTTGTTTAACACATAAGGGCCGCCGTTGACAAGTGGTACAGACTCTAGTAGTGACCTGTCGAGCACAATATGGCAAGGAGCACCCAAGCACAGGGTGGTGCATTACGGTATTCAATGTCAGCCGGCCGGCGGTAAATTTTGATTTCAGACATGCGCGCTTATAAAGATACTGTCTTCATTTCGGTTACTGTTTTGCTCTTATTTTAAAGTTTCATAATATTTGTTTTTCTATTGTCTCTCGGCAGAGGACACCATTTGTGCTTTCTCTGCTGCACTTTCATCTTATGTCAACCCACTGTTTCGAATGTTCCATCGATAGCATGTAATGATGGAACATGGAATCATTCGTTGTAACGCCAAGAGAAACTTGCTGGAATCGCGTTAAAAACATTGTGAAAGCTACTTAGCAATAGTCGTTCAAATGGGTTTTTAGTCCACCGTTAACTGATGAGATACCCATCACAAGGAAAGCTCTTCGTAGTCAAAACAAAATCTTCGTGTAAAATGTGATGGCTACAGCTTATCGAGTTTACGTGCCTTAAATCCGTGACAAATGAGTCAAATTTTAGATTTTCCCCGTCATCTTTTAGTACGCCGTTTACGTTTTCGGACGTGTTAAGCGCTAGTCCCTAGCAACTGAATCACGCACATGTTTAAATTCGCCAGCCCAATCTCACAACAGCGGTAAACTACAGGGAAAAAGGAAGTACTTTTACTACTGTCATGTTCTGAAGGCCAAGTCATGGCGTTGCAATCATCGCCTATCTTTTGCCTCGTACTGCATTTCCTTGTAGTCCCTGAATTCCATCGTTCCCATTTTGAGATCTTTGAAGAAAGATCATCATTCGATCTCTGTCTTTTCCTCAGTACTTTCCATTCCAAGGTGCCTGTAAGGAAGGTGTTGAGAGTAAAGCATCTCATTTCTGCCTCCCTTCGCTAAATTTTTTTAAGCAGTTAACCTCTTTCACTTGTTTTGAAACTTCCTAGAATATCCTTTGTGTCTAGCTCGTTTTGGTTACTTGTTTCCAAATCCACATTTCTCTCATTTGCAGAGTGACAAAAACCCAACCAAAGAGTATCACAGCTCGTAATACAATTCAATGAATGTTTCGCGAAACTTGAGATCTGATTTTTTATACTATCGCAAAAAAGAGCACATAAAGATTAAACTCAGACAATTATTTAGAGTCTCATTTTCCAAATAACTTGGTATTTTGTCCACATTGACGCCGTGTATGTACGGCTCAGAACTGAAATTATTATTCTCCATCTCAAGAGAAAAAACTGAACTCTTCTATCTTGCAAGTTCAGCCGTCATGGTGGTGACAAGATCACATCACAAGCCCTGAACATTGCAGGAGCGACCATTCCTCCTTACACCGGAAACGAAAGCCATTAGCCAAAGCGAAAAATACGTGAAGGTTCAAATGGCTCTGAGCACTATAGGATTTAACATCCGAGGTCATCAGTCGCCTAGACTTAGAACTACTTAAACCTAACTAACCTGAGGACAGCACGCGCATCCATGTCCGAGGTAGAATTTGAACCTGCGACCGTACCAGCAGCGCGGTTCCGGACTGACGCGCCTAGAACCGCTCCGCCACATCGGCCGGCGGAAATACGTGAAGGAACAACCGCATTCCACCGAAGAAAATTTTCGCAACAACACGTGAAATTCCTATAGGCCCTTGGAAGAATAATTCGAAGATACACCCCTCAACATTTCTGTTTCGGAAAACCACACGGAACGTTCGCCTTCAACGAGCACGGAAACTATCGGGGATAAGCATATAATTTTTTCTGACTCTTCAACTTCCCCCTCCTACTACTATAGTAGTAGTAGTAGGCGGCATGTTTCCACTGATCCACAGTCAAATCTCTATTATCCTTTACCCACGGCAGTCGTAATCTATATCACTGTGTCAACATGGGAACACGTAGGGGGTTGTCGGCCGCAGAATCCCATGTTCAGCACTGTTCGTTGAACAGTGTTGCCAGTGTTGCGAAACAACTGTTCCTGGACCCCGAGCGAGGTGGCGCAGTGGTTAGCACACTTCTACATCTACATCTACATTGATACTCCGCAAGCCACCCAACGGTGTGTGGCGGAGGGGACTTTACGTGCCACTGTCATTACCTCCCTTTCCTGTTCCAGTCGCGTATGGTTCGCGGGAAGAACGACTGTCTGAAATCCTCCGTGCGCGCTCTAATCTCTCTAATTTTACATTCGTGATCTCCTCGGGAGGTATAAGTAGGGGGAAGCAATATATTCGATACCTCATCCAGAAACGCACCCTCTCGAAACCTGGCGAGCAAGCTACACCGCGATGCAGAGCGCCTCTCTTGCAGAGTCTGCCACTTGAGTTTATTAAACATCTCCGTAACGCTATCACGGTTACCAAATAACCCTGTGACGAAACGCGCCGCTCTTCTTTGGATCTTCTCTATCTCTTCCGTCAGACCGATCTGGTACGGATCCCACACTGATGAGCAATACTCAAGTATAGGTCGAACGAGTGTTTTGTAAGCCACCTCCTTTGTTGATGGACTACATTTTCTAAGCACTCTCCCAATGAATCTCAACCTTACCAACAATTAATTTTATATGATCATTCCACTTCAAATCGTTCCGCACGCATACTCCCATTCTGAAGGACGACGGTTTAAACCCAAGTCCGGCCATCCTGACTTAGGATTTTGTTTTTTTGTGATTTCCCCAAATCGCTTCCGGCAAACGCCACGGGTGGACACGGCCGAATTCCTTCCCTATCCTCCCCTAATCTGATGAGACCGATCAGCTCGCTGTTTGGTCCCCTCCCCCAAATCAATCAAACCAACTTAGTGCCTGCACCAGAACTGTACTCTGTCCTTATCTGCCAGAGATCGCTATCTATCCTGCTTTACAGAGTCGACAAGTCCCCGACCTCAAAATTCCGCGATGAGGCTTGGACGTTCAACACCTCGTCACCTAATCGTGGTTTCCACGTCCTTCAACTACTTTCCACTGATGCTCAACGATAGCAGGACTCTTAAAAGGCGACCGGCATCGCCTTTTCCGGTATGCTCGGTGGCAGGAGCCGGGCCATAACAATCTGTCTTGTCACAGTCCCGTACGCCCGTGGATTTCGAATTTACTGCCTGTACCGCTGTTACGAAGATTCCCCATTCGTCTCCCACCCGCTTACACGCTCTAGCACGACATGCGCCCGCATTCAACCTCGCTATGAACGTGAGCACAGTATCTGGGCTCTTGAGATTCAGTTTCATTTGTAACGAATGGAAGCGCCTGCGCGGCAGGGAAAGGAAGTCTCGGCTGGAGTCGGTGTACCGCGGCGGGGCACGGCGCGGCGCGGTGCCGCTGTTGCCGATTGTGCAACGGGGCAGCTTTCAGCACCCGGACGGCTCCAGTCAGCTCTCTCGCCCCACTGCACGGAGTCAAATGCGCGAGGCGCTCCGCAGTGCCACGCTGCGGCAACCGCCGGTACATAATTTAGTTTCATCTTCCCTGCCATAAACAAGCTTCCAGCTACCTTTCTGACGAATTTACTCTGTGTGCTGTATGCTGTCTCTAGCACAGATCTCGGCTTTACGCGTACGATTGCGAACTTTGTTTTGTGTCTGGGAGAGGGGCCGACTGAACAGCTTAAATGCGGAGCGCCGACTATTTCACCAAAGGATTCCCCCTGACGTTTCCAGGTTGAAATTTCAAAATTTCTGAACCAGTTTTTGTTTTGTGATAGCAAGTTTTATTTTAATAGTTTTCAAGGCCGCAAATGAGATCTGAGCTGGCACGTCACTTCTTATTCCAAGTTCAGCTACGATTTACAGTTTTATTGACAAATGTTTTAGTTACAAGCCCTTGCCGCCCTTTGTTAACGTTGTACGTTACCATTCCGCTCCATAATTTCAAGCGTATGTTTCACGGCAGAACAAGCTTCGAGTTGTTGTCATTGAAATGTAGGACCAATACACTGGCAGAAACGACGCACCTAGTTTCAACCCGGAGACAGTTCACGCCACGTGACATTGCTTCGCATATAACGTAATTAAAAAAGGAACCGAAACCTACAATACTCAATGTAAATCGGCAAAACACCGATGTTCAAATATGGGTCGTTATTTATAGTTTTCTGTAAAATTGAAAGGGCACCTTTGCTTTTGTGCGAACGATGTTCTCACGCGCACATCACACACTGCCGCAGGCTCAGTCGTGCACTGGAAACTGACCTGGAGCCAGAGTTCCCACTGACATTAAGATTTGAACGACCGATTTAAATTTTCCAGGTTTTTTCCAGACAAATGCGTCGTCGTCATGATTTGTGAACGGTATCATTAAGAGCAGTGTGTTCAGTTAATGAACTGTGGCGGAAGAACCGCTACTGCTAAGCCCCGTGCCATGTGAGAGCAGCAGTGTAGTGTCAGAATAAAACGTACAGTAGGTCCGCACCGTGCACTTTGGGAAGAGTACAGTCCTGTGTCGTCACGTATATCGATTCGAAAGAGAGAGAAACACACGGATTTAACACCGTAGTACGCTGAGAAATGCGAAAAATTCTTCACAGACACCTTCGAAGGCCATTTAAGTTAACTGCAAGAGATCCCATGAAATATCGGATTGATTTCACATTGCTGAAGAAGTGAGACCAGCGATATAGTGCTGTCGTCGCAGCTCCTACATGTGTATCTTAAAGCTAGAAATCTCTCTTTAATATCAATTACTGACTGACAAACCGGCACTTCTCGGATACTCCTGAAATTTGACCTGTGACCAAGACGAACGTCTTCCTTTCGTTTATTACTACCTTATGTGTAGCCCTGCGGTAGAATGTGTGAGATGATCCCGGGCAGTTTTTGCCCAATGTGCTCAGCTGCTTCCCGTGTCTACAACACGATGTTGTTAACTACTCCATGGCAATGGTTCTTAACAGCTCTATGGACGGCTATTATTTTCGCCTACAGCCATTCGCGCTTCACAGTTTAAAGCTATCAAAAGCTCTGATCGGTGTCAGGGATTTCCTTAAGGTGACTAGACTGTAGGAGTCTCTTCGTACTGAAGGGTACATGTATTAAAACTTAATACATGATGCGGCATTTTTCACGCATCTCGGTGTGTATGACGTCATATATAATCCTAATCTTTGTCTCATGGAATGATATAATTTTGTACGTACATTTAGAGACATATGTGGTGGTTGAACGCAGTAGTAAGTCTGAACGGCGTGCATGATGGGGCTGTTTTTCGCGAATCTCATTGTTTACTTCGCATCTCCTGAACTAAGATATGCAGGTCGTTCTTATCCCTGCTATCAGGGAGCAATCGCTGTGGGGCTGCGTGTACCAAGTATGGATGAAATCGGTCCGGTGGTTTAGGTGGACGTGTGGAACATTTCTACATACATACGTAGATATTTATAGTATGTATCGATTTACTCCCAGCTGGATATAAATTTTTACACTTAAAGAACCGTCTGCGTTTGAAGAGCAGGATGATTAAGTCATACTGATATCCTGGCACCAAATTCGCCTTAAACCACTTGGATCTCGTCGAGCGTAATTTCTGCGCTAACGTTAGCCGCTTCGCGCGCTAAGAGGATCAATAGGTTGTTAGCCATTATGCGACTGACCAGTTAATGTTGCACCTTTTCCAGTCAAAGCAATTAAGGTTCTCTGTATCTGATTTTTCTGCAGTGGGTCTATGTAGCTGTTTGTCAGAATCCTAAGAGAGAGAGAGAGAGAGAGAGAGAGAGAGAGAGAGAGAGAGAGAGAGAGAGAGAGAGAAGCTTAGGCAAGGAACAGAAGCCGTTACATACTTTTTCTTGCCAATGAAGACTTCTTTATCGTTACGTTTGAGTAAAGTGGATACAGAGTTAACTTTCACCTCCAAAAATAGTCATCTTTTCATAAGCAATGCGTTCTTTTAATAACAATAATATTATAATAATAAGACAGCGTGTAAGGAAGTAAGGGTCACAGAGATAAATCTCTTATTTTAGTCAATTTCACTTCAGATTTGAAGTAAATATTTGCCATGAAATTGCGACGCCAGGAATAAGACAGTTTCATAATAAAAATGGCTTTAGCACTAGAAGCTTCACTTTCAACTTTTGGACCCACCTCCTCTCGAGATGATTTACGAAAGTCTACGACTTGTTTTGAAATTGGACGAAAGTAACTGCGGAATAAATCTTCACTTTTCCGTGTCGTTTGTTGCAATTTTTGATACCGTAATCGATTTCTGTCATTTTTGCGTATGAAGTTCACACGTGAGGTCTTAGGTAATTTTGCTAATGTACAGAAGTTTATACTAAGTGGCTCGAGGGAATTTTCGGGAGATATCTAAAGCTAGAATCTCGTAACGTGTGTCGTCTGGTTGGAACAATGAGAATAATTTACATTATATAGTGTTTAATTCAAATTAGGACAAGATTCAAGCAATTGTCCGCAGCTCGTGGTCGTGCGGTAGCGTTCTCGCTTCCCATGCCCGGGTTCCCGGGTTCGATTCCCGGCAGGGCCAGGGATTTTCTCTGCCTCGTGATGACTGGGTGTTGTGTGCCGTCCTTAGGTTAGTTAGGTTTAAGTAGTTCTAAATTCTAGGGGACTGATGACCATATATGTTAAGTCCCATAGTGCTCAGAGCCATTTGAACCATTTGAACCATTTAAGCAATCACCATTATAGCAACTGCTCCCAGTTGACTGCAACATGTCGCCATTTTGAAAGGATCTTCTCCATTGGGAAAAGAAGTGTTGCTGACGGATTACGATTATTCGTACGGGGGCGTGTTCTACGTTGCCGTAATTTTTCTCCACACATCACAATACCTCTGCTTCCTATTTTCGAAGAGAATTCTGACAGTTTCATTAATGTCAGCCCAGTAACCTGGTGGTCGGTACACCACGGTGCGAACCCCAGAGTCTGAACGTGAGCACTGGGTTCACTCTGATCGTCCAGAAGATTATGACCACCTACATACTATCGATATGAACCCATCCAAGCGATAGCAGCGTCACCCTTCGAGGAATGCCTGCTAGACACACGAACGGTGCATGTAGCATCACCGAGCGTGCTGTCCGTGGGTGGAATGGGAAAGGCACGCGATCTGTCCGAGTGTTTGACCGAGGGGAGCCTACGATGGCCCGGAGGCTCCGCACGAGCGTTTCGGAAGCTGCGGGACCTCTGTGGCGGAACTTGACACCGGACTTTAACGCTGGGCAGAGTACAATAGTGTGTGTGTGTGTGTGTGTGTGTGTGTGTGTGTGTGTGTGTGTGTGTGTGAGCACACAGTGTACGGAACACTTAACGATGGGCCTCTGCAGGAGACGACCAACGCATGTGCCACAACGTCGCAAACTACGACTGCAATGGCCACGTGACCATCGGCACTGGCAGTCGGCGCAGTGATACAGCCTTGCATGGCCTGATGAATCCCGATACCTTCTTCATAATGTTTGTGGGAGGGCGCGAATCTGTCGCCTTCCGAGGGAACGGCACCTTGACACCTGTACTGCGGGATAGGGACAAGTGGCGGTGGCTCCATTATGCTCTGGGAACATTCATGTGGGCACCCATGGGTCCAGTGGAGTTGATGAAAGGCACCGTGACGGCAAACGAATAACGTACACTGGTTCCCGACTTCAGGGGAATTTTTCAGAAAGATAATGCGCCATGTCACGAGCGCAGGAGTGTGATGGAGTGGTTCGAAGAACACAGTGGCGAGTTGCAGTTGATATGCTGGTCCTCCAACTCGCCAGACCTGAACACATTTGGAATGTGATTGAACATGGAGTCCGAGCTCATTGCCCGCTCCCCGGAATTTACGGCAATTAGCTGACTTGTATGCAGGTGTGGTGCCGATTCCCTCCACCGACCTACCGACGCCTCATTGCTTCCATATCACGACGCGTCGCCGCTGTTACCCGTGTCACAGAGGAACACTCGGCTATTAGGCCGCTCAGTGTATAAGCGTATTACAGACTTTCGTGTGTGTATATGTAATTGCGAAGTGTTCGTTTTCTTCGGAGGAGAGCTGACTGCTGTCCTCGCACGCCACGAGAATTTTACGTCGCCGGAACTTCACAGGGACGACGGCCGTCTACCGGAAGCAGCAGCCCGAGGCTACGCAACATCCTTTGCGGTGACTACTTATAGGAAAGAAAAAAACTAAATTAGTGAAAAATTAGTGAAAAATTTTTAATGCTGTATTCAGTTCCTAGGCAAAGACGATTGCTTTCACATACATGCTGACTAACTTGCAGTTTCGTTAAGTGGCAGTTACTTGTATATTGCCATGTGCTACAAATTTATTACAAATGTAGAAGATAAAAATGTGTTCGTGTGGTGCATTTTACGGAAGACGTTTAGCCTCAAATTATTTTGTTCTACGTCTGCTGGAAAATTAATTCTAAAAACAAAGACTACCCAGAATCAAATCTGAAAATAAAATACGTCGCAACGCTGCATAAGTGCATATTTCTGGTCTTGAAATATTACGACAGAGAGTTAACTGTAGATTATTTTTATGTTCTCAAAGGAAAGGAGCTGTAAATTATATCTCAGGGAAAAATACGACAATTATCTGGAAAATGATCCTAGTGATAACTAATCGTTAAAAAAATTTGAAAATAATCTATTCAGAAAGTAATACAAGTTGCTGCCAGGATCGCTGGGCGGCAGTAATGGAACATCGCTAGTTGTCTAAGCAATGTGACATTCATCAACAACGGCGTTACCGATCATTACATGAAAATTTACGCCGATAGTCTTCGTACGATAAAGCCTCTATTCTCGCTGACAAAGCAATAACCTGCAAAATAATAGACCACTAATAAATATACTGAAATGTGTGGTTGACGAAGAAATTTAGAGATGTATTTTCTATCGGAACGAAGAGTTTATGCTGCGTCTCTTTAAGTCACCACTTTTTACATTTAGAAAAGCACGTACAATCGCTTGTATTTCATGAATGTAACAAGCAGCACACATTTTCACTTAGCTTGTTTACTAGACTACTACTAATTTCTGTCAATCTACAAAGGATCTGGATACAGACTTCTTTTAGGTCTACGTAAAGCTCATTGAATATGTTGAAATCAGATGTAAAGACAAATACGGAAGATTTCTGCATCTGGTATCCTCTGAAGTCTAAAGAAATAAAAAGGCACCGTCACACCATACGTTATTATAAAAGGTAAAGCTGTGATTAGCCTTAAGGTTCGTTTGAACACCATTATCGTTTACTGGGCATGCTCTTAAAGAAGGTGATATGCCTTTGCCTTCCTCCGACTTTCAAACTTACTTATGCAGCCAGTTGTAAGGGCACTTGGAGTTTAGAAAGCACTCTGGCCCGCGGTGCAATTCGGCAGTTTTAACACTGACAAACATTGCTATAGGAGAACGTAATAATAAGCGACAACAAAATCCTAGGGTTGACTAGGGATCGAAACATCAGACCTTTGAAACCATAGTGTGCCACACAACCATTAACTCACCTAGGGTTCTTACCCTGTACAAATGCAGACGATCATGTTTGTCGGAGTTAGTAGGAAGTTAATTACTTTGAAGCTAGTGTACATGATGAATGCACAACAGCCGAAGTTGTCCAAATAAAATACGAACTAGTATTATAGGCGTGGAAATACTTCAATGTTCACACACAATCTTGGAAACTTAGCAAGTGTTCACACACATTTCTCGAGCATCCACTTTGCTGCAGACTATTGTGCCGCATTTTACTTACGTATTGTAACGTAACGTGCACGACGAAACTTTACTGCACCACTTGTTAAATTATCTAATTTAGAATTCCAGGGAGAACGTCAGTACAGACAGTGAAACATTACCGCCGAAACCAGCGAAGAAGTTAACCGTTATAGCATTTAGAGTGAATGTCACCGCGGCGTATTTATTGAATCCGCGACTCCTGATAAGATTGCGAAACTAGTCTTACTGTAAATATGGATTTTCAAACAGTGGAAAAAATTTCAGTAAACTGTCGAATATTTTTACTTTTCAACTATCAGTGTAACGAAGTCTCGTTAGCAACTGCACCGCAACTACCCAACAAATCCACCAACACGATATTAATTTTTTTTACATGGATGGTTGCGGCGTAATTCGACAAACCAAATAACTTCATTATTTCAGGTTTCTCGCTCTAGCATGAATAAAATGAGCACACAAGCATAAATGCAAATGTACAATAGCCCATCTCTTTTTTGTGAATCACTTTTGCGAAAGTTTCTAAAGATTACTTTTGATTAGGACTATAAAAATATTGGCCACTGTTCCCGTCCAAAGAACGACACAGCACGAAGTGTCTTTCGATGTTTGGACTACAGAGTTCATTTTCCCACGAGAGCCAGCATAAGTTTTAGCTCAGAAATATTGTAACATCCTGTAGTCTTAAATAACATTCTCCATGACCAACTGGAATGTGTATGAAAATTCAAATGCTATAAAACACGAGTAGCAATAAGAACTTTAAAGACGTCTCTATACATCACGATGTGCAAAAATCTGTAGAAGAGTCAACAAATCAACACTGGAATTTTAATTTTGCCTTCAAAATGCAGAGGTATAATTGTTTCAAAACGTCATGAAAGGCCTGATAATTGTTGCAAAAGTATCTGTGTGTTGATTCCACTATTCATGTAATGAAGAACAAATCTGTTACATTTTATTAGCTTGCAGGATGAGGTGGGAATTTCCTAGACCCTTTCCTCCTCCGAGCAGCGACAAACGTTTATGGGAAATATATGACCAATGAAATTGGCATTGTGGGTACTGTTTATGGGTGCGCTTTCCTGTCGAGTGCCTTTTAGTCGCTGGTTTCTTTACTGCATTCCTGCGAGCACAAATTGTCCTTTGGTGCTATGCCCACAAGACTGTCTCCTCAAACAACTTTACAACAGCTCGTGGATCACCACGGACGTTGCCAAGTGGAGCAACCCAAGCGAGCGGCTGTGTCCCGGTGACAATTACGTCAGTACGTGTTCCGCAGTACTTCGGAGCCGAGTTTCACCCAATGTGAATCCGCTTCTTGCATTACATGCTGCGGCGGCGCGAGCAGAAATTCTGTATCAGCTAGATATTAACGTGTCAGATGGAAACCGTCCACTGCCAGCGTAAAACAAGGCTTATGTTATTGGCTGTCTGCCTTGCTTCTACCCGCCGGGTCTTCTTCATAGATCAGGTGTTGGTAATCCAGGACCAGCTCGCTTCTTCTGTCCTTGCACGAACCAATGAAGCGTTTGTCTCGCGGTATTCCAGTACCTCACTCCTCCTCTAATGGTTTCTTGTTGTGACCGCCTATAGCTATACTTATGGTATAATGTCCGGTCGCTGTTTTCCTAGTACACCATTTGACTGTTTGACTGTTTGACACAGTGACTGTTAGTCAACTCCCTTAACTAAGACGATTCAGATTCGTACTGGATTATGGTTTTTTATTGTTGTTTAATATTCAGAGTTGGTAGTACAGTGGCGAAGTTCACAAGACTTCTTGCTCGTTTCAGTTGTTAGGCAGACGGTCAGTGCCGTGACAACAAGGCAAAGGCGTTCTCTAACGGTCTCTCCTGCTGCATACCTTCTCCACCCTGCAGATTTCTGTCTGATTGCGTTCATATGCCTGCTTGATATTAATCCATTTCCGCCTGAATTATTTTTTCTTCTGAGATCTACAAATTAGATATTTGTGTGTTTATTGTCATCAAAGAAAAGCAATACAACAATAACAACAAAAATAATCAATAATTGAAACAAAAAAGGGCGTAACATATGTCACGCTAGACAGAACATACATTTTAGGCAGAATACATGACAGCAAGTAAAATAATACACTGTATGTGATTTACATCAAGTTCAGGCGACAGTACTCACTTTCTGTGACATGGCACAAAACATTCTATGCACAAACCATCACCACATTTGCAGCACATTGTTCTTGTGGTTCCTTTGCAGTTTTCCGCTGGACAGCGTCTTCTTTTTTTCTGTGGCACCATGGCTACCAGATGATTTGTTTCATCATATCTAATATCATGCAGCACTCTGCCTTGGAGTGAATTACCTGCAGAGCACCCAGGACCTCTTGGTACTGCAGCATTGGAAGTCAGGTAACATTTCACATTGTAGTTGCGGAAGTGCAGCTGAGGCATATTTATACCAGTCTTTCTATGAAGAAGCCACCCATTATGAATATCTAGAAGCCATGTAAAAAAAATTGGCCACCACCGTTTCTTTCCTCTGACAATCATTCTATATAACGCTACATTTTCATCCATTCGGTCAGTTCCTCCCATATTTTTGTTGTATTCTCCAATCACATTAGGTCGAGGTACAAGTATTCTTTTCTTCTCTTGTCTAGAGTATAGGGCAACGGTGCTGACTGGATTGATACCATGGCTTGTTACTGTAGATTTATCTAGCCATCTGGCAACGATTATTCCACTTTCCTTGCTGCTCTTGTAATCAAAATATCCTCTCATATTCCTTTTGGACATAGTTTTAGAAGGTATGAGATGATACTCTTTAGGCAGGCGATTTTCGCGAATAGTCCCAGCCGCACCAAAACCTCGTTGCTTCAGGTAAATCAACAATGCTTGTGATGTAAACAGGTTGTCAAAATCTGCACGGAAGATGTTGGTACTTTTGAGGAAGAGAATCGATCATTTGAATCAAAGGAGTAGCAAATTTTCCAAATGCTTTCTCATATTTTTCATTCCTCTGCGGATCAGCTCCTTGGTATATTTGAAAGTCCACTAGATAACCAATGGTTGTGTTTAGACACCATGCTTTGTACCCAAATATTATGGGCTTACCTTTCAGAAACTGTTTACATTCATGTCTGCCAAAATACTTTTTATCATGCTCTCAACGTAAGACAAATCTTGCTCAGGCTGAAAGTGGAGAGCAAACTTTTTCTTAGCATATTTATTAATGGACGGAGTTTCCAGATTCTATCATTAGCATCTATTCTTGTGTTGTCACGCGAGTGAATGAATCTCATAATTGTTTCAAATCTGTCCCTTATCGTGCTGTGGACCATTTCACTTCATGTCCATTCCAGGATCCCAGTTGCTAGGTAAAGGATTATAGCCAGAAAGATTAAGAATTCCTAGAAAACCTTTTATCTCCTCATATGTTATTTTTGGATCCGAGCAGTTCGTCGATTCAGTGAGAAGAAATTCAATTACTTCGTCGTTCCAAAATAATTCGAAGCACTGAACTGGAGACAAGTTTCTGTATTTACTATAATCACTCTCAGGAAATACAAAACTAACACTACACAGATCGTCCTTTTTCCAATCTCAGATTACAGTTTTTAAGATCTGTGACTTCTCCTGTTCATCTGGTTTATCATCAGGAGAGAAATTAATCTCAGCTTCACTACCTAACCTGTTTTTAATTGCTAAAACCACTTCTGCACCAGCCTGGAGTTGCCTCGGTCCAAGACTATCGACGTTTCCTCCCCCATCTTCTTCCCCAGAATCTTCATCCGAATCCACATTAGTTTCAGGAGGTTCAATAAATATATCTGTTGCATCTTTGTTGCATCTTCTTCCTTCCCTTCAAGAATAGCCAGGATCTCATGGAGAGAGAGACCTCTAAAGAGAACGAATCATTTTCACTATTTTGCCTAGCGTGACTTACATGCAACACAAAATTAAAACCATGTTTGGAGCCACAAAAATAAGAATTGCATTTTGTAGATAACCATTAACGTAGATTTCAGTACTTTTAACATTATAACCAACCATAATTTAAACAAATTGTATTATAATTTGTGAGAAAAATGATACTTCTTATTCCAAGACATAATCTCACTCAGAGAAGTCTTCCGTACTTGAAGCACCAGTCACTGACCACTTAATGCTTGCAACTGACTGAAACCTACCTAAACAAGAACAACAAAGCCTCCTTATCTGGAAACCATACAACAGTAGCCACTCCAAACGCAGGCATTGTTGCCAACAAGAGAAAACAATGACAGGCTGATCTGTGACATATGTTACGCTAGGCAGAAAGGGGTTAATTTGGATTCCTGCACGCTGTAGCTTCCAGCTTTATCCTCTCCAGGCTACTTGGAATATCTCATAAGCCGTGGGCGAAAAGGATAAAAATAAACGGAAGATTACACAAACAACTAAATTATCTGGAACTTTAACAATAGCGCTGACTAGCTATAACGACTTTATAAACATACAGCATCACTGAGATTGACAAATAACTATCAAATTACTACATGACTTCTCTTTACTGTCATAAAAAACAGCAAAAATTGACAAAATAAGTACTTTAAATTCTACGACATAGTCCCTACAGATTCAGATATTAACGGAATGGTCTAATTTTCTTCCTGAAAACAGCTAGTTCTGATATGAGATAAGACGATGGCAGGCATAAAACGTCTTCTGAAATCGTACTGAATAGCTTCCCCGAAAATTCTTCGTAACAGTTAGTTCAGATGCCTATTCGAAGTGTAACTGGTTGCAAAAAGCTACTTGATCACCTAGCAACAAATAATCTTCAGCAAATATGGTGCATTCTGACGGATATAGGGATTCCTGAGCACGAGGTCGCTGTAGCATGACAACACTGTAACATAAAAAAATAAACGCAGAATATATTTATTTGAAAAAGCAGACAGGTGTCTTACTAAGTTTCTCCATTCCTTCCAACCTGACTATGTATACAAGCGAAGGCTAGATGTGGTTTAAATTCAAAGAAACAGAATCGACAGCATTTGAGAGACATATACAACAAAAATAAATAAATACATGATTTGGTAGTAATCCCCTATGATATACAAAACAGGTCAGCAATCTGTTGCAGAAGCAACGAAAAATGCAGGCCACATTTAAAACAACGCAAAATCCCCAGGATTGGCGAAGTTTTACAGACGCTCTAAATTTAGCGCAAACTTCAATACGAGATGCGTTTAATAGTTTCCACAACGAAACTTTGTCTCGAAATCTGGCAGAAAATCCAACGAGCCTGGTCGTATGTAGAGTACAACAGTGGCAAAAGGCAATCAATACATTCACTGCGCGGCAGCAATGGGAATGTTACCGACGACAGTGCCACCAAAGCGGATGTACTAAACACGACTTTCCGAAATTCCTTCACCAAAGATGAAGTAAATATTCCAGAATTCCAATCAAGAGCAACTGCCAATGTAACTTCGACGTATGTATCATTGGCATAGCGAGGCAGCTTGAATCACTTAATAAAGGGAAGACAGATCTAGATTGTGTAACAATTAGGTTCCTCTCTGAGTACGGTGATACTTAGTAATTATATAAAACCGCTCGCTCGTCGAAATATCCGTACCTAAAGACGGGAATGTTGCAAATGAAAGGAAACAGGAGTAATTTGCTGAATTACAGACCCATATCACTAACATCGATTTGCTGTAGGAATTTGGAACGTGTTCCGGCATTACGAATTACCTCGAAGAAAACTATTTACTGAAAAACAGCCAACACGTATTCAGGAAATACCGTTCTTCCGAAACGCTACCACCTCTTTATTCCCAGAAAGTAATGAATACTATGGGCAGGGGATGTCAAATTTGTTGCATTTTTTTGATTTCCAGTAGGCTTTCGACAGTGTTCCCTACAAGTGGCCTCTAATCAAATTGCGCGCCTACGGAGTATCGTCTGAGTTGTGTGACTGGATTCATGATTTCCTGTCAAAGGTCACAGTTCGTAGTAACTGACGAAAAATCATCGAGTAAAACAAGCATTATCTAGCCGTCCCCAAGGAAGTGTTGTTGTAGGTCCTCTGTTGCTCCTTATCTACATAAATGATTTAGGAGACAATCTGAGCCGCCCTCTTAGATTGTTTGCAGATGACGCTGTCATTTACCGCCTTGTTAAGTCATCAGCTCATCAAAACCAATTGCAAAATGATTCAGATATGATATCTTTATGGCGAGAAAAGTGGCAATTGACTAAATAATGCGATTGATCTACTACAGAGAGTTCCTAAACTACGCTTGTCCGTCCTCATTTAGACACTGGTACATGCTGCGGGATCCCCATGAGATAGGATTCACGGAGGGCACCCAAAAAGTTCGAAGAGCAGCATCTCTTTTCGTATTATCGCGGAATAGGGGAGAGTATACCACGGATATTATGTTCGAATTGGAGTAGCAACCATTGAAACAAATGTGATTTTGGTTGCGAAAGGGCCTTGTCATGAAATTTCAATCACAAACTTTCTCCTCCGCGTGTGAAAATATTTTCTTGGCAACCGCCTACATAGGGGAAATGATAAGCAGAACAAAATAAGAGAAATTAGAGCTCGTGCGGAAAGATCTGAATGTTCATTTCCCAGCGGTCTGCTCAAGGGCTTAACGATAAATAGCTTTAAGGTGATTTCGATGTGCCCTCTTCCAGGCATATAATTGTGAACCGCAAAGTAACCATGCAGATGCGAAGTTTTTGCTACTTCTTGAAGTATTAGGTGAAAAATGTTTCGGGAAGTACGGTTACACGATTACTTTTTTGCCCTTTTATATCTCCTGTGGACATATATAGCGTTGTAAGATAGGGATGTAACGGAGATGGTTTTATCGGAGTCGAGGACGAAGTGGTAATTACGTAATTATGATCTCTGAATAATGAGAGAGCTGTATAAAACTGTCAGGTGATTTCCACAGCGAAATTAGTGTTACCTTCACGTATTTACGTAATTAACGATTAAAAGCCAAATGGAAATCGTTTACATTATGGTTCATCATACATTGCATTAAGTGGCGACCGGTAGCATGGGAGTGCAGCACGTTAGAACCATAGTCTAACCGTGGCGTTTACGGAATTTTTTGAATTTGTTTTTGTGTAATTTCACGGTGAAACTGCGTCGTGTGGTCGCTAGGGCTCAGCAGACTATACTGACAGTCAAACGGGCTCAGATTTTCTGATATGCGGCAGAGCTCTATACAGAATCTAGCGGCGCTGAAACGATCGCGTGACAGAGTCGCGCAGTGTGAGTGCAAAGGATGCACGGGAAACTACGACCTCGCCAAAACAAGCAATCTCTCTACTCAATACGTGACAGATTCATGAAACACGGGAGGGGAAAAAAAGCATTAAATCCTGCCTCCGTACAATCTCCTATTCTAATGCAACGAATATGAAGATTATTCCTGCCTTATCTATGGATATACGAGGATACAGAAGTATGCGGTGTGGTAAGTGAAACTAACGGCCAAAGCCGACAATTTTGTCCTTCAACGATCACAAGAAGAAATATTTCAGTTGGATATTCTAGATCGTAATGCCTTACCAAGTGGATTCCGAATAAACGTTTCCATACCCGTTCATTCACATACTGGACTAACAAGCACAAAGTTATTAGCTTGGCAAAACGGTATGGTTAAAATGAAACGAGCAATTAAATGCTCACTGAACTAAGTAAATGGTATCACACTAACAGCAAGGGTAACGATAAATTACAGCGGGAAGACCCGTCTTGGAAATGGCAGCAACGGGCGTCAACAGATGGCTCGACGCCCTAGAATGCGAGCCGGATGGAGCCCTCTGCGAGCGGGCGCGCGGCCAGTGGTGTGCGCGCTGTTTACACGACCCGGCGCAGATAAGGCGCCCCGACCCGCTGGCCCTCTGGCCAGTGCCACGCCGTTCCGCCCACAGAACGCTACGCCTACCAGCGGGCATCCCATTACTCCACACGGCCAGCCTCCTCTCACCGACGCACGTAATGCGCCGCCGTCTTTGACGCAACCGCCTTATCTTCTGAGGAGAAGATCAGTGAAGCATTTTCCACTGAAATACGACCCGTGCCGACGGCGCTCGGCACAGCGACAGCCGTTTCCAATAACTCGACCGGTTACTGAGTGAGATAGGAGACATCGAAACTGTTCACGCACCCTTTGCTCGAGATTATGGAAAACTACATTTACTGAAACTTTCAAAAAGAAACTAAGCATGCTTCTCGTGGTATCATAAACGTGCAATGATGATTCTGCCCTCTTACCATCGTTCGACGGGAAAGCGCCAGCGCACGTATCCATACATTTCGTATTCCGGGATTTCTCAGTTCTCCCACAAAATTTCACTTCTCACACATTACCGAATTGCACACAGTCCTACCTTCACTTGTGAACTTAAACTAAGTAACCGGAGTAGTACCACTCTCCAAGCTAATCTATACTATTTCAGCCTTTTGTCTCTTCCTTAGTAACTGCTGTAACTGAAATCTACTTTTAACACGTCTACTGTACTCGAGCCTTCGTTTTCGTCTACAATTTTATCTCCTCGCGCATTCGTCCATTGTCAAACTGACAATTCCTCGAGAGAGTGTCAAATGTTTCCTGTCAGACGATCCTTTCTTTCAGTGAAGTTGTACCATAGAATTCCTTTCTTCCCAGCTGGTTCCAATAGATGCTCGTCAGTTATCAATTCTACCCATCTAATTTATACCATTCTTCAGTAGCACCGCTTTTCAATTCTCTCATTGTTTGCAATCTTAATCGTCTATGTTTCATTTCCGCAGAACGCTACACTACAGACACATAGTTTGAAGAAAAGACCTAACGCTTAAATTGATATTAAATATCTACCAATTTCGATTTTTTCAGTAACGCTGGTTTACTATTGCCATTTGCTTTTTTTGTCCTATTTCAGCCATCGTCACTATTTTGATGCCTAAATAGCAAACCCCTTGTTGTCTAGTTTTCTAATGTAGTTCCCTCAGCATCGCCGTATTTAATTCGGCATTCCATTATCTTGTTTTTACTTTTGTTGGTGTTCATCTGTAACTTTTTTCCAAGACCCTAGCCACTTCGTTCAACTGATGTGCGAAATTCTCTTGCCGCCTGTCAGCGTTATATTGTCATCGCAAAACCTTGGAAGACATACAGCGCTATTTTTTCTACTTCAGAAGTTACCCAGGAGCACAGAGGATGCAATTTTATTAGAAGATAATGTCCATCCTGCCGTGAGGCACTTAGGGACAAAGCATCCGCTGGAATAAGTCTCTACTGGATTCGCTGAAAGTATCTCCAAATAGGCCCGTCCTTTGGTTTCCTTATACTTACCACAACGGTTCGGCAGCATTCAAATCCGGCAAGCACTTGCACTAGGAAAGACATTTTTTCCTTTTGTTCACCGAATGAGTCTTTGCATCTTTAAGGGTAATGTCCACACGAATGGACACGTCAAGCCTATGCAGTTAACAAGATCATTTCTGCCAGCATGGTCATGTAACATGTTTTCGCAGAATTGGCTGTTGCGTTTCCTCTTAGTGCGACCACATGTATCACTGGAAATGATACTGACCACCAAACTTAACAAAATCTTCATCGAGCTTCACTTTCGAAACAAGTGTACTGTGCCCTTTCTCTGATGCTCGACCAACGTTCACTGCTCTGCAATCGGGAACAGTGAGTACTGGATCTTAGGCGACCATGACTTACTCCACTGGACAGCAGAGCCGGTGTTGTGCTCCTTGCATTAATGATTCCTTCTCTTCTCGTTCAATCAGATTACTCGATGCAGTTTATAAGTTAACTGTTCTACCATTAAAGAATTACTTGTTTAGTTAGTCTCCCCCCCACCCCACCCCACACCACACCACCGTGACCATCTCTCTGTGACTGGACGTCACACATTGCACAGTGTTATTTACTGAAAAAGGGGGAGCTTTCCTCACCTCCCGTTCATGATGAGGTCACTACATACTACGCGCATTGGGGATCAAAATGAGCCATGCCCTGTTAAGGGGAGTCTGATGGTTCTTTCGTTCAAAATTTTTGATTTTTGTTTTTCGCACTTTTTTGTTACGAATATATTTGGGTTTACACTGATACCAAATTTATTAATTTATGTTGAGTGGTTTCCGTTTTACAACAATGTTGTACGGTCGCGGCTACCAAAAGCAACTTTTATTTTGATGACTACATTTCAGTTGGGAGTGTACGAAGCTATTACAATTTTCAATGACGGAAATTTAGCAAACTGTAAAATTTTAAGTCATCTAGGCATATATCCAGGCAAGAACTGTGTCAAGTTTTTGAAAACGGACGACGAACTTTGGATTAAAAAAGCGGACAAAGCTGTCACAGAAACAGAAAAAGTGTCGCCAGGCCACACAGCAAGCAAGAAGAAAAATCATAGTTTAATAGTCTTTATTTGCGTTTCCCCGACAACTGCGTTTTTCAATGGTTAGGAACATTTTTCTTGGCTACTATTAATGTTGTAACATGATTTTTTAAAAATTGTTCCTTATTTGTTAGTTGTTTTAAACAGAGGAAATATGAATATCTTTTAAAGAACTATGGTATAAATTTTAATTAAAGTAAAAAAATTGCAGTTTTTATGGCTACTTTAAAAAATTTTTTAAATTTAAGTTTTTATTATTTTTAAGACTTACCAGTTTAAAATGAAGGTAAAGATAGAAGGAACACAACAAAAAATCATGATATGTCAACTGGTCAGGGAGAAAAATGTTCCTAAAGTCATATAATTTAACAAGGCCGAGATAGAACCATCCGACTCCCCTTAAATAAGTCCTTCCGGTATTTGCCTTCATCTTACAAACACGTGATCAGCTTTTGTCTTACTATAGCTAGCTGCAAAAAAAAAAAAAAAAAAAAACATTTTTCAGGCATTAAGGAATATTGGTCACAAAAAGATGGAGGCAGCTCAAATTTACAAAACGCCCACCGCAGCTCGCAGTTATGGTAACTGTCAACAGTAAAAACACGGGGAATTATCAATTGCGCCAGTCACTGACACACTCCGACGATTTGGGATCTGCTTAAAATTGTGAATCCCTCATACAGAGAAAAAACAATCACTGCACTAGGGGGCAAGTAATTTCCGTAGGACATATAAACCAGCAAATTGATATATTTTTTCGCATAATTGTTAGTTTGAAGTGCAAACCGTCCTTGCTCGCAGTATTAAGACATCTATGCTTCGTTCTCATACATACATGGGAGAACAACGTCCAATATTCGAGTACTTACGAGGGTCGGTCAAAAAGTAATGCCTCCCATTTTTTTTCTACTTAAAGAAATTAAGTGAAAAATTTGAATTTGGCGCCATTCCTCAAACCACCTTCTGCAATCCACTGCAGTAGTAACTTTCTGTGTCAACAGGTGGCAGCACAGCAGAAGTTTGTAAGATGGCCGACATCGATGTTCGTTTGAGACAGCGTTGTGTGATTGAATTCTTGAATGCAGAAGGTGAAACGCCCATACGCATTCATGAAAGACTGAAGAAGGTGTATGGTGTTGTGACAGTGGATGTCAGCACTGTTAGACGATGGTTTCGTCGTTGTAAGGAAGCTGAAGGGCAAACACCGTTGACTGACGAAAAGCGGAGCGGCAGGCCGGTGAGTGCAGTGACTCCACACAACATTCAGCAAGTTGATGACATCATTCGTGGTGACCGTCGGGTGACTGCAGATGAAGTGTGTCGCATTATTTCTCTTAGTAAAGGCAGTGTGATCACGATTATTAAACAATTGGGGTACTCAAAAGTTTGTGCACGGTGGGTTCCAAGAATGTTAACCGATCAGAATAAAGAGGCAAGGAAAACAATAGCCTCCCAACACTTGCAGCGCTTCCGTTTGGAGGGAGATGAGTTCCTGAAAAAAATTGTGACCGGGGACGAAACATGGGTGCATTTTTTTGAACCCGAATCAAAGAGGCAGTCAATGGAGTGGCGTCACACAAGCTCAACGAGGAAGAAAAAATTCAAAACTGTGCGATCGGCAGGGAAAGTTATGGCAACAGTTTTCTGGGATACAGAGGGTGTGATTCTGGTTGATTTTTTGGAGCAGGGACGCACAATAAATTCTGTTCAATACGTCACAACCCTCAACAAACTTAAAGCACGTCTTCAGCGATTTCGCCCAACAAAATCAATGGCAGATGTTCTTCTTTTGCATGACAATGCAAGACCACACACCAGTCGTCACACCTCTGACGAGATTGTCAAAATTGGATGGGAAGTTTTGCCTCATCCCCCATACAGCCCTGACCTGGCACCATCAGACTTCCATCTGTTCGGGCCACTAAAAGAAGCTCATCGTGGGATTAATTTTGAAGATGAGGAGGCCGTCAAAACATCCGTGCGTCAATGGCTTAGGAAGCAGAGCTGTGATTTTTACCGTGCTGGGATACATGCCCTTGTTCAAAGATGGACCAAAACTGTAGAGATGGGCGGAGATTACATTGAAAAATGACAAAATGATCCTCAATGTTGTGGTTTTCAACCTATGTAATTGCATTTAAATTTCCTGACAATTAAACGTAGAAAAAAAAAATAGGAGGCATTACTTTTTGACTGACCCTCGTACTTTTCTTTATTATACATGAATACTGGTCTGAATTAAGTTTGACATATAATGCTAGGTACATCAACAATACGGTCTTCTTGGTGCTTTAGGTCATGCTGTAATTCAAAAACTAGGAACAGTGAGGTGACGGTTTTGTAGTTTAAATGTCATCTCGAAGGCCAGTAATGAGGTGACGGTTTTGTAGTTTAACATGTCATCTCGAAGGCCAGTAAGTATATCTATTATTCGGCATGAAAATCAGCTATACCATGCCACAGCTAACAGAAGATTTGGTTGAAGTAACCAGCGTTATGATATGCGATGTTTCTTCCCTTGATTTACGGTCGTATCTAAGCTTTCCAATGTTAACTTATCGTAACAGTAAGTCACTAGGACAACCGGTCAAAGCAGAGTCCAAAATAAATGTAATACCTGACACTTGATTATGGGCTGCCCACGACCGGTTTCTACGTTACGGATGTTGTGCTTGTAATACGCCTCTGCCATTTATTTTTTTTTTTTTTTTTTACGAGGCGTATTCAAAATTTTAAATATCGCCTAGAAAGTTATGTAAATAATTTCTTGTTTGTCTGCTGTCCTGATATGTGTTGAAATCCTGGTGTCACAGTACCGTCACACACAGCTAGGAACCAAAACAAAATGGCCACTGATGAAGTGGTGATGGACTGCGCAATTTTGTTTTGGTTCCTCTAGTCGTGTGCTACTCTGTGGTGGGGAGATTTCAACATGTACCAGGACAGCAACCAAACGAGAAATTACAAAAAAAAATATTTTTTCGAGGTAATCACAAGTTTGAAGCGTTTCGAAGCCGCCACACCACTTTCTATGCAGAGATGACATAAAATTATTCTTTGTTTACGCAAATGTTTGTTATTTGAGTATGTCCCTTAATCACGAATTGTGTAGTTGGAATCTTACAGTCAGCCAGTTAAATTTAACTGCTAGTGCTAACTGCACAGTTTTTCCACCAATGCACAAAATGAGCATCTTTCGTCAAACAAAGGTGACCCCTAATAATAGTTAGTCAGTCTCGTTCCAGGGGGCTTTTATGGTAAAACTTACTATACGTAACAACAAACATGTGTAATGAGCAAAAGCCTTAATGTAATCCTAGAAAGTGAAGTTTAAACTCCGAACCGAAACAGACTTACTCAGAAAGATAATACTGTGACAAGATGGCGTGTTACTAATAGAAACGTTCCTAACCAAATCCATGTCGGCGTACGGAATGTTCCGTATCAGAATCTTTGTTCAATTGCAATTGCGCGGTAGGCTGCTGGCTGTTCTGCTTTACACAACGGGCAACTCATTCTCCGAAGATGGTGTTCACGATGTCGTCAAAAGCGGTTTCAAGGGGAGGGGAGGGGACAAAACAGAGGTCATCGGTCCCATCGGATTAGGGAAGGATGGGGAAGGAAGTGGGCCGCGCCCTAACAAAGGGCCTGAATCTACTTAGGGAAGTCACGGAAAACCTAAATCGGGATGGCCAGACGTGGGTTTGAACTGTCGTCCTCCAGAATGCGAGCCGAGTGTGCTAATGACTGCGCCACCTCGCTCGGTGACGACGTTTGATTGAAAACTGTACGTTTCTTCGCTATCTGCGTTGTGCGTAGCCCAATTAATTTACTGATATCTCCGGCGCCTGCGCCCCACTCCCCTTCCCCCCCCCCCCCCCAACACACACACACACACACACACACACACACACACACACACACACACACACACACACACACACACACGTACTCTCCACGTGATCCCAGACAGCTCAAAGCCATTGTACAGGGTGTCCACAATGAGAGTCCAATATTTTAATATCCTATCTCTTTCTCATTTCAGACGGTGGACCTCGGAATCCTGAAGAGACAGAGAGAGAGCAAATCAACGAGTTTGTGGTGTGCAAATTTGATACGCCAAGTGGCTGTGGAGCTGCGATCAACTGTTTTAGCAAAATGGAGGATATGAAGGAGCGTGCACAAGTGGTCCGGTGGTATGCAGAGACAAAATCGGCGACCCAAGTGCAAAGAAACTTTCGTTGAGTTTACAACAAAGCGCCCCCGTCGTTCAAGACTATAAAGAAGTGGTGTGATCAGTTTTTGGCTACTGGGAGTGTTGCGAAAGGGCATGGTGGTAGTAAGCCTGGGATCAGCGAACATCACGTGGAACAAGTGCGGCGGTCATTCGAACGAAGTCCACAGAAATCAGCGCGACAGGCAGCACGAGAACTTCGTATGAAACGTTCAACAGTGCACAAAGTGCTTCATCAGCGGTTACGGTTGTACGAATATGAAGTGCAGGTTGTGCAAGAAATCAAGCCTGATGATCGACCAAAGCGAGAAGACTTTGCATGTGTCATGTTAGATCGCACTGCCGCGGACGAGACATTTTTATCACGCGTGATGTTTTTACTGACGAGGCAACCTTTCAGGTGTCAGGATCTGTCAATCGTCACAATGTGCGCATCTGTGGGTCCGAAAATCTACATGCACCTAGGGTAAACATGTGAGACAGTCCGAAAGTTAATGTGTGGTGTGGTTTGATGATACATCGCATTGTTGGGCCGTTTTTCTTCCAGGAGCCGACTGTGGTTGGAGCCATCTACCTGGACATGTTGAAACAATTTGCCGTGCCACAGATAACAGACCTGCAGCCAAATGTGATGTTTCAACAGGACGGTGCACCACCCCATTGGAGCCTTGATGTCAGAAAATTTTTAAATGACACATTCCCGCAACGATGGATTGGCCGTGGATGTCCCAATTCCTTGGCCGCCACGTCCGCCCGACATAACCCCCCCCCCCCCCTCGATTTTTTTCTTGTGGGGTTATGTGAAAGACGGGGTATACGCTACACCAGTAAATGACCTGCAAGACTTCAAACAGCGCATAAGAATTGTCATCAACTCTGACACAGAACAGACGCTCCGCAACACATGGCACGAAATTGATTATAGACTTGATATTCTTCGCGCTACCCGTGGCGCCTATGTTCAAGTGAACTGAACCGTCCACCTGTGTATGTAAACTTTATGAGCTGCTGTATGTTCGTCAATAAATTGTGTTTCCTTTCAAATTTTATGAGTTCAAATGTTGGAGTCTCACTGTGGATACCATGTATTACAGTGTCGTACTGTTTGCCTGGCCGTCTACAAGCCGGCCGCACAAGTCCGAAAAGTGCTCTTCCCGCTGCCAGACACCAAGTGAAAACGCCGCGACAGGATCTCAACGCGCAAGCTTGGCAGCAGTTCCCAGATTACAGTCTTGCAGGTTACTTCCAGTGAACAACGTGACGTGCAATTCTCTGTCCGCGAGATATCTCCGACCGGTACCGATTTTCGCGGGAGCAAAAGTTGCAGTAGCAGAGCAACGTAATATAACCCTGCTATTACCTGGTCTGTACACTAAATTTCACCGAGGTACTACTCGTATTTCAGCTAACTACGATAATAGCTAATAAGAACTCTTATTTCTCTGTACTGTAGGGAAAATGCTCTTCGTCTGCTTCTAAGTAATTTCCTATCTGCAGGCGACGTTCGTGTTTTTTCTTGCTTTTGAAAACCATAATCCGAGACAAACTTTAAATAACACTTCTCAGGTAATGTTTTATTCGACAATACTACTCATAAACATTCGCAATTTTGTTGACTTCACTCGTTACGCCAAAGACTCATTTCAATTAAAACACGGCGCGCCTTCGTTTTAATTTGCTCGTTTTCTTTTCGTGTAATCTCTAGGGACCCAGTGTATTTATTTTGGGTTGGATTACACTGTCCTGTAGATACCATGCTGAATGAGGAAGGACATTACTTCACGTAATGCGAGAGTACTAACGATATGTTACAGGGATTTACGCGAAAAAATTTAAAAGCCAAGACAGAACACTCGAGTAGATCAGGAACCGATCTCCCGATTACCCCTGAAGTGTATTTGTAGAAGCGAGAAACAGAGGCACACTAAGATGCCAACATGAAAATTGTGAGCATGCAGTGGACATTTTTTCGAAATAATGTAAGTGGCGTTTGAATGTACCCGTTTTCAGTCAGTAGATTCAGTCCCTGAGGTGCCAAACCGGAAAAGTTTCAAAACAGCCAGCCACGAAAACAGAACTGTTTCACTGGACTCAATTTTTTCGTCAAAAATTTCTTTTGGATGTGTAAATAAGTGGAACAGGGAAGGTGTCAAATTTTGTGAACGGGGTTGATGCATCCAATGTTTGTGCTGTAAGGCCACTGTTTTTTTCAATTTCAAAGCGCTTCTGTAGGTACATATGCATCGTCCTTTTTTCTTTTGAAATCGCGGCTTCTTCCCTTATCTATTGGTCTCCATTTATTGCTTACATCCTCCGTAGCGTGGGTATCTAATGCACGCCTGTGCGGTTGCGCTTCCCTTTATCCGCAACAAAAATTCAACACTACACTACGCAAGCGCTCATTGCAGTCATTCAAAAGACTGAGATACAGACTTGGCACTTCATAACCGGTCGCAGGAAGGCAACGACGACTTGTCAAGAGCAACGACGCGCGACTCCTGCATCTTCTGCTCTACATTCAAATGACAAAACTTCTAGTTTTAAGGCGTAGTGTCACTGGCTCCATAACTGATTGTTCTGTCTTCTTTGGTGTTAATCACCCCATCCTCAACAAGGAATTAGTGCACTAAATTAGACTGTTTTTGAATTAGGTCTAACACCCGCAATAGTTATGGTCCAAAATAGTTAAGAAATTCTGTTTCTCCTGTGCTTTGGCCAATATTAAACTACTGCAGCAACCAGCATGCCCTAATCATTTTCGTAATATTTTATCTGGTTCCTCTGACTCTTCTTGATAGAACATAATTATGATTGAAAAGCACAGTACTGTGAACGTTCTACAGTATTAACCCTTTATAACATGTACAATACTGCGCTTTGCATGTATAATTTTCGTAATAAACTGCACGTGAAGAAGCGAGAACGCACTCAAATGAAACGACGTGGACTGCTCTAAACTGGCGTTCTTATGCAACATGACAATCAGAGCGCATAAAGCCTGTGCAACAGTTACGACATTCATACACGTTAAGTCCGTGCGTTCTGGGTTCACAGTACGCACCAGATATATCCACGACAGATTTTCTTATTTTAGGTCAACCAAACGAAGCAGACTGCTCCAAACTGTTTCATATTTATAAAGAGCAAACCTACGCGGTGCAGCAGCAGCAGCAGCAGCAGCAGCAGTAGTAGTAGTAGTAAAACTGTCAAAATAATTTTTTCTAGGGGAAATCTGGCACTTTGCAAGTGCTGGTGAAGTTTTATCGAGTGTGAGGGAGATTACGTCGTTAAGTGGTACGGCTTGGTACAATATTTTAGAACAATATTAAATATTTTCACTGAACCCACCCTCGTAGCGATGTGTGCTCTGAGGAGGCATCCGTCATTTCACAGCGAATTTTCAGTGCGTTACGTGCAACATCTAAACGTTCGTGAGTTTTGTAAGACGACGTGAATACTGGTTCACAGAATGGTTGTATATTCCAGTGACAAATGATTATGTAACTAAATTTGTCCACGCAAAACAGTTGAGTAAACCGACTTAGATGGTCTCGAATCCATAAGGAGTATACGGTGGAGTAGCGTTTTCCGTACTGACTCACCAATGGCGCGCCACAAGCTACGCAGATAAGGCCTACTAGCGGCTCCGACACCATCGTTCGTGCTGTAGTTCAGAGCGCTTCAGCGCTGTTGCAGTTGTACGAGGTGGATTATTTCTCGCTGCATTATCTGTAATGAGTCTTCGTTCGCTTGGAGAAAGAAAAGTAAAGTAAATCTTGTGTTTACTGTGATAACTTTTTCACTAATCATTTCTGCTCCCGTCCAGGTTTCCTACGACTACATCTGCCGCGCCGCTCTGTAACCCTCCCCTCCGTACCGCTGTGTACGAAGTCGTACACAACATTGTGCAAAGCCCGGAGCAAAAACGGAGCTGCGAAATGGCGAGCGCGTCTGGCGCGCGGCGGAGGCTTGACAATGCACCGGCCGGGGCACGCCGCCAAAGCTGGCACCGCACGTCAACAGTCGAAGGGTTTAGGCACGGCGGCGAGAGCGGGATGGTGCCGGCGTGCGCACGGCATTCGGCAGTGAGGAGCCTCGACAACGGAGCAGCGGCGGAAGCCTCGGCGATATCCGAGGCGGGCAGGAAGCAGCGGCGGCGGCGGCGGCGGCGGCGGCGGCGCCCGGCGAGACTGCAGATTACCCGCACAATCGCCGGCCGGCAGTTAATTAGCTTCCAGCCATCTCGTCCGCCGTACCGTGCACACCACGCGCGCTGCGGGGACTACACGCATCGTACACTCTTACCCATCACATCGAGAGTTCCTGCTAGTCGGGTTTCGATACACTAAAGCGGCCTCGGCCCCTCGACTACCACCAATATTGGGCAATACACTGGTGGTTGGACCCACAAAGAGAAGTAACGCCATGTCGAATTTGGAAGGTGCAAACATGGTGGACACGGAGGAAAACTTATTTGACCCTGGGATGGCTTTGCGACCGCAGAAAGAAAAGAGGAAATGTAGACGGATGAAAGAGTCGATTGAGAAGAGAGGGAGACTGGCGCATGGAAATTTACTACGTGACTTGACGATAAGCGAGCAAATTGGCTATCGGAATTTTCTGAGGACGGACGCTCGCCATTTTGGCGTACGTTTGCAATTTGTTACACCTATAGTTCTTGCGAGACACTATTTTTATAATTCACCGCCTTCCCACAATTAGTTTTTTTTTTTTTTTTCTAACTGAAGCTTACCTGTTTCCGGACGCATTTATCCGATTTCTTCTGGCAATTACTATACTTTTACACACTGTAATGCTGGCAATCGCTTATCTACACTGAACTCCGTCCGAGCAGACCTCGGAAGGTCAAACAGTACCGACACGCTCGCCGTGTCCTCTGCCGGTAGGCGTCACTTGATGTGGATATGGAGGGGCATGTGGTCGGCACATCGCTCTCCCAGTCATTGTCAGTTTTCGTGAGCGAAGTCGCTACTCTTCGATAAAGTGGCCTCACAAGGACTGGGTGCACCCCGCCTTCCAACAGCGCTCGGTAGACCCTCGATCACCCACCCACGTTCTAGCCAAGCCCGATAGCGCTTAAAGTCATTTATCTGACGGGAACCTGTTTTCACTGCGGCACGGCCTTGGTATGCGATCTTCCGCAATTCTAAAATGAAACTGTATTCTGTGGATTTCGAATCCGTTTCCGAAGTTCGGTTAACAGAACACGAAAAAGTCGTGCATAATAAAGTTTGGCAAACGGGATTGAGCTGACGTAGACATACAGTCCTAACCGTAGACAACACAGTTTAACCAGTTTCGGTGATAATTTAAGTACATCCGTCAATATTTTGCACAGACGTCAACAATAATGTATAACAGGAAATATTGCACAATATATCTGATAGCTTAGAGACCGCTTATGATTACCTGTACATAACGATTTAAGACGAAATGACCTCACATTTAGCTGCGCGAAAAAGTAGATACCAAAGACAGCAATTGAAAGAATCGTTAGCGCGTAATTCAGCCTTGAAGGAGATTCGTTACGAAACCTTCGTTTCTGAGTACTGATCATCTATATAGGAGCCATATGTAGTCATGTTAACAGGAGACGGTGGAAGTTTGAAATAAGATCTGAGTGATTCGTCATGGATTAGCCTACTTCAACCGAGAAAGTCACAAAAACGTTCAACTACACTGCGATAGTAATAGTGAACCTTTGCACTGCGAAAATGCTTTCAAAATTCTGAGAACCCTCGGTGAGTCAACACATATTAACAACACTAAGATAAATTTCATATAATGACCATTGGAGTAAAATGAGACTATCTGGTTTCTACAATCTTCTCCTGCGTACAAGAAACGGACGCAAATGACTTATTCTGTGCACCAATAAATTACTCTGCTACAGTAACTACTGCTTATACACAATCTGTGTTCCGTGGACAACCTTGTGTGCTGGACCGTACTTCGTGTACCACTCCCAATTTCCTCCTTTCCTCTCCTAGTCGCTAAACCTTAGAACCAGAATACTGTATAACTGGATTATGCACAATAACTTCACCGTAGTGCATGATATATGCACACTGCAGAGCCAGAGGGCAGTTAAATGGCTTCCGAGAGAGATATATTGTGCCGAAATTAATAAAAATCTGTCTCTTGAGCGGTGGAATCTTGACAGAAGATGCGATTTGAGGTCAAAAATACGCTGACAGTATCCCCGCTTTCTCGCACTGACAACTGCTTCGCTCCGTGTATTAGCAGTATACTTAATTCTGGACACTTCGTTGAAATGTTCATTTTAACATCAAGAGACGTATGTACGTTTTGGTACACTAAATTAATAAATTATGCTATTGCTTTTATGATATGTCTTACTGAGTGTATCACTTTTGGAGAGTGTGATGTTATATTTTTTTTAATTAAAAATGAATAAATAGACTTATCTGACGATTACAAAACTGTTTCACCTGCTTGTGCAGCTATTTTGACTTGTTCTTTTCCGACAGAATCAATCAATGGAAGCGTGTTATTATTTTATCCAGTGACAAAAAGCGTTCTGATCACCACTGTTCTAGTACTAG
The DNA here is from genome assembly GCF_023864345.2 of Schistocerca serialis cubense. Taxonomy (NCBI): domain Eukaryota; kingdom Metazoa; phylum Arthropoda; class Insecta; order Orthoptera; family Acrididae; genus Schistocerca; species Schistocerca serialis. The sequence continues at coordinate 607,963,185 of NC_064644.1, read as the reverse complement.
CGGCAGCAATACATTGTTGCTGAAGTGTAACGTTTCTCTAGTGAGTGGAGTTGAGACGGGTGACTGAAAACTATGTCTCCTGTGGCGAATCGTGGTGGCTGGTCACCAAGTAAACGGAGTAAGGCAGTTAACACTCCGTGAAAAACGTTATACGTACACAGAAACAGCAAAAAGGTTGAGTGGAGGCGATACAAAGTTGCGCGAGAGGAAACTTTGCAACCGGTATGAAGAAACTGGCTGAATCAAAACTGCTCAAAGAACCGGCAGAAAACCAATATTGACTAATCAAGACTATCGTACAATCTGAGGCCTTTCTCTGCAAAGCGTCAGCGTAGGACAAATGGCATAAATGTCATCTTTAAGACTTCACGCGTTGGAGTTTCGGATCGCAACATAAGACTGACATTTCGCGAAAATGGTTTGCGAGCGAGACCTCAAGGACGATGCCATCCATATCTGAACGAAATGCAGAAGCAATGGAAACAAGCAGGTGGGCTACAGTCAATTAAATGACAAGACTAAAATCAGCACCTCTGGAAGTGATGGAGTTAAGTTCGTTCGTCATCGACCAGGCGAAGATTTACTGCTTTAGTGCACCACTGCCACTATGAAGCATCCCATCAGTATCATTGTGTGGGGGCTTCGTGGCAAGTCATGGCGTTGCACGTCTGGCAGTGTCACCGGGCAACATGTTGAAAAAAAAAAAAGAAATCAAGACGTTTAAATTGCTGGCCTCTACCCGCGATTTGTTTGAAGGTACATCCATTAGCAAGAGAGTACACTGTCACACAGTGAAAATCAATAGGAGATGATTCCATGACCAAATTAAGTGTGCTATCTTGGCCTAACAATAGTCCCGACGTCAACCCAATTGCGAACTTGTAGTCAAGGCTTAAAATGGTTTCGCGACGGAATCCTAGTAAAAAGAGGGAGCTCCTAGAGGCTATCGTGAGTTCGTGGTTCAGTGTGGTCAAACCAGAAGATATTCGACATTTGAGGCAATGACGAAGCAGAGATAAAATTAAAAGGATATTCCACAAAACATTAAGAAATTGCTTAGTTGTATTTTGTTTAATTCTTAAAATTTTTAGATATAAACTTCAATTTTGAAGCATGTTTTATGAAAATTTGTTGTGAATTATACCGTGTATTTCCATTAAAATAAACACGTGAACGCAATATTCGATGAAACTCCACAGTGTCCAGCATTAATGTCACTACTGTAGAAGCGATTACACTCCATCGGAAACTAAGAACGTCGAAGACCGTACTCTCATAAACGAAAGATTAAGTACATGGCGCGCAAAATAAAACTAATCGGGAAAATTTGAGACTGACGCGGAACTAACCCTTGTTAAAAAAAAAACACAAAACGTTGGAAATCGCAATTTCGATGCCTCATTCGGCTGCTGTGATAGATATGCACATGCCCATCTCCCGCGTGCTCTGTCCCGTATACTCCGCTGTGTCATTACGTTTGAGTGAGACAGAAACAGCTTTAGTGGCTATTTGAATGCATCACAAAATGTTTCTCACAATAAAAAAGGGTGCGTTCATTGTCCAATGTTATGCGAAGCACAATTCGTGGTCCAACGAAGTCTGCAATGCAAAACTTTTCCAAAATGGTGCGAAATGGGCTATGTAGCTAACACCGTAACTATATGAAAATCGTTTTGGGTCACCAGAAAATACCTTTCTTGATCAGTTTCGTTTTACCCGCCATCTATCAACAGCCATGGAAGTGTACTATGGCAGGTTAGAAGCGTAGTGCCCTTTGAGTTTATTGCTTTCTACGACAGGCAGTCTGGGGGGAATTTCAAGAGCAAAGACTAAGCGCCCACGAGGATGTGGTTAGAAGATAGACACAATATTGTCTCCGGAGGAACAACATGTTTTCATGGGGAATACGGGAAAACTGGCCCTTCGGTTCTTCAGCTTTCAGCAGCGCTTAGACTGGTCAAAACAAAAACCGATTTCCTTCACGTTCGATGTATAGCCCGCTGTTTTCGAAACTCAAGACACGTTAAACGTCACTAATTTTTTCCACTAGGTTCCGTTGTTGATCACTATACAGATCACGGCCGGCCAAATGCAACACACACTGCGCAAGTGTCAGCCAGTGGGCACAGCGGGACAGCGGCAGCATAGCAAATGAGCGGCGACGGTTCTACCAGGAGGACCGAAGCACAATTTAATTTCTGACAAATGCTTTTGAAAGGAAGCTTGCTCTTTGGGAAAGCTAACTATTCTCTGCAAACACCCTCCGTTTAGTTCACGAAAGCGCTAGATTTCAAGAATACGTGTCAATAACTGTAAAAATTAAGGAGCAAATTTCGAGCACAACTTTTAGATCTTATGAGTGTGTCTCCTATAATTCGTTGCTTTGCACGGCCGTTTCCATTATCCGTTGATCTCCGAATCATCTGAAGATGGAACTGAACGACGTGATAACTTTCCACAGCAAGAAATTCCAGCATCACGAAGCTGCGAGAGTTATGTCCACGTTTGGATCTAATTATGTGTGTGACATTATTCTTCATAATGAAAAGTGAAAAAAAAAAAAAAAAATCAACGTTTCGATCGAGTATCAGTGACCAAAACATTCGCAATTGCTTGCGTTTATAAGTGTGCCGTGCTTTTGTGCCCGAGATTATCTTTTCTCATCACCAATGATAATCATGTTTTTGGTTTTCTTTCTTTTTTCATTTAAAATATGTTATTTTCTAACTGTGCCTCATGCTGCTTCATGTTACATACGCAAACACTTATCTGAAAAAATTTGGTATTAAACCGGTACTTGAAGGTACATGTACATGCTTAGAAATTTTGCTTTAATTATTGAGAAATATTCTTGACATCCTTTCCATGAAGCTACCTAACGTGGGTGTAAAACCAATCCGGCATATTTCTGCACCATTTGTTTTAGAATCGTTCTGTTTGTTGATAGGGCGAAGGAATAACACGATACTTTCACATGAGTTCATTGCACACTGTGGAAAGAGCACGATGGTGTCCCAGGTGCTGTGTATCCCAGCTAGTGGGTAATGCTAAGCGCCGACATACGTGCTTAGGCACACACACTAAATGAGCGACGACGGTCCCATTCTCCAGTTTGCACGTGTGATAAATGTGCACACTGTGACCACGAAGCATGTGCAGCAGCTCAGAAAGTGTGCAAAATTTGAGGCCGTCCCTGATAGATGGTTTCGAAAAGTCTGTCCCACCGCTGGGGATCCATCCTTGTCCCTATCGTCTACGCATACGGTGAAAAACCGTGATGAGAAGAACTACTGGCACTTCACTTGACTGTCCCGCGAGACTTACTTAACACCCCTAAGCACGGAGTTCGACACTGCATGGTAGACCACTTGTCTGTTATGGACACTAAGGACAGTGGCTAGCAGTAGTTACACTTTAAGTTACACCAAAATTCATGTTAACTGATTATGTTCTAAAAAAACTCAAGTTTCTTCTCCAGTGTTAACAGAAAAGGGATATTTAATTGAATTAATTAAACCAATTTACCCGTCTTTTAATTTCCCTTCTAAATAAATTTTTCTCCGGAAAGCTTCTGCCCATACTCCAATAATGAAATCCGCAGATGAAATATTACATTACTGATGTTGGGAAGAGTTCAGAGAAGCTAGAAACGTTGCGTGAAGTTTACTGTAATCGTTATTTGCGAATACTGCGAAACTGTGGTAACACTGCATACGGAAATGTTTCAGTTCTCGCAGATGTAACTACACAGCTTGGTGGCTATTTAAACGTCGCGATTTACTTCGAAGAACAATCCAGAAGACGAGTACTAGTTCTGGTCGGTACCGGGTATGTGACTCGACTTGAGGTTTTTCATGCCGGCTTCCAGTACGGTAATCTACGCTGTCATCACCATATTTCTTGCTAACTGCGCAGAATAGTTCCTGCCAATAGTAAGTCAGCAATAATAATCTGCAAGCAGTCCCACGCCAGTCTCCACTCAGATGCTGGGCGAAGTGTAGACAGGTCGCTTACAAAAAGGATTCCTTGGATGACTACGATCATTATTTTGGATACGGAACGCTCATCATCAAGGTGCTCGATGCCCTGACGGAAACTCAGCACGACTTTCTCGTGGGGAGGACAGAGGCTGTTCCCACACGCGTAATAGTTTATAATGCATTGCCGTCCGGCTCCCCTACCCAGCACTTTAGGGGTGAGGCCCGACAGATCACAAAATTCCAGAACCCATGTAACACTGGTGTCAGTATCAGTAAGGATGGTGGGCAGATCTCCAGTCAAACCGAGGGGTACCCTGATGTCAGTATTTAAGTCACATGCAGCCAAAAAATGCTGAACCGGAAGTGGGACGACACCAACTTTAGATTGGTGGATCTTTCTGCCGGATGGGGAAACCTTGTGTTACACTGTACCTACGCATTGTGCTCTGACTAGCGCTTTCTTCCATCGGTGAAGATGCCAAATCGATCACACCTGTGTGATGACCGCAGTTTGTTTTCCGCCACCTCCAACCATTCAGTGTCCCACTGACGCACGGTTCGTCTTTCAGATAATGAGATGACGGCGTGCAAGGAGATGGAACATCGACTTTCACTATCTCGACCAGCTTTTTTTGTCTACTTTGTCGGCTATGTCCTGTGCCCGTACCCCCGACGTGTCCTGGTGTCCAGCAACAGACCACGGCGTTGAAGCCGCCTTAAGGAGTTACAAATGAGCTGAATCAACTATTCCACTGAATAAATCTGGTGAACCGGTAGTAGCTCACTGAAAGAGAACAGACGAGAAACTTTGTACTGTGGTGCCTGGAAATCCACTCCAGCATCACAACTTGTAAACTGTTCCGGAAGGCGCACTTTGAAAACTATCACGGGAAACGGCTAAACAACCAAGGCTACACTCTTCCTGGGTTTCAATCGTAAAAGCAAGGATGAAACTGTTTTACGTACTTAAAAATGAAGAAAACAGTTGTAAGAACTTAATCTGGGGTGTAAGTTTTCTTGCACTGGGTCAAGCTAAATCTCTCTGGGTCTCTGAAGACGCCAACGCGGCAATTTGTTCCACCCCTGGCTGTGTACTCGGAGGTATGATATATCCAGAGCACTCATTCCAAATGACTCGGTTGCATGGGTCCTATTCCTGAACAGCCGCCCAAAGTGCTTCCCTCGAGTCCACAGATACAAAACTTCATTTACGAGTAATGCCAAGCACCCATCACAGGAGTTCTGCGCTTTCAGGAAGCCGCTGACTGGCTGTTACTGTGTATTTATGTACCTGCAACAGTGCTAAATGCGGTAACGTACGAAGCTTGGGGTCGGCTTGTTACGTAGTCGTCTACATGAGTGCAGCGTAATCAGGAAACCGCGAGCTCTTCACATTCTGTTTGCCGCAAATTGCATAGCCGTAACATTCCCATTTGAAATTTTATGGTGGTTCTGGATACAAGTGACAGTTTATCCGTTACTCTGTATAATTCTTTAGCTACGACAGGCATGAAAACATGGCTGGAAAAAAGCGTACCAACAGAACTTATCGATCTGAAACACGGCTCGGTCACACTTTCTTGAAGATGGCTTTTCAGAATCAACACTTTATTGCCTTTATAGAAACTAGTCTAATTCTCATGATACTTCTACGTTTTCAGCTTCTACCTTTTTGGGAGTACAGATAGTTACCGCCCAATTTGTAGTAATGTCGTTAAAAAGGAAATAAATTAGTTTGTCGCAGATGTGAAGAACAATGCATGCGACTTTAATTTCTCGCAAATGCAAGGATACTTCCATATAGCTCAATGTCATTTTGTTGCTGAAAGACTGGATTACTAATAATACTTTTCAGCTCAGAAGCAGCGTTATGTAGTGCGTACTACGTAAGTAAGCAGTGAGTCAAGAGTATGTGTATCTTCTTAGTGGTTTGTCAGATTAAATTCTTTAGCATGTAATCAAAGCAAAGCACAAACTAAAAATGGAATATTAGAAAATTCATTTCAAAATGTTGCTTCAATGAAACAGCACGCCAGAATGTACGAATGACACACTCGTTATCCAATTTCATACGCTCAATCTAAAGAAGTGAGAAGAACTGCAGATGAGGGATCAGGGAAATAAAATTTAGGTTTAAAAGCAGCGTGGGACGACTTTGGTCAATAGTGCGTGGAGTATTTTCACGCCCTTATCCAACAAACTGTTGGGGCTTCTATCAAAGTAACAGCTATTTTTACCATAGATTTAGATCTCTCGATGATAGTTACTCGAGCGTCAGTACCTGTAGTACATGAAACTAGGCCCACGATTGATTCTCGAATCATACAAAAGTAAGAGTTTAGAACCAATGTTGGTTCTTTGGCGAGACGAAATTTTAGTCGTTCCAGCTGAGCATAATATTCCGACCAATGTTTCGCTTTCTGCTGCGATGGACAGCGGCCAGGTATTTAAATTCTCTGATGATAACTTAGAACATGTTATTAATAACAATAGCAGTCTCATAATACAGTCGCTGCCGAAAATTGCTGAGTTGGG